>NC_044584.1:10715863-11017340 GCF_901933205.1 Camarhynchus parvulus | reverse complement strand
GGTAGGCATGTGCTTCCAGAGCAGGCAGCAGAGTGCCTATTTCTGTGTCACTAATCACCAAAACAAAGAGGCCTCACCACAAGTAAAAGCAGAAAATTGGCAATAATGCTGTCATGTCTAAATCTAAAACTTCTTGCGTCTTAAACTGAAGCTTTCTCATTTTATTTGAGTTAAAACATTACCTCAATTCTATTGAACTCATCAAAGCAGGCCCACGCCCCAGCTTGTGCCAGCCCCTTAAAGAACTTGCCCATTGCCTTGTAATCGAGGCCATCGGAGCAGTTAAAGACAACACACTACAACAAAAACACAGAGAACATTTCTCAGTATTTCCACAAAAGTATTACCTCTATAAAATTCTTAGCATCTAAAACGGGAAGGGATTACTGTTGCTAATTTTGGATTAGAAAAACAGGATGCTATATAGACACAGTCCTAAATGTGAGCTTGTTACCAACTATTCCCTTGAATAAAGAACAGAATCACAGAATCATTGGGCTGGGAAGGACCTTTAAGATGTCTGAGTCCAACTGTAAATGAATAGCTACAAAATAAGCAGCACTTGCTTAAGAATGGCATTTTAATATCTACATATCCAAACATAAACAGCAGAAAGCAAAAAAAGGGAGTTCTGGTACCTGCTTAGCTATAGCTTTTGCTAGATCTTTTGTTGTTTCTGTTTTGCCAGTCCCAGCAGGCCCTTCTGGAGCACCACCAAGACTTAATTTCAAGGCACCCATTAATGTCCTACATTATTAAGAACACAGGCATTAGAAATAGCAATCTTTAACATCAGATTCTTTCTGAATGGATTGACATGTACTTTCCTATACAGGCTCTCCTAAAAACAATTCACTTGTTTCTCTACTGACTTCAAAGTTTGCCTTAAATACCCAGTATTGTCTCATAAGTGATTCCTAATTGTGGAAGGTCACATTTGGCCACTTGGCCTAGAAGGAATGTCAAGGTTTTTATTACATGCATCCTCCTTGTATACCCTCAATTACACAAGCAAATGAACAGTGTCATGAGCAAAATGGTAGAGTCTGCAAAAACACACATTTCCCTCAAGTGGCACTTGAACTGGCAGGAGCTTGAAGCTGGCTTTATAAATTCAGCCAATCTTTAGAAATGGATGAGAAAGCAGAAAGGTTGTTACAAAAACCTGGGAATCACATTGCTTTTCAACTGAACGCCCTACTAAAATGACACCCCTGTTGATACTGGAGTGATCTAATTATTTTACAAAACCATCATTCAAAGGCTTTAAGTCATGTCTTGAGGGCTCACCAGAAGTGAAATATGAAATGCCTTTGAATATTTTAACCTTGAGGACTGAAGTATTTCCATTACATCCTCTTGCAAGCCAGTGGAGGAACAGGAAGCTAACTGCATTCGAGTATCTGTGAAGGGCTTTTTAATTACCTCATTTATCTTACAGGCAGGCATATCCAAACTATGCCTTACTTCAGATAAATGAATTGACCAGCGCTACTGTAGAATTCTTTGCAGTTCCAATACCATGTGCTGCCACCTCTTTTCAGAAGCACCTTCTTGGATACAGTAGAATCTATTACTCTACTGGTGTAGAAGGCTATATATTGTAAATATTTTTACCATATTAGGGCAAAATCTACAAGAAAATGTTAGCTTCTGAGGTTCCTCCTATTATTAACAGGGAAAAAGGAAGTAAACAGAGATCAATCCAGAAAAAGAAGTCATTATTCACAGACAGTATGTCCTTACCTGTAACATCGATCTGTCAGTGGGGTTATAACCAGACGTTGTGAATTGCCCAGATACTCATAACCATATTTCATTTCTGTTGTGATCATTCTCACTGTCACATCATTCTCTGTCCAGTAATATCTCAGCTGAGAAATCCACTGGAAGTCATTCAGATCCGTGACTTTGTCTTCAACCAATTTTGAGACCACATCACGAGCTGCAGAGTAGGACACAGACTGTTTAAAAAATCGACTCTTCTGCTGAGGTAGTTTATTTAACTTACAAGTAAAATAACATTTACTTAGAGCTATGTAAGAGCAATTCAACATTTAGAGGCTGGCTTTCATGTTAGAGAGGAATTTGCAATTGTTTTGCATAGGGAATCAGTTTAATTGTAACTAGATTCCAGTGTCTGTTCTAAGTAGATGGAAGACCCTTGTGCAGTACTGAACAACCCTCATTTGCACAAAGAGCTGAGCAATAACTCTGTAAAGGCTGATTCAAGTTAGAGAAAGCATTTTAGGTGCCTCTCTCCAAAATCCACCCAGGTACTGACAGCAGCACTGGCCCAGCTGCCCCAGGGGAGCAGCAGCTGCACATTACCATGCACATCAATGACAATGAGAGCCCCCAGGGTCAGCCGGGCTCCACTGGACAGCTTTCCTCTCACCAACTCAACGATGTCCTTGATCTGGACATTGCTCTTCTCCAAGAAATCCTGCCACAGAAACAAACACAGCCATTAATGGGATGCTGGAGCCAGCAGTTCCTAAGCTCCTGTGGGTGCAATCATTGGAGACAGCCCCTCTAACAAAACATATTAATGGTAGTCTGGGTACCACACAAATATTTTAAATTCTCTTTGGTATACTGGCATTTTTATTTTAATGTAAACACTTCAAAAATATTTATGGCAGATAAAGAAGAAGGCCTATCTTTCTTCCTAATGGAAGTGACAAAACTCTACAATGGGAGAGGAGCAGATATTCTTTGTTTAGCTTCCCCCACACAAGGAAGGACAGGCATATGGGACCAAGTCCATTAGCAACATGGTTTAGCTGGCTCTACTTTAAATTGGTGTTGGACTACATGATGTCCAGAGGTCCCTTATATTCTGTGATTCGTTGTTCTGTGATTCCTTCTCATTTTTCTTCAGCTATGGATTATTCAGGATACTTTCTCTGAAAGTAATAAACATTTTAGTTCTGTCTGGATATATTGAATAAGATCTTCAACTGGTGTTAAACAATGCAGGCAAGTTAAAGCTAAGATATTCAGTAAGGATACAGAAACAAAAAGGCATTATTATTACTACTTAAAGGCATTAAGTAGTATTTGATGTAAAGTTTATTAATACTTTTCTATTTCAACATCTAAAAAGCAGCCCAAACGTTCTGTTGACAGACTTAATCTCCAAATAAATCTTCATCCACTCAGCTTAAATAGGATCACAGAAAAGCCCATTGAATTAAACAGAGATTATTTCCACTGCTTGAGCATGTGTTTGAGTAAAGTCTCAGTGAAGTGATAGTTAAAACTGCTATAGTGACAGAGGCACTATGAACACGTAAGAAAAGTTTCTTGCATGAAATAAAAAATTTGGCTGCTGCACCTTCCTCACCAGGAGAGTCAAGCAATAACCAGAGAAATCAGTGGTGACCTTATCCCTCTCTACAACTCCCTGAAAAGAGGTTGGAGCCAGGTGAGGGCTGGGCTCCCAGGTAACAAGTGACAGGACAAGGGCACATAGTCTTAAGCTGTGCCAGGGGAAGTTTAGATTGAATATTAGCAAGAATTTCTGCACAGAAAGAGTGATTAGACCTTGGAAGGGGCTGCCCAAGATGGTGATGGAGTCACTGTCCCTGGAGGTGTTTAAGGAGACTGGACATGGAATCAGTGCCTGGGTCTGGTTGACAAGGTTGTGCTGGGTCATGGGCTGGACTCGATAGGCTCCGAGG
Source organism: Camarhynchus parvulus (assembly GCF_901933205.1). NCBI lineage: Eukaryota > Metazoa > Chordata > Aves > Passeriformes > Thraupidae > Camarhynchus > Camarhynchus parvulus. Next base: position 11,013,654 of record NC_044584.1, on the reverse strand, counting down.
TCTTTTCCAACCTCATTGATTTTGTGATTCTCTGAAATAACTGCACCCACCTGTAAAGAGAGACTTCTGACTGCATGTTTCTCTGAGGCTTCCCATGTAGAGAAAGGAATTAGAAATAAAAATACATAGCGTTTAACAATGGCCTGTCACTTTTTGTTTGACACTTCAATTCACACCAGTATCACTCATAAATGAAGTAATACAATTTCCTTCAGTAGGAATTCTCCTGATATACACCAAAGTAAATGGGAACAAACCTCTGCTAAGACCCAATGCAAAAGGAAAAACAAAATAAAGCACTGCATGAGTAAATTGCAGTATCTTGTTGAGGATCTTCTTTGCTAGAAGGAGCTTTTAAATAATTAATCAGAGTTCAGCACCTAGAAATAGAAAGTTAGAAGAAAATCTTACTTGTAAAGCTTTTTTTCTTATAGCTTCAGACACTTCTTCTGTCCAGTAAATGGATGAAACACAAATAACTGCCTGTCCAGGCCACTGAAGTACCCACTCTTTCCGAGGAACCTTAAACCAAAAGATCAATTTCAGACACAAGAAGTCATATGAACACATTAGATTATGGCACTGACAACAATTACTTTCCTCAGACGTCTTTTGTCTCATGCTGCAAATAAATTAGAACAGCATCTAAAGCTTTAATACTTTTTCTCCCTGAAACTTCAGGACTAAAACTTCAAATTGGTACTATTGCACAAGAAGAGCTGGATTCCACTTAGCTTCAAACAAGTTTCCTTGGTTAAGAATTTGAGCAATCTATTCATGTATATTTGTTTGTGAAATCTACCTCATACCATAGTTTAAGAATAATTACCTGGCTATATCCTTTTATGCCATCGTGAAGAACTTGTCTGACACTGGCCAACATCATTTCTTCTACTTGCAGAAGCCATTTTTCTACCATGCCCTTCAAGAAAGAAAAAGAGTTAAGAGTTAATACACATTTCCTGGTTGTATTCTTCTTCAATGACAAATTATTTGAAATGTGTTAGGCTTAACTATGCTTTCTTCATATCTGGGAGTTGTATATAAAATAAATAAAGGTTGAAATTACCCAAAATATGACTGGTAGTATTGTAGTTTACACTGTCTCAAGGCAGGTATATAAAGACAACGCAGTAAAGAAACTGGATATGTTTCATATAAGCTTAAACAAAAAACACAGATTGCATCATCAGCTAAGCCTGCTCATTTCAACCCAGGGCATGCTTTGCTCCTACAGGATTAAGGGAAAAGAGTGTCTGTAACTTACAACATGCTCCATCTTTCAGAGGAATTTACTGCAAACTGGTATGTCTTACTCATTTTTGTAGGAAATCCTTTTTATTCTAGAATACCAGTCTGCACTCTCACTTCCTAAACTCCTTTCATGATGTGATCCCAAATGGTTTAAACCTAATTCCCTCAAAAACATGCACTTTATCTGATGTATTATGTATTAATCTAATTTCATATAGTAAAATTAAAAAAAACATTTACATTTGCTCTCACTGGATAGATTTTATCTATGAAAGGAACTATTTCTTTCTCTGAACTGATCATGCCTATGATCTCCAGATCTTCTGTGAACTCCAGTTTAGCAATTCCTTCAAAACACTTCTTTAGATGTGGTTGTACTCGAAGTGGATCCTTTGTTTCAGACAGTATTTCAAGCAGCTCATCGTTAGACAGGAAAAAGAATCTGCCAGAAAAATACAATTACTTTCCAATCATGAAAATTTCCATTAATAATCTACTCATACAATTGGTTTTATTGTTGCTTAAGATACTAGTGTATCAGAAAGGAAATTATTATCTCAAATCCCTTTCCTTAAGCAATTTTTAACATTATAAAACTCATCACATCTCTTTTTTCAGAATTTCAATGCAAAGGAAGAATAAGGGTTCTCAAACTCGGGAGGGAAGACCAGATGGCTCCAGCCAGCCATTAAGTACCCTGTAAAAACCCTGAATCCTGCTCCTCATGATCATGAACAACTCCCACACATCACACACCTCTAAAGAGGGTGGGGCAGGGACATAATTGCATATCAGCCATGGGAAGGCTCCTTCAAAAATACCCTGCAGGTAATAATGCCTTTCTAATCCAAGTTTACATTGTGATAGACAGATTGTGCCTCCCCATCCCCACCTGTTCTGGCATTTCACAACTGAGGAAAATGAGTTATGTCTAGAGATGAGAACACCTTTTCATTTTTTGCTGCATGTGACCGTGTCCCACATATGTTTATAAAATGAGACTTTTAAGTTCAGTAGAAATGGTTTGAAAGAGCTTACAGCTTCTCGTTCCTAACTTGGGCCTGTTTCATCAATTTACCTTGGGAAAAATAATCTTTTCGACTCCAGGTAGGTATTCAGCCCCTTTTGAATGTCCTCTAAGAGAGTATTTGCTTCCTGAAGTCTGTCTAACATCTTGGGTTGTTCAGTTGCTACAAGTACCTTTGTGTCTTTCACCTTTATAAAAACAAACACATAGCAGAAACTGCTAAAAATTGCAATAAGTTTTACATTAAAATCGTCAGCATCAATCACATATACTGCAGGAGGCTAAAATGCTGTAATTCTTCTCTATAGTGTGCTTTCATGGTATTAAATATGTTTGCATTATTGGATAGTTTTGCTTTTCAGACTGTCAATTTTACCTACTTGAAATTCATAGACATTAATGAAGGAAATATCAACAAATAAGATCTTAAGCTCTTGCTCCTATGTCTTGAGCTTGCTACATAGTTTTCCACTCACAAATAAGTTTTACCAGAGACACAGCACATGACAATTATTTCCTGTCCTCTCTTTCTGATAACACTCCTCTTCAGAGGGCTCTATTCCAGTACAGCCTCATCATTCTCATAGTCTGAGCTGTTGGACAGGTCTCAACTCCTCCTTAGCTACAATGATTATTTCAACACCTTTACCATACAACCACACACTCCCAGAGTTTTTGACAAACATTTCAGCTTACACCACCACTGTCTGGCCTCTTACTCAATTTCTTATTTACAGGAATTGATCAGGTTACCAAATTGCACTTCCTCTTCCCATTATCTTAACCTGACACATTACTGTGACAGTCCATATTCACTAAATTTTTTAATAACCATGCTGTCACAATTAGAGAACAATCACTTGAAAAAAAAATCCATTTAGTTTCTCCAAAAGTGTGTACACCCTGTAAGTCTAATGCAAACTCTCACTGTATCCAGACAAAGCTTTGTACCTTGTCAGTGAAGTCCTAACCACATCCTGAAAGCACAAATCATTCACCTTTCTATCTAATTCTGACCATTTAGCCATAAGAAAGCTAAACCATTTAGAATTCATTTTCTTTGAGCTATGATTCACCCTTCAACACTCAGTCTTTACAGAAATCTCAATGCAATAATTATGTAATCTACAATTTCACTGCAAGACTAGAATTTGTTGGACTTCAGTAAAGGATTTTCCACTCCAAATACCCAACAGCAGAAAAGAACAGTGTATGCCCATGATATTAATAATCACGTTACCAGGTGTGCATAAAAATGCACAATTCATGAAATGTTAGCACTTACCACTTCTGTCATAATGTTTTTCCAGTATGAATCCACAGTCTTAAACTTTCTGCCCTCTTCAGGCATTTGAGCTATAATGTCTTCTGAACTAAAAATTGGTTCCAAATACAACCATGTTGCCTGACATTTTAACCAGCTATCTATAATATCTTGCATTAAACACAGCTTATCTTTCCAAGCCTGCAATGAAAACATTTAGTAGTTAAGCAAAATTACAACAAGAAAAAAACAAAAAATATGAATATGTATTCTTAGTTAACTGTCTAATGTCTTATCATGTCAAAATACCCTGAAGCACTTGAGGAAAGCTTATTATGAGACATGCGAGCTCAGTCAAACTGGCTTTTCCTTACCAGACATTCATCTTCTATTGGTTTGATAAAGGGAGAGCCACACACTGTCTGAGTCTTGACAATATGATCATCCAACAAAAGCTGGATGTCATCCACTGCCGACAGGATGCTGGTGTCCTGTGAACACATCACATTTTGGTAAGTCAGATGGCAGTCACTGTATTTCACCACTCATGCTGCTTCCCCCTACTCTATCACATGAAGATATCAAATGGAATCTCTTCTGTACACCTCTGTTTCAAAGGTCCAGACAGAGATTGTTTTGTGATAGGAAGCTGGTGCCTTCTGACTCAATCTTTTGCACTGTGACTCTTCTTTCTTCTGGGCAAGTTAAATTTTTGCTACTGTCCAGCTTTCCATACAATGCTGGGGAAGTCCTCAGGCTCACAGATTTGTTAGGATGAGCATGTGAGATCACAAACTCTCCAGATACTTAAGTCCACATAAAAGGAGTTATAATAATGGAGACATTTGCTCAGCTGTGGGCTAAGATACAACTTTCCATTGGACCACAATGAATAAGCAGCAACATCCCTCTAATATTTCTCAATTGGTATTCAGAATCAAAGTAATTCTTTTCAGATATATATATATATTGATTTAGTGTTTACTTACAGTATCCCTGTACTTGGCCAAACCAAAGTGCACGTTGACCCATTCTGATTTCATTTTCTCTATTGATTTCTCTAAGGAATACTCCTTACTGGCAGCTGCTCCAACAGGTTCTATTCTAAATTGAAATGAAACACACATTTGAAATGTTTTTGTAACATAGCTGAAGATCAAAAAAAAAGCAGTTGTATGTAGAGCTGCATACCAGACTACCTTTCATAATAATTTCTTAATAATATCATAGAATCTTTCTTTAAGGAATATTTTTCCACTTTCAGCTTCACCAAGTTAGAGATATTGACATTAATTGGAAGACAAATACAGACAGAAAATTCTGAATGAGCAAACTAAGTGATTTAGGAATACAAGTGGATTTTTATGCCTCTGTGCTACAAGAACAACTGACAGTTCATACCTTGATAAATATAGCTGATTTTACAGCATGTTCTAACAGCACACAAAACCCCAAAAGAACTAAAATTTGGTATCTGAGCTATGAAATACAATGTCTAAAAAATGACACTAGATTAAACTTCTTACTCTTCAATAAATTTTGAGAGTCCACGGTCCAACATGTATTTAAGGTTAGTATTTTCATCCAGTTTGATCTCACATCCTACAATTTTACCAATCTGAAAATAAAGTAAGAAATAAGTCTATTATCAAGATGCCTTTTTGTAAAATACTTTCAAACAGCAAGCAACAAATTCCAACCAAGTATTAGTCCAACACCCTAATTTGCTTTTCTACCATAAATTATTAATTTAAAGAAGCTTTTGCCTGTGATGTTACAAATTTCAAAACTGGATCTATCATGTCACAGGAGAAAAGATATTGGACTGACAGTTTCTATGGAAGAATATTTCCCCAGCTAAAGCAGAGTTTAAAGTACCTGTTCCCAGTGTCTCTCCTTCATTCCACGATTGCAGACAACGGACAGGACAGGAAGATGCTGTTTAAATTTATCAAGCTTGAATTTCATGGATTCTGCCATGCGCCTGGGCACAGGCACATCCGGGAAGCTCTTACAGAGCTTGTACATGGTCCTCCACATATTTCCAATCTCTTCAGTAACTTCATCAGCATTCAATTGCAGAAGAGGTCCTGAATACAGCAGCATAAAAAAAGCACAGCAAGCACTTCAGCACAAGGAGATTGCCAGGGTAGTTTAATTACAGCTATTTTTCATCATTGTCCTTTAACTGGAAATCAACTGTGTTACAAAAAATTACCTTAATGCAAAATCCAAGTCAGTAACTCTATTTCACACTGCTTAACAGCATTTATCCCTTTAAAATTATTTTCTCATGACTAATCAACCCTCTCAGCTTCTACTTAACTAACTGCAAATAACATGTTTCTTCAAATGAACATCAAAGCCTCACCATTCATCCATTCCTCAGATTTGATATGGAAAGCATATGCTGTTACCCAAAGCTGCTCATAAGGTTCTTTGGTTGTAATTATAGATTGCAAGAGAGGAAATTGACTCTTCTCCTGCCCAAGCAAATCTTCTTCATAATTAATACCCTTTAGGGGGAAAAAGAAAAGTGTGTTATTCCCATCAAAAATTCCTACTGTTGTTTAAACTTCCGAACAGACAATACACAATTATTTGACATGTCACAGATCTGTTGATATAGGCCTGTGGATTTTAGGTGCATAAAGTAACAGTGTTCTTGAAAATTCCCCTGGTCCTTTCACAGAATCATAGAGGTATTTTCCAACCTAAACCCTTCTAAGATCAAGTCCAATGGTTAACTCAGTATTTGAGGGTATCTTTTACTACTCAAATAAATTTTAAAATCCAAATCCATTTTAAAATGAGATAATGAACTATGGAATTCAGTGAAAACAAGGCTCACAAGTTTCCAATCCACAGTGAAATCTAAATGTAAGCCCCTCAGCTAGAGAGGCTTTTAGGATTTTTTTAACCTTGTGATTAGGTTTTTTTCTTTTACAGAATTATCTCAGAGCTCCCATAAAAACAGGTGTTAATTGCTGTATTTATTCATGGTAAGACATTGTCTTCATCCAAAAGATTTTATAGTAAAAGTCAATGTGCAAATATTTAGATTTTTAAAAAGTATTGTCATCTTCATTTTACAAGTAGGGACGCGAAGCACAGAGAAATGCTGTCTGAAATGTAGACACTGAATTCAGATTGAGTCCTGAGTCTGTGCTTTTATAATGCTAACAGGCCTTTCATAAAACTTGTAAACATACAATATGAGCTGCAGGCAGAAAAAACATAAAGATTCATGTTCCAAGATGGTATTTAAATTCATATATTGACTGAGCTAATTGTCATGTCATTTAAATTGTGTGGATACACCTCTCATTGCAATCATGTATTAAGAAACTTAGGTAGATCAGAACAACTGATTAAGCCCATAACAGCATATCCATGCTGTAAACTCACACTAATTAAATATACTAGATGCATTTAAATCAGATTAATAGTGTTAATGTGTAGGACTACCAGTTTATTTAAATTCTAAACTCAATAAATTGGTTCCATTTTTTTCTTTTGAGTGGGACTTAATTAAAATCTTGACCCTTATGACTCCATATATGGAGAAATTTCATTCTCTCACTGTGATTTAGAAGATTAATTAAGCCTCACAATGCCTGTGATATCTCTCAAAGACAACCCTTCTAATTTCCCAGCAGAGTCACAGCTGAGACAAACTGTTCAACTTAGGATGATGCAATAAATTGAAGAGCCCTAAATAAAATCTAGACATCTTGCTCTCCTGTTTGTTTTTTAGCATTTGAAATTCATGTTATGTGTTAAAATGTATATTTAATGCCTATCGGCGTTAAATGGAAATTATACAAACAGTTGAAATATATTTGGGTTTAATTAGAGAACAAGCAGAGGGGCTGAAAACACAGCTCCAGTGCACAAACCATGATTCAGGAAAAATGCCAGCTCCCTTACATTCTCTGCCAACATTGCCAGATCTCTAGATAGCATCTTGGTACTACTGACTGCTTGGAAACACTGAAATTCATTATTTTAATTTTTAAAATTCCCTGAAATACTTTTTCCCAAAATTTGCTCTTCAACTTAGTAGTTGGGACGAACCAGCATATAGGCACATGAAGATATTTGCCACATCTTGGTGAATTTGGAAATTTTAAAGCCATCTTAACAATATATGGCCAGAACACTGAAAGAAAAAGCAGGGCAGAAACCAAACTTTTGCTCATCCAGCACATTCTAACCCACTCCATACTCAATTAATAAATACTAACCTCAAATTCTGCTAGAGCATCAGCTATATTCTTATTTAACTTTTCCAACTTCTCAGTATTCTTCCTCAATTCTTCTGCTGTCACAATATCTCCTCGCTTTTTGAAGCTTTCTAATTCTTTATTATAAACTTCAAGAGTTTCCTTAAACTGAGAACACCTAAGATAAAGATAGCTAAGGTAATATGATGTTGTATTTCATTCCTTTTCAGGCTTCATTTATTTTATTAATTACAACAGGCATTGTCACATGAAATCTGATTCAATACTAGTGAAAACACATATGCCAGTGAAAGCTCACTAATCATTTATATCAATACTATGCAGTTCACAGGATTAGAATTCAAGGCTCATTTTCAACCCTCACAATTGATTTACTTTACTTATATTTGCTACCTCTACTACCTGGAGAAAAGAAAGGAAGAGTGAAAACAATGTAACAAAACTATGTGTAGTGCTGTACTAATCAACATACAATATAACAATATAAAATTATGAATATTCTGGACCAATCCTCCATTCCTCCTTTCAGATCTGTTTAAGTGTAGGGATACTCGAATCCACCCTTACCAATAGTATTTTTCAGAAATCTCCATAATACTACAAGCTAGATTTATTCCTTACTTTCTCAGGTGCCTTCTAAGTTTTCTTTCTTTGAAATTATCTCCCTTCTACTCATACTGAGATTTTTTTTTTCTTTAAAAATACCCAGTGAAAAAAAAATTACTTAACACCATACCTTTCAAACAATGCCCTCTCCACCTCAATTCTCCTGTCAGTCAACTTATTTTTACTGCTTTCAAATATTTTCTTTATCTCATCAAGCCAAAGGAAAACTGTGCTGTTCAGGTTTATGTCCTCATCTAAAATAAAAAATATAGTCACCTTTAAGAAAATACCTTTTAACCAATGATTTTATAGAATGGTTATTATATAATAGAATGGCTGCTAACAAGCAAAACAGTTAAACCATGTTTAGGAATAAGCAAAGAAACTGGTGGGTGGATTATCTTTACTGCAAAGAAACTCTTCCCTAAAACAAGTCTGATTGACAGCAAAACTGTAAAATCAAGTTAAGAATGTGAAATTATCTAAATAAGATGTTAGCTAGGCAGAGACAGTTAGTAGCACCAGCTATTCCAGAATATCAATTCCATTCAGGTATTCCAGAATATCAATTCCATTCAACTACACACAGAGAGACCACTCCTAACTAAATGTGTATTATACCTACATAGGATGAATAAATGTTTAAACCATTTCTAGTCCCCAATTTGTAAATGCTGAATTATTCACAAAAGCTAGAGCATCACAACTACAAGATGAGCACACATCTCCATATTTGTTTGCTCAGTGCACTTAGGTCATTATAACTAATGTAGGACACATGTTTATAAACCCAGCTACAGAGAAAATGTAATTATGAAATACTGAATTGCAAACACTCCAGTCCAAAATGTAACAGAAAATTGTCCTGGCTTCCATAGGCATTCTAATTTTCATCACAAATGAAGTCTAATAAACATGAAATATCCTTGTTATTTCTAGCATTGTCTGATCCAAGGTGTATTCTGCTTAAGGAAACAGTATTGTCCTGACACTAAAATAGGTTTGCATTCATTTAACTGCTCTCCCTTTTTAGGTGCAGCAAACAGACTGCATCTGTGAATTACATTTTTGCTTTGGATAAAAGCACAAACTAAAAGTAACTTCTCCAGATGTATCTTCAGTCTAAGAAAACAGCCTTCATATTAGCTAAGAACAGCAAACCATGACAGCAAAGCAACTAAAGGCCTGTTCTGATCTAATCCTCAGCTGCAGAGATGCAAGTTCTTACACTTTCTATATGCTGTCATAGAGCCTTTGGCATGTGGCTTTTTGGATAGCTTTTATGTGGAGAATTTTTATTTAATTACACAGAGGTGTAACATCATTTGGCCAGATTACATAACAATGACCTGATAATACCTAAAACAGGTTAAAAAGCTCTGTCTGTGCTGTGTGCCATTCCTCTACCTGCACTGGTACACTTTGGCCTCTATTGAATTCTTTTTATTTCCTTTCTATCTCTTTTGGAACTTTCCATTAGCATCCTAGAAGATGCAATATTTAGGCATGCAAAGCCCATTATTTATATATAAATATTTTCATATGGAAATTTTATATTTTGTAGTTAGACATACCAGAGAGATCAGCATAGTCCATGAGGATTTGCAGCCTTTGTGCTGCTTTTTCGAGATCCTTTTTCAGTTTTACAACAGTAACATCACTGGATTTCTTTAAGAATGCTTCATATTCCACTAGCTGTTCAGTGCTCTGAGGCACCTCACTCATTCTCTTTGCAATAAAGTTAAAGTCATCACAAATTCTTCAACAAAAAAGAGAACAGACATATCACTGGGATTGTAAATGAAGAGAGACGCAAGATCTAGTAAAATGATTTTGTCTTTGAAAAAAAAATAGATTTCTTCATACATTGAACTTTTTTTTTTTTCCTGTGAGTTCTATCCAAAGTTCCCTGTTTAGCCTGGCTGCCCATCTTGCACTTGTCTGGTCAGCACTGAAAACCTCAGCAGATGAGTAAAGGTATCTCATATACATACAGATATACAGCATCAAGGCAGGCAGACACCAAGAACCATCCATGCAAACAGGTACCTTTGATTCAACTGCCTATTTTCCATCACTTCAAATTCAATCAATGTGTCTTTGAGATTCTGGGTCCGATTGCAGAGTTCCTCATTCAGTTGTAGAGCATCCAGACAGAACATGGCCAGAGGAACAGTGATATCCATAGAAGCAATCTCTCCTTTCAGTTTTGTGAAGCTGTCAATCTTCTAAGAACAGAATATAATAAATCTGTTATTTTTCCCGAAAGTCTATAGCTGAAAACTCTGACACAACGAATAGTTTCCATCCAACAAACTGGATCATTTACTCTAAACAGAAGAAGGAAAAGTCATTTTTATCTTTCCAGAGACCTGCTCTTATCCACAGATTCCAGGGCTGAAAGCTTTGCACAGTAATTTGCCATAGTAGGGAAGACCACAAGCTGCCTAGGGAAGCATTTAGCCATATGCTAACTCTGGGATGCAAAGGGAAGAATAGACACGGCTGACTGAGGAAAAGACATTTAAAAGACAAGCAAGCTGCAGATTGACCAAATACTCTGGACAGCCTTTCTGCTAAGAAAGAACAACAAAACTGACAGAAGAAGGTTATAAAGAAGCCTCCTCCTACACTTGCACAGCAGCCATAAAGTCAGGGGCTATGTAAATTGAGCACTCCCTAGTATTCCCAAGGGTGAAATAAGTGATTTGTGCTTGAGGCAATAATTTAGGAAGTCATGTGTGATGTTTTAGCAGCTGTAATGACGTGCTGCACTTGTCAGGAACACATTACCTCAGTTAAAGCATCTAAAGAAGGAACTTTTTCCAAAAATTTTGAGACATCTTGCCGTGATTTGTTGTTCAAAAGATTGCTGTACTTCTTGTACACATTTAAATACCTTAAACACAGAAGACCACAAAAACAAACATAAGTTTCTGCTGCAAAGTTTCTCTATAGAAAGAAACAAATACACTCAAACTGTCTATTTAGTCAAATGGACAGTGCTATGAAACTGAGGGTTTGAAAGAGCAATGGAGTCACCAGCCAAAACTTACTTCTGTGGACCAACTATGTTGCTTTCAAAGATCTTTTCAAGTTTGTTTATATACTCTAAAAACAATGACTCTTGTGGTTTGACTGTATTAAGAGTGAGATCACCTCTTCGTAATTCCGGAAATAGAATTTTCTCTACCTAAAGGAAATCATTACAAATACTGTTACAAGACACAGAATAGCAAAATTTAAAAAAAGCATTCTATTTCCCATTCCCCTATCACATTAAAAGAATCACTATTTAGTAAAAATAGTCCAATGTGAAAATGCTCTGATCCATAATTAACACATGGTTACTCAGTGTGAAAACTATATGAAAATCAAATCAGTGCTTTAATATAACTTGAATCTGAAAAATATCTTCTATAAACAAAAAGATTGCACAGTTCATGATTCACAATCCTCATCTTTATCTTCTCTTTGTCAGTCTTCAGCCTCATTCATAACTTTTTATATTATAGATAGTTGTTATTAATATTGTATTTTGTATGCAGCTATAACTTATCCAGCACCTTTGGGAGCTCCTCAGAACTCTGCAGGATCTTCTGGAAGCAGTGACTGATTAAATCCCAACATGCTCCCAAAGGTGGCTCAAAGACAATATCAGGCTCTTTCACACGGAGCTTGACTATGAGTATCTGAGATAGGAAGAACTGCATTCCTTGATATGGTTCTTTAAAGTCATTGCCATCCTTAGGGAAAAGAAGGAAAAATTTACAGAACAAGGAAGTAAGCTATAGGAATAAAAATTTTTAAACCGTTCAAACTCCCCAAATATCCTTATTACACAATAACAATGGGATTATCTTCCCTGATATTTATACAAAACCTGATGTTTCAAACAAGATCCTATGTTGCTGACTCCTAAATGATTCTATAAAAGCTAGAATTAAGAAACTGGATTTAAGCCTAATTGTCTTTTCTCTTAAGTAGCAGAAGTACATCACTATTATCATACAGAACAACATTTATTTTAAAAAAGGAATCTATAATATCTATCAGAAATAAATTGTAGAATCTAGTTTTAATTGCCTTTAACTGTATGGTCAGTAAGAAGTGCACTACCCCCAAATTGCCTATACAATAATGGAGTCCTAATCCATGACTAGATTCTTAATGCAGGTGTTATAACAAGCAAAAAAATAAAAAAAAAACCAAGCAACAAAACAAAACAAATAGAAGAGCCCACCCAAACCAACCCACCAGATGAAACCAAAAAAAAATTTAAAACCTCAACCATCAGCCACACAATCATCATCCAGATGCACAGCTTAGTGGGCAGGCTTAGTGCAAGGTCTGATAGTAAATTGCATCAAGTGATTGATTCAATTGATCCTCTGCAATCCAGTATTTAACCCACCATATTTATTCATTTTGTCTTATCAAGGTAGGTCCTGGGTGATCCTATATTTAAAAAACTAATTTCATCAAACAAGCAACTTTTTAGGCAAAACAGTGGTAAGAACTCCTGTGGTGTAATGGTTACTGTTATAATTCTGTGCATTACTTGAAATAATATAGGGCACTCACAGGGTATAGACAGGGACAGCACATCCATAAATCACCTCTGCAAAGGATTACACACGTGACTGTGCACACTTTTGTCTTCAAAGGGAATTGTTTCTGTGCTTTCAGAGAAATACTGTAACTGGTTAAGACCAAGAAAATTAAACTAAAAAAACTCTAAACTAAACTAAAATAAATGCACACTCACTCTAGACTGAGCTGAAATCTTCTACCAACTCTTACTTGTGACCCTAGACCTGCCAGAGTGATCATTCAAGTCAGCAGTTCTTGACTGTGCAAAATATCCACTGAGTATATACAAGCCTTTGAAGGATACAACCATTTTTTTATGGAGGCAAGAGCTATTTGGGACATTTTAGCCTTCAAAGAGCACTAGATTTTATGGCTATATGAATTACCTCCATGTAAGACAGAAAACAATATATATATATATAAAAGCACATACCTTGTGGATCATAAAAAATGCAAGAAGATCTTCTAATGACTTAATAACCATCTCACGCAATTGTAATGACATTAGAGCTGCCACAGAGCTAAAATAGCTTTCAACTTTCTTAGAGGAATCAGAGTCCCTTTGAGGAGCAAAATGAAGCCACATATGTCTCTTATCAATAAAAATAGATGCACAAGTTGGAATCCACCTACAATGAAATAATACAAAATTTTTAAAGGCTTGTTAGTCTTACTTTGCTCCTTGCAATGAAATCTAAACTCAGAAATTACCCAAAGAATGAGTAAAATCCAAAGGGCTGGAAGAGAATTGATAATTAGATATCAAACAAAACTATACCTTCCAGGACTTAGAGGAAACCTGAGTTTTAAAGCTAAGGATGCTTGTTATAATGGACCACTATGATTAGTTTAAATTAATAGTAATAGACAAAACAATAGTAAATTATATTGTTTTATTAGTTATGAAAAAATATTCAATTATTAGCATTAAATGAGAAACAAGTTTGTAAGATATCTCAGGCAGCAGAATACAAATACTTTCCATCATGTGTCTCATATATTCTCTTTCTTAAATTGACTGATTTCCGTAATTAAAAAAAAAAAGATTTTCCATCACCATTTTTACAGATATAGACTCCACTCCTCGCATGGTCAGAAACCTTCTGAATTCCAGTCTCCATTTATTCATAGTTTATTACTATTTATTCTTGCACAAGCACTCTTGCAGTTCCAAAGGCTCTGACAGTGTCTCAGTGTTTATTCCTCTGAGGGCTATTCCCCCTTTGCTTTGGCAGCCTTGTGGCTGGGACTGCTGCCATCTCTGTCTAAGATCTGTTTTAAAAACAGGCCTTGATGTAGGTCAGACCCTGAGATATTCTATTTATCTACAGCTACCAGGGCTGGCACTGACTTGTGCTGAAGGATATCCCGAGCTTCCAGGCAGTGCCTCCGAACGATGTCCTCAAACTCCGCGGGCAGCAGCGGCAGGCGGCCACAAAGCACCTCTGCAGTGCGAACAAACCGCAGGTGGCTGTACCTAGGAGAGGGGAACACAGAGGAGATCCTCAGGGAATACTGTTTAAAAAAAAAAACATCCATGAAATATAGTCTGGAAGGCCTCAAGTGTGTTATAAACACTAAAAATGTAATTTCATTTATAAGTATCACTCCATCGCCAAGCCATCCAACAAGTGCATTTCTGATTGGGTTTTTCTATCAATAAACATAAAGGGTTTCACAAATTTTAGTTGTACTTGCTGTATCTAAAACTCTTAATTCTTTGCTAAAATTGCCTTCTCCTTTTCCTAGATTCATTAGTGTATCCATTCCTTAAAGAACATACAGAATGAAACCTACTGCTTCTATTCCGTATTATTAAGTAGCTATCCTGACTACTCTATGGGGAAAAAAAATGAAATTTCAGCAGCATGGCAAATATCACAGTATGTAACATACAAGCTTAAATTCCTGCAAATGTTTCTTAAATGCAAAAACAGCTCTCAGAATTACTAATTACCATAATATCTTGCTAAGATAACACATCTCAATTTTTAAGTGTCCCCAGGGCAAATTCAACTACAAACATTTGAAAGATATTCAATTTTAAGAATTAATTTTGTTCATAACAGCAACCATGATGAGAATTCCAAATCAACATTTACTTGAGCACTGGATCTTAATTTAGGCATAGCATTTTTTAACAAAGGGGATGATCTTTTCATATCATATAACACATGTTCATTCAGTGATTGCAGGAAACAATCATTTTATGCTGAAATTCTTAAAGGCTCAAAAAACAAGAACTATTTAGAAAATAGACATATTTTACCACTTTCTATCTTGTGGCTCCCCCAGGATTCTCTGTAGAGAAGTCAGCAGATGCACTCTAACCAAATCATTAAATAAAAACATGCTACATTTCATTAAGGTCCTATGAACAAGCCATCTTACTGAGAAAGCCAGAGCTCTTGCAAAGTGGGCATCATTGAATTCACTATGAACAGATTGCTTTCATTCCAACTTTTTGATTCTTTGTAAGAGCTGTGCCATGGGACTGGTGCACAGACAATTCTCCGGGGAAAAGGGCGTGGGGTGCTTTGAATAGAAAGTCTCTTCCTCTCAGCTGGATCCAACAAGATATAATCAACTAGAACAAATCATATATATCATGGTTAGACTGCATATATAGCCAAAACCTACATTCAAAACCACTGTATCTTCGTAGTTCAGGAAGAAGTAGAATTCTGCACATTTAAAACTAACATAGTCATATAGTTATATAATCACAAATTTAACTCTAAAATTATTAAGGGGGGGGGGGAAGATAATTGGTCCTGATTCTAAAAACAGGAGACAGGAGAAACAATTTTTCATTCCATCTCTCCACCTGATGGGATGTAAGGTTTCATAAATAGATATTTGTTGAAATTGTTGAATGCTGTATAGCATGATCACAGGTTATTTTCTCTCAGAGATCTACTGTAGTTCTACTGATCCCAAAGGAATTCTAAGATTCCCAAAGGAATGCTAAGAATAGAAGGAGATTCATTTTCAAAGTGCAGTAAATGTCTACATAGTTGGAACTGCTCAGAGATTGTGAGTCTTACCAATGGCTTTCATGATGCTGATACGATAATCTTTCCTAATCTCTCCTTTCAAACGTGCCAGGAATTTCTCCGGCTCTGGGCCAGGAAAAACGTGAGTTGGAAAGTGTTTTAAAATTTTATTCACCACTTCCTTATCCTGAGGTGCCAGCATGTCTTCTCGCACTCCATTATGTATGTAGTGACAGTACCGCTAAAAAATGTTTAAAAGATTACGCTTATTGTATGAATTTTGTGACAGATAATTAATTACTACAAAGTATTTTTAGCTTTTTCTATCACTTTTCTGTAATTGAAAGGTGTTTGAATAGAATGGATTTGGGGTATCTACCTATGCTCCTTTTAAAGCACTGACATCTTTTACAATACTTCCACTGGTGTTGATGCAAGCACATAGACCACTGGAACTCAGTTCAGCATATTAAATTACTGATCAAAAAAGTACTAGAGAACATGAGAGGTTAAGAATTTGGGAAGATACTTAACTCGCAAAGCCTTTACAACAAAAATCAGGGTAGCTACAAACAAATGAAAGAGTTGACAATATTTAACAGCAGTTTGCTATACTGAGTATTTACATCTCCTAATCCTCATGTACTGCCTGCTTTTCTGAGCTTCCCTTTAGTAAACAGTTTCTAGATATCTTTCAGATGATTACTGCTGCTACTTTCATCTTAAAAAGAAATTATATAAATACCTCTAAATCATCACTTGAAGGTATCTTTTCTCGCTTACTTATCTCCTTCTCATGTAAATCCATGAGAGCAAATTGTTCTTCTGGGGTCAGTGGCTGGTTGTTTGTATAATTTATGACATGCAGCTCTGGTGTATGAGCAGGTACACTCAGTGAAATGCGACTCACATTCTTTAACAAAGAACTTTTGAAAAAAAGAATACAAGTTCAGTGAATAAAGAAGCAGTAATGTATGACACAGATTATATAAACCACTTGTGCCACACTGAGGACAAGTATGACCTATGGAAGTATTTCAATTATTCAATAAAAAACTCTCATTAAAATTGCATAATCCAATATACTACTTTAATATAAAGGATGCAAGCATGCAAACCTTACAACTGACCAGTATCACTCAGACAGGCAGTATTTTATGAGCAGTTCTATCAGAGTCAAACCTACTAGGACAGTTATTTAGGTTACCCAATATCATAATGTATTTTCATGTGATTATCTTATTAAAATCGTATGACTCAAAAGCCAGTCTTGATGCACATACATTTTTTGTAGGGCCTTACATTCTCATGCTTGGATGCTTAACACAGCATTCAGTAAAAAGAAATATTAAATCACAACTGAAACCAGATTTACTGTAATAATTTGTATCTTTAAACCATTACAGTACATTACCTGTCAGAACTCCATCGCCTCTTTTTCCCTGCAGCTTTAAATCTCAGTTAAGAAAAATCACATACAGACATCTTTTTCAAATAAATATTTCATATTGGTGAAAAACAGAGCTAAGATAATTAATCACATAATGAAATAAGAAAAAAATACAATGTCACAGAGAAGCACTGTATGTGATTATTTGGAGGGATGAACCTAACTAGTAAATGTGAAACATTTATTGAAGTTATGCATGTACTGGCAAATTTGTCTATACTGACTCTGAACATATAAACAGATTCAAATATGGATACACAGTGAAGGCTGTGTTATTTCTATCATTGAAAAGGACTTCATTTTTTTTATATTTTTTAATTTTAAATCCCGTGCAGTAGGAGTGTAGTTATTAGCTATGGAGTCACTGGGACTTCGGTAGTGCGGCTGTTCTTTGAAGGGAGCTGCCAAAGTCCATGATGACTCCTGCATCAAAGGAGGATAACGGGCCTTCTGAAGGACAAGCTGAAATTGGAAAAAAAAAAAGCAAAAGTTTTACAAAGCACAGTAATTTAAAAAGCCTTCTTAGGGCTAGAACAGGATTAAACACCAATTAGTACAAAAAGCAAATACATAGGTCAGACCATCCATCCATTTTTAGATCACTGTGCTCTCCACATGAATAAGGATAATTTTACAGAACACTTCAGTTGTACTCAGGGTTTGGTGGTTTTTTTTGCATAATCAAGGTATTTTTTTATAAATAAGAGAAGATGGTACATGATCTAGTTCTTTCTACTCCCCCACATCTCTATCTTGCTTCTTTTCTTCTCCTTATATTTGCTTAGATTTAGAAAATTCCTATACCTTAGGCCTTTGTTAATTACTTATCCACTTTGAACACTCAATCCTTGTAATAGCTGAAGAATAGTACAAGTTAACAAATTCAGCTCTTGTCATTCTTTCACATCACAGTAAGGATTTGTAATAGGTTTCTTTTGTCTGTTCATTCCATGTTTTCTGAGGTGACTTATTGATGGGCTTTTCATCAGTCCTGATGCCTGAACTTTACCAAGATAGCTCACAGGCAAGTGGGATGCATGCCTCAAAATATCCTCAGAGATAAAAGTACAGGAGATACAATGAATATACTTGGAATCATTGGTTCATTAAGGCTGGAAAAGATCTCCAAGGCCATCAAGTTCAACCTTTGACCTAGTACCACCATGCCCACTAAACCCCATTGGAAGAAATGGGAATTTGCCAGCAGATGGAATGTGTACATACCCTGGCAGCAGGGGAGAGAGCACATACCTCATACAAGTCTGCAGGTGCATCTGAAGCAGAAGCAGAAGCAGAAGCAGGTGTAGGTGTGCGCTGGAACGATAATTTCACTGACTGCTTTCGACGACTCATATTGCACATGGAATTGTCTTCTGACTAGACAGAAATGAAAAGCAACCTCAAAGACGTTTATGAAATACTTTGTTTCAAAAAAGATTAATGAAGAAGGAACAGAGTCCTTCAGTTTTCATCAAAACTTACATATGGCAACTTTTTGAATTTTAAGGAAACAGCCATTCTTTGTGGTGGGTTCCTCATCAAAACATGTTTTTTGCAGTCATTTTATAAAACTTCTAAACACTAGCAAATGCCAGTTTAAAAAAAATCTTATTTTTATATCCCTGAAAACGACTTAAAATCAGTTAAATACTTTACATCATACTAAAAACTCCACATGGAATTTGTAATGGTATAAACTCTGGACATTAGAATATTAAATCCTACCCGACTGACAAATTGACAGTGAAACAGTCCAAGTTGTGTGAACTGTATTACTGGGGAGGTGAAAAAAACCCTCTAGATTTTTTTAATGTCTACAAGGAGCCAATTATAGAAGAAGCTATTACCAGGATGCTGCTGGGAGAAAAAATTGCTCACAAGTACTCTGCAAAGTGTTGTACTACAAATGTCAGGATATCTGACATGTTTTAGGATTATGTTTCACCTCTTCAAGGTGACAATACTTTGACACGGCCTCCAGGATGCCATACAAAGTTCTGTCAGGATATATTCACAAAATTATTAAACCTCACAGTGTTTAAGATGCTTTTGGATGGCAACCTTCCTCAGTATAGGCCAAAGCCTCACCCATAGTCTGTTCTGAGTTTCCTAAATCAAACTTGTTTAGGAGATTCACAAAGAACAATTTCCTGAACACATAGTGACACTATGAGAAAAAGGAGGTGGAAGTGTGTTGTATGTGAGCACCAGTGAGTTAAATCACCATGGAAAAGGAAGTTATTACCCAATACAATTATGTTTGAATAAGATACAATCTTTTTTTTACATAATTTTAACACACTTTCAGCAAATGGTTATTGCTTTCTGAGGTATCACTGAAAAACGAGGCTGCTGGAACGTAGTTTCTATCAGACAAAATTGTGTCCTCTTCAAAGTAGAGCCCATTTAGAAATAAAATTTGAGAAAGGACTGATTTGATTTACCTCTTTGGTATTCCTCAGCATGCCTGCACACACACAGAAATAAAGACATTATCACTGCCAGACATAACTCATTAAAGAGAGCAAGAATTCCTCTTGATTAATGACTAAAGGATTGGGCCTTAGGGTACTTTAAAAATGAATAAATGATACAGTTCATTAGGATATCCATTCATTCATTCTTAAAGGTAGAAGAGTCATTAAAAAAGCCATCATTCATCCTAAAACAACTCCTGACTTATATGCCAAGTAACATTTCAAACTCCTAATATTTGAACAAAGAAATCCTTAATAAAAAGTACGTTACAAAGGATTAAGTCCAAAGAATATTTAACAAGAACATTGTGTCTTTTAATAAGCTTTCTTCCCATATCAAACCACTAACCACTAGTAATGGCCAATTGCATCTGAAGTTTTGACAAAGTTATTCATCTTTCACAGTCACAGCAGAAGGAACTCACCCTCAGGAGACTCGGGCTCTCTGTTGGCTTTAGTTTGTTCTGACTTTTCCGTTTGCTTAGAATTTTTTGGTCCTCTTCCTCTGTGTGAACATCCTGGTTACATGCACTGGAAAAGAATGAGAGATTCATTTCAGGTACTACACAAGGTGTCAATCAGCTTCTATCCCAGTTGCCAGGACAAAGAAAAATCAGCTCTCACATTCCCTGTTTACAACAATAAGCTCTCTCTTCCTCCAAACCTCCATGCTCTTTTTTTCACCATTCCTCTCAAGCTCACTTTTCACCTTAATCTTTTTAACTCCCCTCAGATATTCTTCAAGCAAGACTTTCTTAAACCCTGCCCTTCCCACTTCCTCCAACACCAGTCTCCTCCCTGCTGCCTGTTCTCTTCTAATGCCCCAGGGACCCTGGGCCCCCCAGCTGTGTTTTACAGCAGAACCACACATTAATTGCCAAGAAGAACAAGCCCAAGTCAAAATGAATGGGAAAGAGAAAGAGAGAGACACCCTGCATGCCTCTCACATCCACAGGATGCACAGGTGAGCAGGGTAAGGGCAGGTACTACCTGCAGGTGCCCTTGTTACCAGTCCCTCTGCCTGTCACAGCTTGGTGAACTGCTCTGACACCGCCTTTCAGTCCTCAGCTTGGTTGCCCCAGCTACAGCATAGTTAGTGCTTGGAGACAGAATTCCCTCCTCTCCCAGCAGAGAGGAAACAGCCCCTTTCAGTGTTGTGCCAAGCTGTGCTCAGGGAGATTCAGTTGTGGAACCAATGAGGAACTGTACAGGCTCCTTTTACCTCTGAAAGTTATGAAAAAATGTAGTCCTGAGATACCTGAAATATTCTAACTTTTGCATGAAAGCACTGCACAGAGCTCCCAGAGCAGTAAATGCTCTATAAACCCAAATCTTCTTAAGAAGAATTGGAAAATAATATTCAAGAGTCAAAATCTTGAATCCAAACACCTCTACCACTTTTCCACCATTCAGAATCAAACTCCCTGAAGATCTGAACACAGCAGGCGGGATAGTCTCTATTCCTCTAAGCCTGTAGGCACTTGCCTCCCACTCAGTCATCACTACATCCTGAGTCTTCCATCACATTCTTCCACAAATGGGAATTACAACCATCCAACATGACATCTAGCATAGTCTCTTAATAGCTACCCTCAAGAGGGCTGTGTACATCTTCTGCCAGTGCAACAAGAGTTCAAGTTTAAACCTTTTCCCATCATCTTTGCTATTTTCATCCAGTTTTCTGCGAGCTGTGAGAATGGCTGATATCCCTGAGTTAACTGCACAGTTTTCCTTATGCCTTGCCCTTACACCACCTACAAGTGGAACATTGTTGTTGGCCACTGTTCTTTAAACACGGGCCAGCAGCGCAGGGTACAAAATCAGCACTGCTGCTGCTGGTAATTGCTTGGCTAATGTGTGCTGTAAGTCTCCAAATACTTCAGTGCTGGTTTGCAACATGAATATTTTCCTGCTAATTGGAGCTGACACTGGCATGAAGACAAGCTCAATTAAGCAGCAGTTAAGAGTAACTACTGTTCCTCTGTGCACATCAACTTGGATGCTCTTATATGCATGCCCTTCTAAGTTGAATAACTTGTCTCTGCTGCTTGAAAAACATTAAAACCAGTTGTTTTGTATAGAGGAAGATTATATATGAATTTTTAGCAGAAGAGATAATTATGCATAGCAAGAAAATAATTTCTAAGGACTATGAGACTATCTTCAAAACTGCAGCTATGGCATGCTTGAAAACAGCCAGAAACTTAAAATCTCCAGTATACTTTAAACTCAGCTCCATTAAACTTTATAGTGCCATTATCACTGAGTTATGTCACATTGCAATTCTGCCAGTAAGTTTTCCCTATGTTCACTTTTTTAAAAAGTATACAAACCAACAGATTTATTATTATATACCCTTAGCGCACCAGGAATATCAATCCAATATGCACTTTAATAATATAAGAGATGAACATAGTAAGAGCTTAAGCAAAATACACTTGCCTTGACCATCCTCTTGTTGCAGGTATCTTGTGCTAGGCTTTTAGACCCGACAGTCCAAATATGTGTTAATATGGAAATCCTATTCCTTCTGTCTACACAAATCCTGGTATCTGAAGAGATCATTGAAATCAGCACCTCAAAGACACAGAGTTCCAACAGTGTAAGAAGTCTAACCCCCATACTTCATAAAACCTCTTTTTGCATTAATTTCCAAATGAAACATGTTATTTATTTTGTTGCCTTTAAAAAAATAATCATGAAACCGTTAACATCCATTTTGTAATACCCTCATAGGCGTCACCAATTAAACGATTAAAGCAGGCACGAGAAACATGAATATTTAACTCATTTCTGATTGCAATTTACAGCATGAAAACAATCAGAATAGCAGAAGCTGGGAATTCACTGAACCTCAGGCTTGCCTGCTCACACCCTCATGATGGCTCTGGAGAACAGCCAGGCCAAATCATCGTGCGACACACCTCACCGGGCATCGCTGCCGAGAACAGTCCCGGCCAAAGGCTCAGGCACTGCAGCCGCATTGCTTTTGCTGAAAACCCGGCTGGATTCCGAACGCAATTACTCCTCACATGGCACATCTCCCCGAACAGGTTTGCCACGTGGGCACCAAAACACCCGGAGGCAGCAGGACAAGGTGGGAACGTGTGGGAACAGCCACCGGGACGGGGGAAGGTGGCGGAGCCAGGTGAGGCGTCCCACAGCGGCTGTTCCAGCGCTCCTCACGGCGTCACCGAACACTCCCAGCTCGCTGCGAGCTGCCTGCCAGCCTGGGGACGGTGGCATTGCAGACACCCACGGAGCGACTGCTGCCACCGGGGCCGAGCAGCCTCTGCACGCCTCCACAGCGGCACGGAGACCGCAGATACCCTCATTTTCCGTCCTCCATTCCAAAAAGCTCCAGGCTGCATGTCCTAAACCAACACAAACCTCTAGGACGGACACTCATGAGGGTGCCCGGACTGAGCGGCTGAGGTAGGGTCGGGGTGAAGGGCAGGACAGCAAGGGGGACGCGATAGGACACCCGAGGGGCATCACGCACCGCCGCCAGCCCCAGCGGCCTTTGCAGCCCGGCCCGAGAGCCGCACGCCCACGGCCGCGCTGCGCCGCCACAGGCGGGCCCTGCCCGGCCCCCGCGGGGAGGAGACAGCGGCGGGAGAGCGGCGCTCCCCCAGCCCGGCAGGCCCGGCAGCCGGGGGCGAGCGGCCGAGGGGGCCGCGGCCCGGCGGGCGGCAGCCGCAGGTGAGGGGACATTGCCGGGGCCGGCGCCGCCCCGCTCCGCCAGCCCGGGCTCCGGCACTGCCCGGCTGAGCGGGAGGGCCGCGGCCCGGCAGCGCTGCTGGAGCGGGGCCGTGACCCCCATTACCTGCGGGGGACACACGCCGGGGAGCCGCTGTCGGCCCGGGGCGCTGGTTCGTGGGGGTGGTTGGGGGGTGATCGCTGTGCCCTGGCCGCGGTGCTGGGTGCCGGTGCAGGCCGCGGGCGGTGGCCGAGGTAACGCCCGGGCTCGGGCGCGCCCCGCGGGCAGCTCCTGCCCGGCGCTGCCGGGGCTCACCCGCTGTGTGTGACAGTGTGTGACAGTGTGCCCGGGAGGGCCCGTGTGTGTGCGGGGGCACGGCGGGGACACCGGCGCCCTGGCTGCTCGGGGTAGCAAACAGCAAGATGCATCCTCTAACCTGCCCCTTGTAAGGGTCCCCCTGCAACAACAGCTGGAATTTTCAGGGAGATTACTGAGCTGAGGTTTCTCTGAAACTGACACCATTCAATATGTGCAGAGCATCTGAAAGCATTTTGCCTTAATACGCCGAGTTTTGAAGCTGTGTGGGGTATGCTCTCGATGCTGAGCACAAGGATACTCGCAGAAATGAGTGTCATTAGTGTGTTACCGGTTTCCAGAACCCATAGCAACAAATTGTCCATGCAGGTGGTTAGAAGTGATGTTTTTACTGGTAAGTGATTACCCTGACGGGTAAGCACGGGGTTAATGTTACAAAGGAAGAAGGTAAGAGTCGTCTGTATCTTGCTGCTCGGCTGTGGGAGTTTCAGAAGAGCTTGCAGGGACAAGCCCTCTACATTTGATGTGCTTTTCTTAAAAGTAATGATTTAGACTGTGTATCATTTCAGCTGAAACCTGTATTCTCTCTTTATACAAAGGGAACATTTTCAAAAAGTGTCTGTATTAGCCTGTTACTAATTGTACCTTAATTTTAGGGGAAATTGGATAGCAGAGTGAGAACTGGCTGTTCAGAAGAGGTCGTGGCTGAGGATTAATAACATGTCTAAAGAAATGCAGGAACTACAGAAGCAATGGCACTCCGTGATGCAGATCATCCACAGCAACGCAAATGTGGGTCTGGACTGTAATTTTATATGTTTATAAAGCTCTTCCTTTTGTAACTATCAGGATATCACACCCTGGTTTATTTAAATGCACTCCCTATTTTTTTAATGAACACTGTAAGGCCTAGGGGAAGGCCTATCCTCCCAACCTTCAGTCAAGAAAGAGGGAAACCTGTTTTGCATTTTTGTGTTTTACTGGCATAACCCTTTAAGATAGTAGAGCAAGGCCCCATTCTTTTTAAACAAAGAGGCAAGAGGTGTTCCCTCTTCCAGCTGCAGACTGACAAAAGATCTGTCCTACCTGTGGTTCACTACAGTAGCATTGATCTGTGAAAGGTGTCTGTGACAAGAGATTTAAAAAATCTAAAACATTTTTCTTTCATCTGCAGGTTGTTGCCTTTATGAATTCTCGTGTTGGCCAATATTTAGATGACCATCCTTTTGTTGCCTTATCACTCCTGATGTTTATTGCAGTGTCAGCTATTCCTGTTGGATTTTTCCTGGTTTTTGTTGTTACAACAGCTGTAATGGCCTGTATTGGTGTGATAGTCATGGAAGGTACTGTATACATTCATGGATGTACTTACCTATTCCCTTTTAAGGCATGTTATCTTTTGCCTTTTTAATTTTTCCTTCTGGAAGTTTGAGTCCTAGCAATTGAGGATTTCTGCGTGTAGTTCTCAAGTCTCAGCAGTAGTAAAACTCTTAACACAAGAATAGTAATCTAATTAAGTGGAGTCTATACAGGGGAAATCCTATTTTCCTTTCTAATCTCAGCCACCAGGATATGCCTAAACCAGTTATCTTGAGCATGCATAGCTTTTAAGGAGGCTACCCAGATGAGTGAGGAAGATGGTTTTCCCAAATTGTTTAAAATTGGGGTTATGGTAGAATGTCAGCTCTTCTATTTGTACAGGCTTGTTTAAATAACAGAGCGCTGGTTTTTCAGGTGTTGTCATAGCCATAGGGGGCATAGCCCTCCTGTGTGTGCTGTGTGGCCTGGGAGCCCTGTCCCTGGGAGTTTCTGGAGTGCTGAGTGTTTCTTACGTTGCACTTTCAACTCTGGTCAACTACTGGTGTGCATCAAGGTGAGTATGGATGTGTTGATCCATGCTTGGATTTCAAACTCTGCAACTGTGCTATTGCATTCATTGCTTCAATTTTTTTTCTAAATGAGCCGCTGTTGCTTAGTTTACCAATGTTTCTTGAATACTTTGAATCTTGGGCTGCCCTTATGGCTTAAAATGCAGCATGCAGCTGTCTGGTCATTGATAGGTATTTCTAATGAGCATTAATTCACGTCCTTTTCCCTATTTGGGACAGAGGAAGCACAAATGGTCTTTAAATGTGCACATGCGAACACAACATGACATCAGGCAGTAAAATACACCTTTGTCTCACTCCAGTGTATTGCTTTAAACATCACCAAAACCTACTGCTAAGTTGAACTTTGTGTAGGAGATGAACCTTTTGCAGTTTTTCCTTCATGATGACCCAGCTATCTCTGCTTACCTGCATTTGTAGAGTAAGGGAACAAAATTCATTTTAGATTTGGGATAGGCAGAGAAGTACATGAAAAGAACAGTGTGGTCAAAATAAAAATAACAGGTTTTGTAGGATAGTGCACTGTGTAAGCTGCCAGTTGTGCCTCTCAGGACTTTGGAGGCCTGTTTCAGTCAGCCTTGCCTCAGTCAGGCAGCTGAGAGCAGGAGGCAGCAGCAGGCTGTGCTGGAGTGCCACCTGTGGCCCCCTGAAATACCTGCCAGGGAAAGAACCATAGTAATGACTGTGCCATGGGGAAGAGCAAGAAGAAAAATCACAGCTGCTCTCTTGCAGGCTTCCTCAGTTAGCTCCTTCAGCACAGCTGTGTTTGCACAGCTCTTGAGGACACACAAAGCTGCCTGAGATGGCAGCAGAGTGACAAAAGCATGGTGCAAAGCCCAGTTTCAGGGCATGCTGCCACATCCACAACACTACCCACCAGTCCCAGAAGACTTCTATTTTCCATAGCATATCCAAATGCATAATCCATCCTACACATCAGCCCCATTTAACTACAGCTTTGATGTTAAACCAGGTAACACTGTCTATTTTTTGTTCCTCTGTCTTTTGAGAAAAGCTTAGGTAGACCAGCAGCAGATATAAACATGTCTGGGAGATCTCAAAAACTCTGCTTTGTTGAGCAAAAAGTTAAAAGACAATAATAGGAAGGAACAGACAATAAAACCATTCTTTTCTCATGTACACAGGGCTCAGATGAGGAAGCAAGATGCTAATGGAAGTTTACCACAGAAGCAGCCTGGCTTGGATCTTTCTGCCAATATTGCAAAGAGTGAATAAATAGATTTCTCCCCATTTCATAGGCACTTAGCTGTACAATCCCAGCATTTGCTATGTAATTGTTTACTCATTAAGCATTCAATCATTGTGTACTCCTGGAAACTGAGAAAAATCAATATACATCTTACACTGGCGCTGTAAAAGGGATCTTAAGAATAATTAAGAAGCAGCAGTGCAGTGGTAAGAATATGTGCATGATGGAGTGTTCCACAGTTTGGTAAAGGGATGTAGTAATAGTTGGTACTGTTAAGTCAATGGCAAGTAGGTGGACAGAAAGGGGAGAGAGATATTTGGTTTCTCAGATTCTGGAGTTCTGAATGTACTCCCTTTAGTACAGAGCATGGTCATTTTGATACAAAAGTATCACAGTTCAGAACAGTAGAAACGCATTTTGAATGTGGAAAAATATTTGTAAGCCTTAACAACCTTTGTTAAAATAGAGCGAGTATACCAATGCTTTATGTTCATTATAAAGGGAAAAGTGGGTTTGTCATATGTCATGGTCAAAGCTTTTTTTTTCTCCCCTTAGATGTTGTCTTATTCCAAAGGGATATTTTACTTATTCTCATTGCCTCATCATATCAGGGGTATGCTTAGGTCTTGTTTAGGTATTTAAATTGCCTGGTTTGCTTCTCAGTTGTAACTTTGTGTATGTTATTTAAACTTTTTTCATTTTTGCAAATGTTATTATATTTTTAAGCATAAAGTATCTAACTATTTTAGTTTAATAAAGTGCTCTGTTTGTTTAACTAGATTGTCTTATTATTCTGGTTTATTTTACAGTAAAAGCAATTTTTTTCACATCTTGTTTTAGGAAGGCTACAGTTGGAGGTAAGGTTTTCTCCTTGAATAAAGTATTTTATATGGCCAACATTACTGAGCCACAAACTGCAGATTACTCCCCTTCTCATGCCTGTAAAGGAAATGCAGATGTCTAAGGTCTAAATTAGTTTTATTTAGTTTTGCATGAACCAACCGACCTGCTGCTTGACTAAAACATGGACATAGAGCCTACCTGAGCCATAACATGCTTCACAAAGTAGTGATGCTAATAGTTTCAGCTCTTAGGCTAAGCTGGCCTCACACTTCAGCTGTAGAGTGAAATAATCCCCCAAAGATTTCCAGGAGCCCTTTCTTTTAATGGCACAATAATTCAGCAAACAGCACAAAGCCACAGAACCAGCCTGCCCTCAGGCAAGGCTGCCTGCAAGAGCTTTCCAGGAGGCACCTCCAAAGACAGAGCAATAAAGCCCTTACACCTGCCTGAAGTTACAACACAATCTTTATAGCACAGCTCATACATGAATACACAGCTGAATCCTTTCCCCTCATTTTCCTTTATGCCCTCATCTTCTGAGGGGAAGAGGCATTACTTAATAAAATCAGCAGACACAAAAATAAGTTAATCCAGTCCTACTCAGAGTCTGACCCAACATGAACCATTTCCCTCTGCATTGTAAATGTATTTTTCATTATATAACTCCTTCTGTCCTCAGTACTTAGCAGGAACTAAAACTGTGAATTCTCAGTCACCTGCAGGTAAATTTGGAACAGTTCTCCTGCTGCCCTGACCTTTGCATACTTATCAGCCTGTCATTTCAAGGCTTCTCACTGTGTCCTTGCACCAAGAGCTGCTTTTTTCTGCAGTGCCATCACCAGAGTAAGGTTTTCAGTTGAGAGATGCTGAAGAAAATCTAGGTCAGCATAGAGTAGGTGTTTTACTGGAGACAGTAAGGCATCCCTTAAAAGGAGGGCACGGGTTTTTTTCTTCTTTGAATTATTAAAGACTGCAGTAAAGATAAGAAGTCCTTAGCAAGACAGGATCCTGCCAAGTCCACTTTTTCTCAGTTGCTCTCAGCTTTCTGCAGAACACCACCTACCCCACAAGAATCTGGCAGGAGACTCCCACCCCATGGCCCCATTCCCAAGCAGCTCCTCAGCCTACTCAGCTCTCACAGATCTGGTTCTCTGCCCCTTACTTTAGGCATACACATGCCTTAAGAGGCAGCCACTCTCATGGCCCTACAGTCTGGGGGACCCCAAATACCCCAAATCTAAGGAGATTTGGAGCAACCAACCGTGGTATGGCTCCTGGAGCAGCTGCTTGAGCTCAGGCTGCAGAGTCAATGCTGCCTCCACCTGCAGCAAGCTTCCTAATTCCTCTGCCTTCTTATGCAGCACCATCATCCCCACCTCACCCTGCCCCTGTGTTGGAACAGAGGAACCTCTGCATGAATGCAGGAAAGGAATAATTTTTACTTGTAAGATGAGCTTAAACTTTCCAGATAACACACTTGAACAGGGAACATAGGGGCAGCAGGCACACACAGAGGAAGAAATGCATGTGGCTGGGCTCTAGGGTAAATGATGTACAAAATAAGGAACACAATATTGTTTTAAGTTAAGAGCCTTCATTCAAAGCACCCCTGCAATGTCCCTAAAGAGCATTAAGTGAGCCACCCTGAGAGAACTATAGTTAACGCTCCCAGAAACCAGGGACAGGTCTCCTCTCACATGCCACATCTGACATCTTACCCTAGGCAAACAATATCAGCCAGGGGCAGAAACCAGGCAAGGACAACTTTCTCTTTGACCTAGATGCCTGTCACCATGTGCAAGCTCTTTGTCTCACCTCCTCACGCAGTAAAAATAGTACAAAATACAGAAGACAAAGAGCAAAAGTAAAGCTCTCACTGCTTCCCACACTAAAGGTACCAGAGTTATTTTAAATACCTTCACTAGTGCAAGTCTGCAGATTCACATATGTAAGACATGCAAGAAATATTTTAGCTTATTGGGATGTTAACTGACATATTTACATGTCACTGTAACATTATTTAGTAAACTCCAACCATCCTAGAGCAAAGGTTCAAACTCCATCAATGAGAAACAAGGAAACTTTTCTACCTGAACACACACAAAGATCTTTTCCCCACACTTCAGAACAAGAAGGGTGGAGAGAGGGAATATTAAGATCAGCCCTATTATGGTCAGAAGAGCTAAACAGCCCATACAGTTAGGTACAACATACAGTTAAGTACATAAACCCTCTTCATCAAGGACCACTTACCTGGCTTTTACAGAAATACTTCATATTCCAGCCAAGTGCTAAGTCAACAAGACTTAAGTATAACAGGTTGTTTGCTGGACAGTAACTTAAGTAATCCTTTCAAATCCTAACTTTATCAGGCCAATGACAGAAACTGACTTTTAATTAAGTGGCTCCAATGTGAGATTCAGTGTTTCATTGTTTTTATACCATTATAATTTTGATTAAATACTAGCATAAGGTCTAATGATCACATTCATCATGGTCTCTACTCCATGCTCTCTTTGCATTAAATTCACATTAATACTTGGAAAATGCATCCTGAAGTCTATTGCCTTGATAACAGCTCACAAACAATGGCTAAGTGAAGTAGGGGCTGTGGCAGACAAGCCCACAGCCTGTGCTGTTTAGGCACAGCACGTTGGACAAGTGTCAGGATCTGGCCACTGACTTGATCTAAAACCCTGCACACTCAGAGAACACAGAGCTGGACTTGAGATGATCACTCTCCCTGCTCACACAAAATTGCCAGACAATGTTTAACCTAAGGCTGTTACACTCCTACTACAGCAAAGCACTTTCACTCTGTCACATGCAGTTATATTTTATGCCTCATTTCCTTGACTACACAAGGCAACATGTACAAAATACAAAATAAGAACTGCATGAAAAACTGCCTCACCTCAGGTGGCAGTGTTACAGCTACAGACAGTGCTGTCACTATTGCAGACAAGACAGCTTTAGCTGTATTCACACTTTTCTTCCCCCAGTTTGAGGGAAGAAACTTTGTCACCCCAAATTACACACTCCTGGTGCCCCTATTAAGTGGCCAATGGAACTTCCAGCCATCAGAAGACCAGCCCTGGCAGCAGGAAGTCCATTCCCCTTCAGTTTTTCTAGTGTCCTTCTGGACTGCTATACACAGTAAAGCCTCCCTTTTCTGTGTATCTCCTTCAAAGACCTTCTGTGATGATCTGATTCCCATAAGGACAAAGGGGTTCGTTTTGGGTTTTTTAAACAGTAAAGTTTTAACACAAGCTCTGGGTGTTGCTAAATAATTTCAATAAAACCAGGTTTTAATTCCCAGGTACAGTGCAGGACTCATGTTTACAAGAGCAGCTGGAAAAGCTACTCACCCTGCAGATACTGGCACAACATGGAATTTTAAAATCCTTATTAAATGGAATCACAAATGTGAACAATGATAAGCAATTCAAGAAAGGAAATTGGCTGCAAAGTCCAACAGGAATTTAACATAGCAGTGATCTGTTTCAGAAAAAAAGATGCTCAGGAAATTAAGAATTATAGTCATTTTTAAGGACAAATCTACAATAAAGAGACATTCAGAGGATGAGCAGTGTTGATTTCTATAACTAGATGCAGGAGAGGGAATACATGACAGACACAATTCACCAAGTGACTACTCCAAGTTTATTTGGAAATGCACACTAATGTACCACATTTACCATATAAGCTCTTCTCTTTAGGCATTTAAGAAAAGCCAAAAATAGCAGCATTGTGGCCAGAGAGAGAACACCAACAGCAATCATTGCAATGCCAGCCCATGCCTCCTTGCTGAGGAGAGTGCTCCCTGCAAAGCAAGGGGAAAGGCAGTTTGTTTGTGGAGACAGATCCTCAGTAAGCCCAAGCATCACCCCCCAGCACCCCCTGGCTCAGTACCTTGGGCTGCAGACCACTCTTCTGGCACAAGGAGGACAGGGCCCCCCAGGCTCACCACAGCAGAGTTCACAGCTGCCATCCCACTTGCTACGACAGAAACACAGTACAGGTGAACCCCACAGTGCAGTGGGTTATCTTAGATCAGAACAACCTAAAATCCACCCAGACATTACCTCTCCTGCTTCTAGATGGCCTTGGGCATCTTGGGATGCACAACGGGGAGTCCGGGTGAAAACGGTGGCAGATCAGAACACTGCAGTGGAAGTACACCTGTGACAGAATGAGGAGTGAGACACCTCTTCATTTTGAAACAGCAACTACTCCTACTACTGCTCCAAGTGCAATGTCACCTACCAGGCCAGGAAGGGCTTTGTCACCAGAAACAAAAGCAAAAGTCTTCACTTCCAGCCTTTGGCGATAGTTAGCATAGCTGACACCACGTCCCACAGGGTGGAACACAGTCCTGTAGCTGTCTAGGTCATACTCACAGCTGCCAATAAATAAAAACCAAGTTAGAACATCAGGGTAGAGAAGATTTGGGTTGTTAGTGTTGACTCCTTCAAGCAGCAGAATTAAGTTCAAGGTTGAGGTGCTACCTTCTTCCTACAAATTCCAGCATCCCAGGGCAGCACTTAGAAGGCCCTCACACTTGAAGCTCTGTTACTAAAGAGGGAGCAGGGGAGAATTAGGGACTCCTCACACCCACTGCAAGAGGTGCTTTCATTTGTGTGGTGGGGCACTCACCCATCTACAACAATATTCCACTGGGGCAGTGATCTTGGCTCTTGGGAGGCCGTTGCCCAGCAGTCATCCAGCACCAGGTGCAGGTTGGGGTCATTGCGGTTCAGGACCTGCACTTCCAGGAAGATGGGCTGGCGCAGGTACCTCACTATGGGATACTGATCCTCACGGTAGGGCTGCCTGTACAAGTCCTCTGCAAGAGCCAAAGTCATTTATCTTTAGCGCAGAGTGCAAAGAGGGTCTCAAGCTCTTCAACTGCAGCTGCTTGAACAGCTCTGGCCAAGGGCCACAGATTTGGGGTATCTGCTTCAAGCAGCATGGATGAGCAGGAAGGAAGCACACCAGGACAGAAGTCCATATACCAGAACAGTTCACTCATCCACCCTCTCCTCCACAAGCTCCAGATACTTCCCAGCCAAATGAGCCCAGAGCCAGCTTTACCTGGGTAGCTTAGAAGAACTAAGGAGAGGGAGCCTTGATTCACTGAAGAAGGTGGAGGAGAAAGGTTGTCTACTTTTACAGTGAGGGAGGCATCACCATTGCTGAAGGAGCACATGACTGTTAACCTGTAACAGGGAAGGAGCAGGTAAGTCATATTGTTGTGTGGGTAATACAGTACTGGATAGCCTAAAGATGTTTCCAGACACACCTGAGTTCACTGTCCCTTGAGATCCTGCCCAGGGGAAGGTCAGTCCATGATGACCTCACCTCATTCTCATAATGAATCTGCTCCCCATCAAACTGCAGGTAAATGACAGCATTAGCGAGGGCACTGCCAGTGCCTGAATCCCACCCCCACCAGCCCTGGCCACACTCACCCAGTGCCTGGTCCCACACCCGTTCAGGGGGATGTGAAACCGAACCCTGTCATTCAAAGGTGACCTGTAGGCTGGCCTGCACACAGGATCCCTGAGCCTGAGTGTATCCAAATCCAGCAGCGGTGTGGTACTCTCTGCAAGGATTTCAAAATCCATGTAGCCATCCTGGGTGCACACAGCAGCTGTAACAGAGGTTCACACAAGTGTCATTGAGTCAGTGTCAGCTCTGTCTACCAGGAGTTGGTGAGATGAACTAATCCAACACAAAGTGCAACAATGATCCATGCTGAGGGAGCATAGCTGAGGAGCTGCAGGGGTCAGCCTCTTACCTATTGGTGTGTGCTTCTCACAGGGGCACTCAGGCTGCATCACCATTGCCACAGTCTCCCCATGGAAGTGAAAAGCCAGTTTCAAAGAGGACATGTAGTACTGAAGTCCTGAGCAGCTCTCCCCGCGTAGCTGAAGGACAAGAGTTATTCTCTTAGAGCTCTTGTCATGCTCTTTTTACCACATGCACCTGTTAGAGCTGATTAACAAATAAGCCAGTCCTGAAGAGCATACTGGCCCACAGGGGAAGCTCATTTGCATTGCTCCAGGCATGCCAAATACCTTCCCCCTCCAAGAGGGATATTTTCACTTCCATGTGTTTTTGCCAAAAGACTCCAGGAAACCCAAGTTACCTTGCATGATTCCTATCTATCACAAAGTCAGTTTGCATTCACCTTAATCACACCTGCCCTGAGCCAGCCACAGGGCATGACTGACTCAAAGATGCTTAGCCAAGGTCAAAGCTACTGTGCCTGTGGATCTCAAAACACCAAGGAGGTGTGATCACACCAACACCTGTGACTCAGGGATTAAACTCACCCTGGACTTCAGGATTCCCCTGCTAATATACAGCCTGATCCCTCTCTGTGTGTCCAGAGTGATTCCATTTTCCTGAAGCTGATCCATGGGGATGGTCTTATTCTCTACGTCCACATCCATAAGGATCCCTGGAAAGGCTGGGATGGCAACAATCATGTGTGTTGCATTACAGATTGCTGGACCTGCAACAACATCTTGGATAAATATAACATCAGCTTCCCTGGGGCAAAAGGGGGTCAGGTTCTGGCTTTTTCCATGCAGTACCTGGAGCACAAAGCATTCTTGACTCCACAGTCAGTCTACGCTCAGGAGGGCCGTACATGAGCTTGAGTGCCACAGTGTAGAGCACCTTGTCATTGAGCTGACAAAGAAGATGGAGCTCTGTTAGATAGGGCTCAGCTCTGATCCATCACAGGACCAACCCCAGAGGGCCACATACTGCATCAGGTTCAGGTTTGCAGCAGCAGGTCCTTCCCACTTCACCCTTTCTAACAACAGCTGCTGATCATGAGACTGCCAGTGAGATGTTCCCAGGACTGGCTGTAGCTGGAATTCTGCTTCTGGAGATTCCCGCTCACTGGGCCTTCCCAGACCCTTGTGCCAGGCAGTTCAGTGACAGCTTTGCCCACACCAGCTCAGCCCAGCAGTGCATCAGCCTGACATCAGCTCTGGCCCTGGCCTGAAAATGCTTTCCCCAGGTCTGCAGGAGGGAGACAGTGCTGCCCAAACAGGGGCTGGGTAACTCCTCAGTGCTGATTCTCCATCCACATACCTTGTAGGACACAACTCCAGTGGCAGCAAACGCCACCTGAAAGATCAGGTTGTGGCCATCAACTAGAAAGCTGTAGCCTTGCTGCATTGCTTGCCCAAGGCTCAGCTGATGTACTCTGGTGCCATCATCAACTGACAGATTCCAGGACATTGGAGTTGCTGGAACCTGCAAAGCAGGAAATCAAACGACACAGAAGCATCAAGGCATTAGATTGTCACTCTGCAGGGCTGCCACCTCCCAGGCTTTACATTCAGCCCTATACTGACAGGGCAGAACTAAGCTTCCCAACAAGATGCAAGTCCACCAGAGAGGTCCCTGCCCAAACTTGGAGAAATCAGGCTCAGTTTATCCCAAAACCCCAGGCACTCCCCCCAGCTCCCTTCACAGGCTGGAAGGAACATACCTTATGCTCATCACTGAGACTTGAAATGAGTCCTGGGAAGGAAACCTGAAACACATCATGAAAATTAGACTGCAGGGACTTGCAGGGTAGTAGCCACACAGCAAAATCTGCTACAGCTTCCCAAAGTAAGCTGACAGCATCAGCTTCCACTGCAACAGGACTGGAGGCAGACTGGGTGCATCATTAATGACCATCTGCAAACCTGCTCTCCAAAGAGCCAGCAGCCAAGAGACCTCCTTGCAGCTCATTGGAGCTTTCTCCAGATCCCAGACACAGCTCCAGGAGCTCCTGCTTTGCAAGCCTCAGAGCAGGATCTAGAGCACTCCCACCCCTCCACTTACTGCCATGAAGTCTTTGGTGCAGTTTGTAGCACTAGCAAACACAGGAGCAAACACAGGAGCAGTGACTTCATCTACAGGAATGCTGTCACAGTGAGTGCTGTAGGTGATATTTGTCTCCTCTCCCATTGTGTCATTCACCATCAGCTTCAGCCAGAGCTGGTGCTGACCATGCTACAGACAAGAGACATGAATTAGAAAGAGGCTGCAGTACTCACTACAGCATGAGGGCACTAAAAGCCATTGGGCCTGAACTCCAGCTCCAGAGCTGGTTTAGGTGTTTGCACCAGGACAAGGTGACTCTTGCTTTAAAAGCCCAAACAGAAAGGATGAGCTCTTTAGGAAAGCGGGGGCACAGGGTTAGGTTGAAGAGCAGAAGATACAAAGGTAACTGCAGAAGTCAAGAAGAAAACCCCAAGGAGTAGCAGGATTTAGTGCCAGAGAGTCACTTGTCAAAAAAAACTAAGCTAATAAACAGCAGAAGAGAGTCCTGTGGTATTTCAAATACTTAAAAGCAACAGATACCAGTAAAGCATCTGGTTCTGGCCTCCCACTGACTACTCTACCTCAACAGCTATGATCAGCATATGGTGGTAATTATCTGTCAATGCATATTTAAATAGATTGGTGCTCTGAAACTCTTGAACTTGGTCCCTCTCCCTACAAGAAAACCTGTCAAGTAATTCAAGTCTTCTACAGGAGAACATAACATTTATGGCAGGCTGAAGGATTTAATGCATAGTTGAAACAATAAGAATTTCAGTAGCTTTGGGGTTGATTTTCTTTTTCAATTTTTGGCATGAAGTGCTCTTCTATAAAAGTTTTAGATTATCAGAAGTACCCTCAGTCTTGAGGAAAGAAATAGAAATCCTATTAAACCCAGTCCCATTCCCAGGATGAAGGCTCCTTTACCTGCCGGCTGGTGCAGTTGACAAACAGGACACTGAGTATCAGCCTCTCATAATCCACAGTGTGCTCACAGGACACGATCTCCTCCCCACTCACATCTAGGAGGGATGGGGAAGATTAGCCCTGCAGCAGGCAGGCTCCAGCAGAAGGGCCAGGGCAGCAGCAGTACATACCAACAACACACACATGCCAGGAGTAGTTGCTAAGCTCTCTGGAAAACTCAATTTCCATCCCATGCCTATGGCAGGTCACATTCTCTGCAGAACAAAGGCCACCATGAGCTCCAGCAAACCCTCCTGGAGGCACACACCCTGCAAGCCCCAGCCGGGCACCCTTCAGAGCCTTTCCATGCCAAGGCAGAGGGGATGCAGCTCCAAACAAACCCAAACCCACATCCCCACCATAGAGGGGACATTACCCAACAGATCCTGGTCCCCCAGGCCATCAGCACAAGGGGCTAAGCACAGCAAAAATCCAAACAGGAGCAGCAACCTGCAAGGAAAAGAGAATCAAGTGTGAGAGCAGCAAGGAAAGGACCCAGCTCTCCTTGTACCCCAAACCACACTCACCACATCCTTGAGGTGCTCCAGCACTGCTGCTCAAACCCCATCTCTTCAGGGCACCACAAGCTTGGCCTGTGGCTGCCCAGGGAGGGTTTTATAGGCCCTGGGTCTGGTTCACACAGGTGCCACCTCTCTGCTGCCCAGGGAACCGAGCACTTGCACCTGCTGCTCCTTGAGTCGGGTGGCTCACAGGAGACCTTAAGGTAATACTGAGTCTTTAACAGGGGTTGCTCTATTTTGAAGGCATCCTTTTCTCGCTCTGATAATGTGTTCCCTTAATTCCCATGTTAGATATTTCATGGAAAAATGCACGTCTCTTTTGGCAGTTATTTTTTCAAATGGAGTTTTCTGTGCCAGCATGACAGCATTTGAGACACCAGTGAGCTCAGCATGGCTTTCCTTGGGACTATTTGAAGCACTGGTGAAGATATCATGGGGAAGAGATCCCTGAAACCAAGGAAAATATTTTAACAAAGCAAAGAGCCTGAATGGCAGGTCAGGACTTCAACTTTTGAGCACTCACAGCAAAAACTGCAAAAGTCCCTGTGATACAACAGATAATGTCACTGCTCCCTGCTGTGTGCAGGCTCTGCAAGGGATGCCCTTGGATCCAGAGCAGAGCAGCAATCACATCAGCTGGGTGTCACACTGAGCCTGACATGGGTGACCCTCAGCCTGGCTGTGGGAACTGGCTGCTCAAGAGGACATCCCTAAGAAGTGAAGAAATAAACTCTTATTTTTGTTTTTAGTATTGTCATCATCTCTGAATTGTGTAGCCACGATTACCCAGTGTGACTAATTTCATTCTTCTCTGAGCCCATTAGTTCCAAAGATCTCATTAGGCCAGCAGAGCCTCGCTTGCCTCCCCTAGCATGTCCTTTACCGTACCACATTTGGTGCTTGTAAAAGTTGCAATGAGGAAATGTTGTGCTGGGAAACACCTCATGCAAAACAGATGGCACAACAACATCACTGTGCAGGTTTATGCTCCAATTTATCTACAACAACCTAACTGGTGGTGCTGCAGCCTTTCAATGTAAATATTTTGTTTAACTGGCAATATTTTATTTGAGACAATGCTCAAATTAATAGAGTATACCCATATATACAGTGAAATCCAGTAGCAAATCAAAGCTGCTGGTTAAATAATTCATTAGTTTACAACACCATGTAGCACCACAACAGAGTTTCTCATGGGCCTGGTAAGACATTTCAATTGGAAGTGGAATGCTTCTGAAGTTCTTTTCACACACAGAAAGAAAAGCTTCATTCTAGCTATCCAGGGAGTTTTAAAAGTTCACAATTTTGAGCTTTAGTCTCAAAGGAATAATCTCCATTCAGGCTGAGAAATTTACCTCATTTGACGTTGAATCATTTATTCCATTTCAAGTTGGGGTTTTGGATGGGACAACAATGAACAAGTACCAGGAGTTTAGAAACAGATGAAGATTTTGTTTGCTCTTTTCTTTTTTCCTCTTTTTTGTGATGCCCACTTTTATGACAGAAATAATAATAAAGCTGGCAAAGTCCTGAAGCTTCTCCCCAGCTGACATGGGTTTTGCTTTACCTCTAATTAAAACTTGCAAGAGCAAGAGTTTTCCACTTAGCATTGTACCAGGTAAGTTTAAAATCAATATTTTCAGATGTTAATGGCAAAAATCACTCTGAGATCAACACTTTGTGTGCTGCATTCATTAAGAGAAAAGCAAATTAAGGTACTTCTGTAGTAAAAACTAAGGATCTTGAAAATTAAAAGGACCCTTCTGCCACCAAATCACTTTTCATGAGTGTATCATGTTTCCTCTCTCCTACCAGGCATTGGTGGTATATGCAGTATGTGAATGGTGATCATTTTACCCCTGAAAAAAGGCCAAGTAAAAGAAATAAAATTCAAAGGCATTAATAAACATCTGATCTTATATATATATATATATATATATGTATATATATATACACATACATGTATTACCTATCTTTGTTCTGCAACAGCTAGTTTTTCTTGTAGCTGTAAATTTAGCTCCGTGCTGAGCCTGGTTAGAAAGAAAACAGAATAAATGTCTGCATTTTTATTAGAAAAGTGTTAATGCAGTGCAGGGAACCTGAAAGTAAAACTGTCTTCTAAAGTGGGGATGGACACTGACCTGGGTGAGGCACAGCCCATCCTGACTGCTCTGGGAGGGCAGGACAGCACCAGGGACACCAGGGACACTCTGGGTGACACAAGGGACAGCCAGGGCTTGGCTTTACCCTGACCTGGAGCTCTTAATTCAAAGGTCCAAACCTGTCACTGGCTCTCCTTGTCCTCATGGGAAGAAAAGGGTTGGTACAAGTTCATTCCTGAAGAGCTCTTCAATGCCTGTCTGAGAAAATAATGGAGAGAGAAAGACCATTTTGAGAGGTCTCTGGTGTGTCACAGGGGCAGAATTATGGGATGTAAATGAGGTGGCAGAAATCCATTTGGGGATTGCACCAACTCTGAGCAAGGAGTTGGTTTGTGATTCTCTAATGGGGGCACAACAAGCAACAAAACCCCTCTGCTAATTGCTGAGGGTAGAGTCTCTGAGATCCAGGTTAATTCAGTGAGTCACAGAGAACAGCTTGGCAAAAAGTGATGTTTATGTGGCAGCTCTTGTGAATGTGGCCAGGAGAACCCTGAGCTCACAGCACTGCAGGAAGCTGCAGCAACCTCTTACCAACTTCTCAGCTGCTGTCTGAAAACTGCATTTTTATATGGCTTGCTCTTAGTAATTCTTTTGAACTTTAAGTTAGAATTAATCTAATTCAATAAGTTTCTGGTTGTAGAGGTAGCCCTTAATGCCACTGAACTCAGGGGAAATTACTTCTAAATCAAGAAATCATTATTTGTGATGGGCAATGGACCCATCTGCTCCCAGGCAAGGACCACAGTGCCCAGCTGGGGCAGTGGGTGCAAACCCATCATGTTCCCTTTTCTGGAATTCCCTGTGGTATCCTGAGGGAATCCTGCACTTTTTTTTTTCTGTGTCTAAACAGAGATTACAATATCTGTCAGAAGAGTTTTATATTTGGCAATTTCCTGAAGATTTCCTGAAAAAATGCAATTTACACAGCTGTGGGTTTGCCAGCTGTGACTTGCAGAACTGTTGGGGGTTTTATCCAAACATCTTTTACATGTTTTCATTTCCAGTCTGTGTACACAAAATGGTTCCATGGAAGTGCCTGCTTTGACAGGGGAGGGACTTGTTTTCAAATACAGCATCCCAGTAAAAGATGGGTTACAAAGGACTTCACCAGTAAAGGTAACTGCTCGTGCTTTTCCTCCCATCAAACTCAGGGATACTTTATTCCTTGGGGTGAAACCTGGTCACACTGACAGTCATGGCCTTTTGAAGGTTTTTTTGAAGTTCTTTTTGAGTTCAAAGTCCTTTTGTAATTCCCACAGAACAGTCAGGCAAAGACACGGAGAAGATGACTGGATCCCCTCTCTAAGGAGTCAATTATGCAACAAACTGAACATGGCAGAGCCACCTTCCAGGAAACGAAAGCATTCCCCACCCACAGCTCCAGACAAAGAGCCTGCAAGGATGAACTTTGTCTCCCCATTCCCCTCCTCACAGGGATGTCTCAGCTTGTAATCATTAATGAGCTCTCCTGTGATGGAAGAGTGACTGTGCAGCCTGGATATTGATTGCTCAGAGCTGCCTGGGGGAACCAGGAGCTGCTGAAAATGTCGAGCAGGTACCACAAAGCAGCGGCCGACGGCAACGTGGACCTGCTGAAAGAGGCCACCAAGAAAGACCTCAACACTTCAGATGAAGATGGCATGACTCCCACCCTTCTGGCAGCCTACCACGGGTACCTGGAAGCTCTGGAAGTCATTTGCAGGAGGGGGTAAGTTCAGCCAGCCCCAAAACTGCAATTCCTGCCCCGTGTTTCTAAGGCCCCAGTGACCTCCGGCCCCAAAGGCTGAAAATCACAGAAATTCCTTTAAGGCATTGCCAAGAACTGTTTCTGTAGTGGCAGTGGTTTAGGTCCAGAGCCTGCAGGGAGGTCTCTGCTGTTTCTCAGACAGGGGGTGAGGAGCCCTTCAGGTGTCTGTAGTGAAAGCGAGTCAGCATCCCCAGGAGCACAGCGGGTCCTGCAGAGAGCACTCCGAGAAGCAGGGCCCTGGCACCTTTCCTTTCCTCACTGGAAAAGGCTGCCAACAGCCTTTGAGGATATCTTGAGACAGGTTTCATAGAGAAATCCCTAAATTTGAAACAGTTTTAGCAAAAAATATCTCCCATTTGCTTCCAAAGTGCGGTTAGTAGGCACTTGTGAAGATATAATGCTGTCCAGAGGTGAGTCACAACAGACAGCCTTGAGCCAGTAACATCTAAAATGGTTATTTCTGTGATCTTTTAACAACCACCATCAGGCTAAAATGGAGAATAGTGATTCAGAAGCCATGATAGGACCCTTGTAAACCATAAAAAAAAAGGAAAAAATGAAAGGAAGGTTTTCTACAGGTTTATTTTCTAGTAATAAAATGTCTGAATCATTTAAATGTCTTACATGGTTAGAATGTCTTATTGAAGTGGTAATTACCTCTCCACCATCAGTACTCTATTGCTCAGTGCCTACCTTTTAAGCTGTGGCTCTGTAATAACATCTAATTAAAGAAAATCTGCCCTTGTGTAGAGATAGAGTTAATAAAACATTCTTTTGCAGAACAGTGAACAGATTGCAGGGAACAGCTGAATAACTATTTGGATTTATCTGAGTTTTCTTTTATTAAAAATTGAGTTGAAAAAAAAAATTTTTCATAGATTTGCTTTATAGCTCGTTGGGCTCAGGTGTGGCTGTGGTATCACAATGAAAAAGACCTTTGGACTGCGTGGTTGTTGCTGTGTCCTCAGGAAAGGCAAAAATAGATTGACAGTTTTTCAACTTGTGCAATTAAGGCAGCTCCCAGGAAATACCTGTCAATAATGTTTGTCCCTGAACACCTACAAGCCAGAACAACTAGATAAGGAACAAATAGAAGAGGTTTGTTTTTTTTTTCAAAATTTGAGTGAAAAATATATCTCCTACCGCATAAGCTGAAAGAAATCACAGCAGATAACATAAATCTCAAAATTTCTGTATCTTTTTCTAAGTCTTTTTCTTGGTAGAGAACACCTCAAAATCTTCAAACATATGTGTTTACCTCTATTTTAATCCAAGATTTCTTTACACAATCAGGAAGATGTGTCTGTCAAAGGTATGGCTGCATTCTCACTGTTATTTTGGGGAGAAGCTGAATTTTAGATGCTTGAGCTGTTCCAGTCAGTTAATATTTTCTTGTGAGAAAGTATTTTAATTATTTTTTACAAATTCATCCTTTCCTTGAAGAGGTTTCCTGAAAGAGGCTCTGAGGTACAGGGCAATTTTCTTTAGAGTGGTTGCAGATTTTAGGACTCTCAAGCTTTGGGCCTTGGAAATTTAGCAATAAACCCTTTTCATCTTGAAATAATTTGTCTTCCCAGGCATCAGGAGACATTTTCTCTGCTTGCCTTGCAGGTACATGAATAAAGGCAAGACCAAATAGCAGAATCTGCTCTCTTTTGTGTGAGCCTTTTCCTTGGGCAAGCAGGGAGTATGAGAACCCAGAGCAGATGCCAAACCTTGCCCAAAGTCCCACTGAGCTGGGAGCAGCCCCTGCAGTTTGTCAGTTGTCCGAGACTCAAAGTCTGGCAGGTTCCAGGGGGAGCAGAGACCACAACCAGCTCTGAAGGGGGAGGGATGACCCAGCCCTCCCCAGCTCCGGGTGCCCAGCCAGATCACAAATGTGGGAATGCAGGAGCCCAGCACGCCCAGCCACAGCCAGGCAGCTCCCTAGGGCACAGCCACAAGAGCAGAAATATGTACACATGGCTGCCACATGTCTGAGTGGAGAAACTCTGATCCTCAGCTGCCACCTCCTTGCGGCAAAGCCTGAGCAAAGCTGGCTCTGCTGGACCCCTGAGCTCAGCCCTGCCCGGGGCAGCTCAGGCTGAAGCTGTGCTCAGATCTGATCCCCAACAAACCTCACAGTGCTTTTCTGCAGAGCCACAAAGGCAGAGAGGATGCCTGGAGGACATTCTGTGACAGGATGTACCATGTCTTCCACAGCACAGCTCCGAGTCATTGAAATGCTTGAACTCCCAAGAGTAGAAATTCTTGAACTCCCAAGAGTAGAAATTTTCCTTGCAAATTTGGTCCCTGGCTCTGAAGTCAACAAAGATTTTGGGCTTCTGTGGCCACCCTGTTGGTTGGTCACAAGAGGACACAGACTCTGTTCTGAGCATTGCCAAGGCTGACCTTGCCAAATGTGTGTCTAAACATTCAAGCTGATTCTTGTCTGCAGGCAGCAGTTCAGTGCAAGGTCAGTGCAAGAGTTAAAAATCAAGCAATACTTTTCACTGGCTTTAAATTCAATTGAAAAATGTGGCATTTTATTTTCAAATGAACTTCTGCCTTTCAAACCATCATGAGTAAAAGCAGCTTACATAGAACAAAAGAGTTGACAAACAATGGCATCTATCTGGGCTTAAACTAATACCAATGGAGACAAATGGGTAATCAGGGCTTTACTCTGGATCATTTACCTATTACCTACCTAAAAAGTTACTGCAGGAGCTCATTAAGTGTGTATCACTGTGGCCAGTGAGGAAACCTTCTAAATTGCTCTCTATTTGACATGCAAAAGGAACAAATCATCAAGAGCACTTTAAAACATTCCATGGAAAAGTTCTTGAAACAATTTTGCCAGTAATTCCAATGAGAATAAGTCAAAGCCTGAGCCCACTTTTGCTTGCCAGACCCTGGGATGATAAAGGAAATGCCCTGGTTCCCTTATGGGGAGATGCAGCCACAGCCCTGTGGAACTCTCAGGGCAGAATTAGAGCTCATGGCACACACAGGCACACTCAGGGCAAAATTGGAGCTCATGGCACACACAGGCACACTCAGGGCAGAATTAGAGCTCATGGCACACACAGGCACACTCAGGGCAGAATTGGAGCTCATGGCACACACAC
Organism: Camarhynchus parvulus; assembly: GCF_901933205.1. NCBI lineage: Eukaryota > Metazoa > Chordata > Aves > Passeriformes > Thraupidae > Camarhynchus > Camarhynchus parvulus. The sequence goes on along the minus strand of NC_044584.1, from coordinate 10,969,441 downwards.
AGACACACTCAGGGCAGGAGTCAGAGCTCATGGCACACACACAGACACACTCAGGGCAGAATTGGAGCTCATGGCACACACACAGACACACTCAGGGCAGAATTAGAGTTCATGGCACACACACAGACACACTCAGGGCTTGTGCCAGGGGTGCAGCCCTGTTCTAGCAGCTGGAGCCAAGCTGTCTTTGTCCCTGGGCTGTTCTGAGAGCAGAGCACAGTGACACGTTTGGTGTCAGAGCTCAGTGTGGGTACCCAGCTCACCGTGTGCTGTTTTCCCTGGCAGGGGTGACCCTGACAAGTGTGACATCTGGGGGAACACGCCCCTGCACCACGCTGCCTGCAATGGCCACCTGCACTGCGTCTCCTTTCTGGTGAACTTTGGGGCCAACATCTTCGCTCTGGACAACGACCTGCGCACCCCCCTGGAGGCGGCTGCCAGCAGGGACCGCAGGGAGTGCGTCCAGATCCTGGACAAAGCTGCCACCGAGCAGAACCTGCTGAACCCAAAGAAGGTCTCCAAACAAAAGGCACAGGCCCAGAGGAACGTCGAGAGACAAATCAAGGAGTGTGAGAGGCGCCAGGAGAAACACCAGCAGGAAATGAACCGGAATTATATTAAAGAAAAGGTTGGAACAGTGAATTCTTCCAAAGGAACGCACTCCAGGGTAAAGTTGCCTGGGCTATTTGCTTCAAGTGCCACAAGTACTTTAACCAAAAACCTGAAAGATACCTTGAAACTCAAGACCAAAAAGACAACTGACAGCACAAGAAGGCAGGAAACACAAAGAAATGACCAAGAGGATGATATGGGTAGGAAAAGTGTGATGCATTTGTTTGATGAGAAAGAGGAGGATGAATTACTGAATGACCTTGGAGAGAAGAACCTTGGTGGTGATGACAGTCAGCTCTCCATTTTTCAGCGGCCAGGTCTTGGCAAGATTGTGTTTGGAAGGAATTTGGCTGCAGAGGTAAATCCTGAAACTGTGTCTTCTGAGAAGGAAGGTATAAGAGATACAATAGCCAGTGAGCTCTTTCAGTATGAAAACACTGAGAATGGCAGGGAAGATGATGCTGAGAACAGTGCTGATGTCCCTTGGAATGATGAAGAAGTCGTTTGGGATGATGAGGAAACAGAGAATACGCCCCTTGAGGTATTTCTGGCATCACAGATGTTGGATGAATTTCTTCCTGTCTTCATGAGGGAAAAAATTGATTTAGATGCCCTGATGCTATGTTCTGATGAAGATCTACAGAGCATTCAGATGGAGCTTGGGCCAAGAAAGAAAGTCCTGAATGCTGTGAATAAAAGAAAACAGGCACTCGAGAACCCTGGAAAAACTGTAGATACTTGCTTATAAATTATCATATCTGTTGTTGTTACCTACTGATTCATTACCTTTCCCTTTTACCAGTATTCAACTCTTTTTAGAAGTCTGCTAAAGCAAAAGGCAGAGAGGTTACCAATTGCTTTGGGAAGTACAGCAGGGATAACAATTTTTCTCTCTGGATGAGTAGTTCTGGTGAACAGCATATTAAGAATATTCTGCCAAAAAGCAATAATGGGAAGTTAAAAACCAAAAAGCTTTTTCTCCCTGAACTGTTTATGTGGATTGGATTTCTTTTGGTGCAGAAAATTTCAAATATCAGTGAAGGCCAGGCCTGCTGCATTCCTTAATAAAGGCCTCCCTTTTTTCTCCAAAACCACAAAGCAAAGAGCATTCTCAGAGCCTGAGAGCTTTGAGTTTTCTCCATTTGCTTCTGAAGGATCAGTAAAACCACTCTTCCTATGGCAGTATATAGAAAAGGAATCTGAATCTTGATTTTAGCTCTGGTTTAATGACTCTAATCACCTCTGAATTAATGTAAATAAGACTAATTTACAGCAAGTTTCATATATTTGTCAGTAAGGTTTTTACTTCTGTATTGACAATAATTTAAAAATACATGAAGTAGCTTCCCAAGAGATGTTCAGTGTGAGTTGTATATTCCTTTCTTGTCTCATTAGGCTGGATCCAATTGCCAGCACCCACAATGTCCTAAATGTCATCAAGGCTGTAATACTTCCAACTACAAGAAGCTGAGGTTTCATTTTCAAAATTTTGGATCTATTTTGGTATATCCCCAGCCTGTTCCTATAGGCTTGCATTTTCCATGCAAAGTCCCAGAAATGAGGATTCATCTCCCACACCATTTTCTGTGGGTTGTTGTCAGCTTTAGCCTGAGAGCTGTGTATCACACACACAGCTCATGAAAATAAAAAAAGAAAATGAGCTATGCTGCTGTGGAAGCTCCTGCTCTTCCCACTCTGTCTGGAGGCATTCACAGCAGGGTTCCCCTGTTCCCTTGGGAAGCCAGCACTATCAGATACAAATTAATCACTCCTGTTGAGCTTTGTGAATCTAATAAAGTGCTTTTAGCAGCCATGCTCTGGCTAAGATCACAGATTTTGCATGCACATTCATTAGCAGAACATTTATCTTTAAAGCTCTTTTTATATCTTTCCATTAGCCAGCTATGAGTTTTTCCTTAGGGCTATGCTGCATTTGTGGATGCTAATCCTGGTTAATGATCTGTTTTTTTCATGTTTCTTCTTTCCACATCATTTTGTGACTGTGATTTGTATATTATAATATCTTTTATTGGATGGACTTTATACTGCATTCTTCCCTGCTTGGATTCCTGCACACAGAAGGTTGATATGTTCTTATATTAAGCAATCACATCAAAGTCCTGTTCTGTGCAACCTTCCATGATTGCTTTTTGCACTCATGTGCTTTGCTGTTTTCAGATTTTATCAACCCCTTTGTTTCCTTTAGAGTCTGGAAGAACTGGACTCCCAGCTGTGACTGCTCTCAGTTCAGTTGGAGAGACTTTATGTACCACATGTGCAATCCTAGAGCAGAACCCAAACCCAAAACATAAAACCAGGCAATCTCACACGAGCACAGCCCTGCCAAGTACAAGGTTCTCCTTCCTTAGGGATTTAATACTCTGCACTGAACAGACATTAAGAAAATGTGCAGTGGGACAACTGAAAATCTGGGTATCACAGAGGAACAGAGAACTCCCTATTTCTTCCATTTACATTCAGTGATCACATTTATTGAGAGTGCTGTCACTGCAACAACTTGAATGCTTTCTTTCTTGTCGTCAAATAAATCAACCACAAACCAGAAAAGAAATGGACAACAAAATGAGTGTCAAAGACAAACAGCAGTATCTATTTAATTTTAATATAAATGCAAGTTACACAATTTCATGATCCATTAGTTTGTAAGAGAAGGAAACACAGAAATTGATGCTATTATTTCCCCTCAGAAAATCTAAAGGCGGCATCCAAGCAATTGCCATTGTAGCTGAACTTCATGACATCAGAGGTACAACACTGAAGCCAGGCTCCCAAAATCTCCCACTGCCAATGAAGCTGAGAACAATGTGGGTTTTCAGAACCAGGTCTTTGGGCTGGCTCAATTTATTTTTTTAAAGTGCATAGTCTGTAGGGGAGTACATGTGAAAATAAACTGGACTTGTCTTCCCAAACACTACATCTCACTTCAAGTTTCAAATCTGGTATAACACTGGCACAGAACTGGGATAATACTGTCATAATTATTAATTGCAAGTTTCCATGGAGCTCTTGAGTAATGGACCATCATTTGCTTTAATGTTTACCTCAGGTTAGTGTAGTTCTGCATGAATGAACCAAGAAACTAAATCAACACAAACTTCTGAACACTTCAGAAATGACAGAGAAGAAACAAGACATGTAAAAACAGAAGGGTAATTTTGCTACAATTAAAACACATAAGCTCACAGAGAAATTTCTGTTGGTTTTTTTTGATAAGATCAACAGGATCAGCGCAGTTCAGTTTGGATCCACATCAAACATCCTTTAGGCCTATCAGTGGTCTGGTACCTTTCTATGCTACTCCTGCCACTCAGTACATTTTCCAACTAGCATACACCAGGCTTACAACTGGGAGTATTATTTACATCACACCTGCACTGTCCTCTTCTACACCTACCTATGCACCCTCCAGGGCTTTAATGTCAGCTGCTCCTGACCCTCCTTCCTGTTGCTCTGCTCTATTCTACTGGCATGTTATAAAATGTCATCCTACTCTTCCACAGCAGGAAGAAACACTTAATAGCCTGCATGAAACAATATGCAAATGGAAATAAAATTTCACAAGGCACAACTTGTGAGCCTGAGACAGGAATTTGTTTCCAGGGCAATAGCTGTTTTTCAGCAGATGCTCACTCTTTTGCAAGGCAGTTGCATAACAGCTCAAAACTGGAACCTTTCCTTATGTCACTGGGCTCCTCTGCCAGGAAAGGATCATGGAAATTCCTGCCCCAGCTAATATCTGTGATAATAGAACAATTAGCAATTGAAGCATGGTACAGCCAAACTGAAAAGATTTGCCTGCTTACTTGAAATCAGTTTGTGTGGTTCCAGCCTTCAAGAAGCTTAGAAAAACAACTCAGAGGCACCACAGGTTAATAGCAAAATCTCCCTACAGAACTGAAATAAAAGTTAAATCCAAACACATATTAGTCCTCACATTCTGTGTGACTCCTTGCAATATGAAAATGGCAATATCCCCGTGAGGCAGGTACTAAGGGAGGTACTGAGCAGAAACCCAACTGGAGGGAGGTTTGGTTATTACATAAACTCCCACTCAGAACTGTGCCCTCAGTGAAAAACCACTGAGTCTGAGGACAAAGGAAGGTGGATTGCAAGGGGTGAAAAAAATGGTGACTTCCAGTGAGCTGGAAGGGAAGGTGTGTCCAGGAGCTGGAGGAGGGCTGTGTGCCTAGGAGCCTGAAGACAAGGTCACTGTCACTGGAGCACTGAAACCCACAGCTGCATTTAAAGTACCATTACAGGTAAATATGATGCCAGAGTCCATTCTACAAACTGATCTATTTTACACCAGAATGAATTATCCCTCTAAAAACCACAAAATCTACACACAGGCTTCTGCTACATAAATAATTCAGAGAGGAAAGGCATTGATTCCAGAAAGATACCCTTGTTAGTATCACTGCAAACATCTAATAATTGCTGTTACAAAAGAGAGACATTTATTAACAATACTGCAAGTATCTAATATTTGAAATTAGAAGACTTTAGAAATTAGTCTGTTGCTGAAATTTTACTTTTCCTTCTTGAATGTTCTAGAAGGGCCACATGTAGATAGGATTGGTGCCTTTCTTGTTAGCACAGGATTCAGGGAAACTAAGTGCAAATGATTTTCTTGGCCTCACTGGCATTGTAGTCTTCTCTCTTCAGTTACCAGCTGACCACGCATCATAAACAAATTTTGCTGCTACTGTGTCTTCAACTGCCATCCCTGAAAAAGAACGGAAGTTACCTTCAAACAGTTATTCAGCTGTACAAATAATTTTGCTTCAGAAGGGAACAGGAAGACTCAGGAGATTATCTGACTGGACAGGAACAGGAATTATTTCCCATCCCAAACACCTACAGCGTTACATTCAAAGTCCATAGCCATCATGCATTGTTGGGTGTGCTGTATGAAGTTAATGTAACAGCAGGAATCTAATTTTCAGTGTTCATATCACAACTGGGCCCTTTTGGAGATGCCATGTAGCTCAGAGCATGGCAATTCATGCCCAGTGGCACCCTTTCCCCAAGTCCAGCCCCACAGGACAGTGTCACATTGTCCCAGGTCAGACAGACCCCACGGGTGGAACAGCGGGGCAGTCGGGCTGCTGCTCTATTAATAAATGCTGCACTCATGTCTTGAACAACTGTGAAATGGAAAATGGACTTCTATTGTTTGCCTGCTTTCCTATCACTTTTCATTACATCAATCCTGCTAGATAAACAAGAAGGGAATTAAAAAGGGAAAATGCAAATCAGAGTCTACTTTCTTGTGGACAGTGCATTGCCACAGCGGTTCTGAAGATGATCAGCAGCTTTCCCACGCATGGGGGACCTAATAAAGAACAAGGCATTGTTTTCTGTCAGACTTGGACACAGGAGGGGCTGTTCTTACCCAATGATTTAAACACTGTTGTTTTCTCAGGCAGGGCTGGTTTTGTACCCTTCAAAACCTCCCCCAGCTCAGCAAAAATCTCCGCCTGTGAAAAAAATACATATTTATACAAAAACAGAATACCCACACATACATTAAGAGGAAAAAAAAAAAACCTTTCCTTCTGAGTGACTTCAAAAGAAAGAACTCCTCCAGTGCTGCATCCCAAAACTGATTACTTTCCATGGTGAAGCAGATCAACATTCAGACAAATTATATAGAAACTGGACAGAAATCAGAGGAGCAGAATGGTTTTCAAAGAAAAACAGCTGGCAGACTTTCCTCAGCAAGTTTTTTTACAGAGGACAGCTTGTTACTTGTCCAACAAAACACATGGGATTCCACACACATTACCATATCTGGACCTCTTATGTTAAAACCTCAAAAGTGTAAATCATATTTATTCTGCAGACACATTAAAAGAGAAAAAGAAAACTCCATTGAACCTCAAAGAATCCCTGCTGGCAAATCTGTGCAGATCATTGTCTGCTTGGCTTGTGTGGTCCATTCTTTGGGCTGGTCCATTCAGTGTCAATCACACTGAAGTCTCAGGGAAAGAAAGCTACAGGTTCTAATAAATAGATTTGAAGAATATTTATGATAACCAAACACTGCAGGAAATGTAAGTCGTTCAACAGCAATACAATGTTATCATCAAAAGCCAGTGCTGAAAACATGCTACTGTAATATGGTGTCAAAATGGTAGATACAGAGGTTGCGTGGTTTGTCACAGACAGAGCAATTGCAGTTTTAAACCAGTTTATCCTTCAACCCCTGCCTGGAAAGTGTCAACAATTACAAGTGATGCCCTAAAGGTGCAGGTCATCATCAATACCAGCTCATTTCAAATCCAATTGCCACAAAAATAAAGCTCATAGTTTCAGAAAGTCTTACCCCTGACAAAATAACATCTCCTGATTCTGTAAGAGCAGCATCTCTGGAATCCACAAACAGAACAGAATTCTTCATCAGCTCATCATCCAGTTCTCTCCAGTCTGGTCTGCTTGCTCCAACAGCTAAAGCAACAAAACTGATGAACTTGGGAGCAATGTTTAAAACAAATTCCAATCACATTTTGTTCAAAAGACACATGTGAAGTAACAATCAATACTAATATGGAAATGTAATGCACAAAAAAATCCAGTGTTAGCCTTGGAGAAATACTGATTGATAGGACAACAGAAAAACATTCAAGATTTGATATGTCAGTAAAACATCCTCAGAAGAGTCTGAGTAGCTGAGGCAAAAGAAAATCCTCTCCCTTTGTCTATTATCTCTTATACCCTTGTTTTCATAAGATCATTACCAAATGAATTTTACACGCCTTAATTAGATTATCACTTACCCAGAGAAACTGAAAACAAATCATGGAGCTTAATTTTTTATAAACAGCACCAAGATAATTTTCAACTTGTTTTGGGCTTAAAAAACAAGCAAACAAGAAACCCAACAGAAACTAAAAGGACTACCCAGTTATACTGTATTCAGATATTTTTTACATGCCCAGCTGTTAAGGAACAATAAATTTGCATTTGTTGCTCAAATGCCTCTTCAAACAGTACAAATGCCTCAATGAAGGGTAAAAAATGGCAAGGAAAGAGAGAGGTCTTTGTGTCTGTGTTGCCTCAGTGACTGTGGACCTTAATTGATTTTGTTGTATTTCTGACTTCCGTGCCATGACACAACAACTTTCAATGACAAAGGACTAAATCGAGTTTGAAAAATTGGTAGGAAGCTGCTGGAATGTGGGACCTTTCCTTAAATTGCTCCCTTTGAGAACTTGCTTTTGTCTTATTACCAGGCTATCTGGAAAGTGCACAAGGTCATCTGAAAAAGGCCCACAATTAATGAAAATAAACAAACAGAGGCACATCCAGAGACTCCAAACAATAGTGTGGCAACATCATTACAAGGCAGGCAACAAAAAAGCACCCCTCCAAACCTCACTATAATTAGAGGTTAAATTATGATGTTCTTAACTCAGTTATTGCATCTTCATTACTCAAGTAAAAAAGTAAACTGGTGTGATCAGCCCCAAAAGAAAGAAATAGAGAAGATTACAAAATTGGTGGAAGAAAAGATGACACCACTAGGGCAATGTAACAATGAGCAGTAACTACTTAGAAGTAAGAATATTTGTATAGGTTATTTAAATGGAGAGCAAGGTGACAATAATGACAACACGAGGGCAAAGACAATGTGTCACTGTCATATTTTCTAGAAAAATCCCCTTGCCCAGGATTCTTCTCCTGGGAAGCTGAGAAGCCTCAGAGAAAAAGGAAAACAATATTATCTCATTTGCTTCTCCTGTGTTTTGCTGCTTTGGAATGTGGTTTGGACATTGCTTACCAACAGGTGCATGTTTGATTGGTTTCATGTGAATTGTTTTCACTTAATGACCAATCATAGCCAGCTGTGTTAGACTCTGAGGAGAGAGTCACAAGTTTTTCATTAGTATATTTTAGGCTTCTGTAAGTATCCTTTCTCTATTCTTTAGCATAGTTTAGTATTCTTTAGTATAGCATTCTTTTATATTATATAGATCATAAAGTAATTAGTTAGCCTTCTAAGAACATGGAGTCAGATTCATCATTTCCTCCTCTGTCTGGGGAACCCCAAAAATGCCACAATGATGCACCACTAAGAGAAAAGAGCACATAGGAATAGAGCAAATCCCATGCTCTAGCAAAAATGCCCTGCTGGATTATGCAGGCATTCTGACTCCAGGAGGAGAGGGCTGGGAAAAGTGGTCCTCAGTAAGGAGGAAAAGTCAAAATGTAAAGAACAGTCATTCCATGGAGCACAGAGAACTGCTCCTCAGCAGATGGCGATGCTAAGCAAAGTGCTCATAAACACCTGCTGTACACAAAGGAACAGAACCTACCATTGATGTGGGCACCTGGCTTCACCCAGTCCCCGAAGAGGATGGGAGCTGTTGCCATGGTGACTGTCACGATGACATCTGCCCCTGTCACCGCCTCCTGGGCAGAGGAGCAGACCCGCACGGGGCCGCTGACAGCGCTGGCAAACCGCACTGCCCGCTCCTTGGTGCGATTCCATATCCTCACCTCCGGGGGAAAAACACAACAAAACACAGACAGATCAACCTGGAGAGTTTCTCCTTGCTGAAACAGAACATTTAATTTAAGTTTTCAGTAGATAGTTAAACATCACCTAAAGGTTGGAGGTTTTTTCCACTTTAATGTTATCATACAAGTAAGTAAATTTCATGAGTGTTCAGCTACATTTGAATGCCTGTTTTGTGATGCTAGAATAACATCTCCTTGTAGAGGAGATTATTCTTATAAAATGCAAATATTTCTGAAAATTACATATAAGGGAAAGTCACAAAAAACTTATCCAAGTATGGCATATACAGTAGGATCTTCTCAGACAAAAAGTTAACTGAAACAACTTTGATTCCAACCTTTTTTCTTTTCAAATATCAACATTTGAACAAGAAATTCTTGCTGCTCTATTACTGGGTTCTGCAGAAACACAACCAAAATGTGGTTAATCTTAACTTTTATGGTGGAATGACCATTGCTGGATACCAAGTGCCCACAAAACTGTTTCATCATGCCCCTCCCCAGCAACACAGGGAGAGGGAAGAGAAAATAAGATGGAAAAAATTTGAAAAAAAAATTGAAAATATAAAGGCTGTTTAATAAAACAGAAACAAATGTTGGAGAGACAGCCTTGATGCTGTGCGAGCACTGCTCAGAAGCAGCCAGAACACTGGGGTGTTATCAGAGCCCTGAGCTGCCAGAGCACAGCACTGTGAGGGCTGCTCTGGGAAACAGGAGCTCCATCCCAGCCTGAGCTGATTCAACTTCACTGGCTGTACGTCCTTTACAATGAATCCTGCAACATACTAGAGAAAAATAAATGTATCTTCTTAAGATGTGTCTGTTACCTCTTTAAATGGGAACAGTTCTGTGAAGATATCATAATGGCTGTATGCTTGAACACCAGCTCCCAAAATGCACAGCACTTCTGCAAAAGGTGGCATTAACAACTGAACAGGATCAGGAATAAAAAATCAAAAGAGAATATGTAAGGACAATATATTAACAGGCATTACAAACATATATCAAAATACTGCAAAAGAAAGCAGTATTGTTAAGTACTTTTAAACAATAAAAAAGTATATAAACAGTCTATTAAACAGTCACTATATTTATTTGGCCTTTTTTTTAATGCAAAAGCAAGCATCAGTAGCACCAAAGCACATCTTGGCTTAATTCCAGTGTTGAATTGTCTGACTTGAAATTCAGATTTAAGATGCAACAGCATGAGCAGCAAGTTCTGGGGCCTCAGCACACTCCAATATTAACACACCCATGTGCTGGTGTTCTGCACTGGCTGAAAACAGGGCTCAGAACCCCAAAAACCATCAGCACTGAGAGTGGCAGCTGCACAGGTAAACTGGCCCTGGCAGCCCCACACTAATCCACTCTTTGTATTCACTGGAGCCATAAATCACACCACAAGCATATCCTGGCATTGCAAGAGCCATAATACACAGACATCGTAAAAGTAGGGATGGTTCTGAAGAACAAATAATCAAATTCAGTTCCACAATTGTTTTTGGCTTTCTGGTTTAGTGCTTGTCTGTGATTCACCAATACTTGGCAAAGAGGCAGACAGAGCTGCTGGAGTCCAGCCCTAACCATCTTTGTGTCTTGTTTATGCATTTGCTGTGGCCACTCACTCCTGCCTAAAAAGCTTTAGAATTGTCTAGGCTCTCAAGGTTTATTCTGCTGCTAACAAATGGAGAAAAATCTCATTGATGCAATTTCTCAGTAGTAAGAATTTGTTTTAATGTGCCTTTTAAAGGCTGTGAAGCCCTGATTTCAAAGGTCCTTTGCGTAAGAGGGGTCTTTGAAAAGCAAATGCCATAAAAACAAGATGACAAATATGAGCTAAACTCAAACACTCCTGAAAATTTCCAAAAGAACAGATAACAATGAAGGATCTGATCTTGAAGTACCTTCAGCAGCCAAGCTCCTTCGAAGCCAGCATGGACTGCATAAAAACCATAGAACTGACCAAATACAGAATGGCCAAAATGAATGGTGTCCTGTGAGCTCCTGCCCAAGGAGTTCATTGTAAATCATTCCGTCCTTTGGGTCAGGAGAAGCTCCTGGGGACAGGTCCTTCACTCAGTCTTATGCCAGCGTAGCTCCATTGCCATGGATAGAGTCACCCTGGCATGAACTGCCCCTCACAAAACAGTGAGATCAGACTTCATTCTGATGCAAAACTGAGGAGTGACAAACAACACTGTTTTTTAGCTCTGGCCCTCTTCTTATTGCCTCAGTCTTCGAGGTGAAGGCTTAAACCCTGCTGTGCAATGCATGGCCACTTGCTCTCTTCCTGATGTTAGCAGCCCAACCAAAAATAGCTTTAAAAAAAACAACCCAACACAAAAATATCCAATTAAAATTTCAGTGATATAAAGCAATGCACAGCCAGATACACCTCACCTGTCTTTAGACACTGAAATTTATGGCCATGGTCAGGGACAGTCATCTGGACACCTTCCAGTGACAACAGAGATGCTGACAGACAGACAGACACCTCTGGACAAGTTATCCATCTATACTGGGCATCATCTATCTTAAAAGAAATGGAAATGTGCTTTCCCCCTCTTTTTACAGGTCCAGTGCCACCCACGTGTCCTGTCCTGACAGCAGAAGGCATCTACCTAAATAAAATTCAGTATATCACCACAGCTACATCACCCAAAGCCATAAAGGGGCATGTTAACACAAACACAGAGGAAAGAAAAATACAGTGAAAGACAGCTCAGTAAATTCCTAGAAGGTGCAACAGAAGCCACAAAAATACAGCTCAGGTTCCTTCTCCAATCACACACAAAGTGTAAAAGCCAGACATGACTGACTCAGTACAGCAAGTTGAAGTTTGCACTTTCCTGAAAGTGCATATGTTTATGATAAATCTAATTTAGAGTTGTATTGGATGAAAAGGCATTTGCATCATTTGTTCTAGTTATTTTATAACTCCAAGCCCCACTTAGAGAACAGAAGACACACCTTGGTAGCAATGGCAGAAACTGCAGCTGTTCGTTTTGCTGTAATGACACTGCCATCCAGGACCTTTAAAAACATTCAAACAAACTGAAGTGAACACTGAAAAATTAATAAATAACAAACAATTTTCATCCAACTTGTGAGTGATGTGATATTACAGATACAAAAGATATACACATGTAGAAGTCAGCAATTATTATCATAGCAACCACAAACCATACAAAGTCACATTTAAAATGGGCAGCTCCACTGTTTATTCCAGTTCTTCCATATCATTCCATCAGCACAAAAAAAGTGAAAATGGTCAGAGAAGAGCCACCTCGAACTCACCCAGCTCCTGATGCACTGCACTTCCCTGGCTCTCCAGCACAGGGAACACACGGATATGACTCCAATACTCTGTGCTCCAGGAAGAGCAGGGAGCAGTGCAAACTAGCAGCAGTTCCCCAGTCTGCCCTGTCCTGGTCTGTACAGAGTGCTGACAGGGAACCATGGAATTCCTCAAATGTGCAACACACATGGGACACTCCTGCCTCAGTGACCATTAGCTACTGCATACATATTAATTACAGGGCCAAAAACTCAAGGGGTTTGGTAGAAGATCCCAAGATAGTTTTCTTGGCCAGTTTTGTCCCTTTAGTAAATCATTATTACTAAATTGCAATGCAAATCATCACTATTCTTAGAAAAAAAATCTTAAATTCTTAAAATAAAGAAAATGTAATCAGACTCTGAATACTAGTCCCTGCAATGCAAATTGTAAATCTCTTTCAACTTGAGACTTAAGATGGGTCAAGATCCATTTTTACATAGCAATTTTTGCTTTCAAATGCAAGACAAACATCCCCTAATCATTTCTCTCTTCCAGTTACACTCTGAGCTATCAGATTCAAATCACAGGCAGCAGTAAACAGCACGGTGAGTACTGTTTAACAGAAACGAAATATAGGCAGCTTTAAGACAAATCCTGCTGGTAAACTCAGGCCAATTTACACCAGCTCCAGCCTCCAAGAAGCAGAAGTGAGAACGGACAGCATGAGCAGAGAAGAACGCAGGACACACAAGACTTACAGCTTTCAAAGTGCCATTGCTGGGCTCAAACAGGAGCACAGTCGCCTGGTGGGAAGGCACAGAGGAGTCCTTCAGGTGCTCATAGAAAGTCACCAACTTGGTTGTCAGCGCATCGTCCGCAGCACTGTACGCGGGCATGACTCCGAGGTACCTCGGGGGAGAATTTCCTGCGTTACTCGCGCACCGCTATCACGGGAGCTCACACGCACCGTCACACCGCTACCGGCCGCTCAATCGGTAACTCGGTACCGAGGGCCTTTTCTGATGCCCCAAACCCTCCCGCCCGGCCCCTGTCCCGCCGCGAGTCCGCCTCCCGTTGCCGCTGTGCCTCGGGCAGCCCCGCCGCGCTCTCACCCGCCGTGGCGGGGCACGGGCAGCACGGTGCGCACCGGCTGCACCACCCCGCCCGCCGCGCCCCCGGAGAAGTTGGCCAGGGCGGCCTCCAGCGCCGGCAGCAGGAGGCTGGCGCGGTGCAGGTGCTTCTCCACCTCCTCGGCGCCGATGAACACGGGAGGAGTCGAGCCCATGGCGAGAGCCGGGCGGACGGGACAGGACAGGATAGAATAGAATAGGGTAGGATAGGACGGGACGGGATGACGGGACTCCGAGAGTGCGACACGGCGCACCGCCCGCACCGCCGCTAAGAACTCGCCGGGGCGCCCCGCTGCCGCCGGCCCCGCCGCGGAACCGCCCCGGACCGGTCCCGGCTCCTCCTCCGCGCCGCACGCCCCTCACGGGCGAGGCGGACACCGCGATGTCCGCACTGTAATGCCGTTCGAGGCAGGCTTCGGCGCCCCGGGCACCGCCGCACCCGCGGGCACCGCCGCTGTCCCGCCTCACCCAGGCAGCGCTCGGGGGGAAGGCGGCTGCGAACTCCACGGAATGGCCCTGACATAGACTGGGCACAGCCAGCCTGGGATCCCACGTCCTGAGAGACAGCCTGAAGGACAGCCGCCAGCGGCACCCCGCGCCCCGAGGCATGGCCCCGAGGGCCATTCCGGAGGGACATTCCCAGGGCACATTCCCCAGGGACCGCCGCAGGGTGTCACGGCCCGCAGTGCTCGGGAGGGGGCGACACTCCACGCAGGTGCGCAGCCCCCGGTGCCCGCTCGGTGGCGCTGTTGCCGCCTGGCGCGCCGCCCGCCGGAGCAGTCGAGTTCGGGATGCGCTCGCTGGAAGGTCAGCGCGGCGCGGGGCGTGCCGGGAAGGCGGGGTCTTCCTCCGGGACAGCCATCTTGTCCTGGCCGGGGCCGAGCCGAGGGGTGCGGGACGATGAAGGGGTTCCCGGTGGCCGCGCGCTCTCTCTCGGTGAGCGGGATCCGGGCGCGTCGTGTGCCGTGCGGGAGAGGCGCAGCTGGCGATGACAGCCGCTGTCTGGGCCCGGGGGCTGCGGGCGAGCCTGACCCCGGCCAGCCCGGAGCGGCGAGCCGGGCGGGGGGCGGCGGGCGGCGGTCGTGGCTGCCGGGCTGCCCGCGGGGTCGGTGTGAGCTCCGGGGCTGGGGCAGGGCCGGAGGGCGGGCGGCGCGGCGGGACGGCGGCTGAAGGTCAGACAGGCCGCGGGCCGGGCCCGGAGCGCCCCGCGGCGAGCGGCGCCCCGGGCTTTGGCAGAGTAGACTTTAGAGTTTAAGATTAGGTGTCTTACCAAACCCTTGGTGCGGGAGGAAAGGAGCTTTTCCTAGATTCGTACAATGAACAGTCCCTGGTAAAGCAATGGGAATTACATCACTGGAATCCGTACGGCCCAGTGCAGTGGTGTTCCTGTCACTTGGTTTTCACCTTGGATGCATGGGAATTAAGTTATCTTCTAATGTGAAAACAAGAGTAATATGTAAATTTATTAGTATAAGAAACTTCTGAAGTGGGTGGAAAGTAATAGCATTTCAGATTTGAAATCAGTAGTCTTGTCATTTCTGTTGGCAGCGCTGAATGCAGGGCTCTTGTGGTATTCACCTCTTTATGTGAAGGACTGCTTCTGGTTATTAAAGTCCTGGAATATTAGAATCATTGAATGCTTTGAGTTGGAAGAGACATTAGAGATCATGTCATTCCAGCCCCTGCCATGGGCAGGGATATCTTACACTACACCAGGTTGTTCCAAGCTTTGTCCAGCCTGGCCTTGAAGACTTCAAGGGATGAGGCGTGCAGAAATTCTCTGGACACGTTCCAGTGCCTCACCATCTCACAGGGAAGAGTTTCTTCCTAAAATCTAATGCAACTCTATGACAGTTTAAAATTATTTCCCCTTGTCTTGTCACTATGTGCCTGTGTAAAAAGTTCTTCTTTATCTCTTTTAAGAGCCTTTTAAGGTACTGCAAGGAGCGAGGTCTCCCTGGAACCTTCTCCAGGCTGGACCCCCCAGCTCTCTCAGCCTGTTTGTGTAGCAGAGCTGCTCCAGTCTTTTGATCATCTTCATTGTCTCCTCTGGACCTATTTTAACAGGTCCAAACTGCAGTCTGGGGACTTGCCTATATGTCAATGTTTTTACTCCAGTTTGAAGTCCTTCATTGTATTTCTACTTTAAAGTTAGATTCTTCTTCAGTATGTAAGGAAATGTGATAAACTAATTAAGGGAATCCATTCCCTTATGCTTCTTTCCTTTAGAAGAGATTTTACTCACTGAAAGTAGCTCCTAAAGTTTCATCTTCACCAACTGCAGCAAAAGTAAAATTATCTCCAGCGTCTCAGGATTTTGAGGTCAGTATAAAAATACAGGTTGGTTTTTTCCCTCTCTCTTTTAAATTTATTTTTTAAAACTCAGTCAAAGCAGAGCTGTGATAGTACTTCCACTGAATGAAAACAAAGGTTTTTTTCTTTTTAATACAGATCACAAAATTACCAAATGGCTTAGTTATTGCATCTCTGGAAAACTTTTCTCCTGTTTCAAGAATTGGTGTGTTTATTAAAGCAGGCAGCAGATATGAAACCACCAGTAACCTGGGAACTAGTCACCTGCTTCGTCTTGCATCTAATTTGGTAGGTGTTTAGTGCCTTTGCTATTGTGTTGACAGTAGGTGAAATGGTCAAAAGGTTATTACTGCAAAAATAAATGGTATGGTAAAATTTAATGTAAGAGATCTTAGGAAGTAGAGAACAATGTACAATGTACTTGGTTATGTGGTTCAGTGCAGGAGAAATGATAGTGTGTCCTGGAAGATGGGAAGTAATACTCATTTATAATTGTACTCTCCTCTGGTGTCTTAAACTAGATGTATATATAGTATATCTGTATTCAAATATACACATAACTAATTCTATTTAAGGTGCAGTAATAATTAGTTCAGGTGGTTGATACAAACTCAGTTTTGTGCTTGTGTGGAATATTTCTGAGTAGTTTCTCTTACTGCTGCCATTAATTCAGTATCTGTGTTTTAAACAGCTAGAATTGTAAGTTGCCCTTTTTTTGTTTGTTTAATAGACTACTAAAGGAGCTTCCTCCTTCAGGATCACTCGTGGCATTGAAGCTGTTGGGGGCAGCCTGAGGTTTGTACCCACATAGAAAGATCATCTGTGTTGCTGACATGCACAGGAGCTTTAGCACTGAAGGAAACATAAGACAATAAACACAAAATGTGTAGGTGGATAAGCTCGGCGGGGTACTTGAATAGTGAATGTTGCCAAGGAAGATCTTGTACTTTTTGTTCTGTTAAGCTTCAAGGATGAGCTCATGATTTGTATCTTAGAAATACCTTTCAGTAACCAGAATATAAATATTGTGCCCATGGAAGAAATATAATTTGTCTAGGAGCTTAATTTTCTTTCTGCCTTTGCAGACTTTGAGAATAACTTTCCTAAAGTCAGTAGATTGCTTTTTTTCCTCCATCTTTTGTGACTAGATTGCAACCTTGGGAGCAGTACAGACAGTAGTTAGCTTTTGTGAATTGGGAGTTTTAAGCCTAGAAAACAAGACTAAGAGGAATCAAAGAGGGATCTCACTGTACCTGCTTTATTTCAGTGTATCTTGAAATCATCCAGAAAGATCTTTTTATCTATTTGGTTAAAAATAGTGTTTTATGACTCTACCCTTTTTCTGGTCCTGTCAGTAACAAATATGTTGAAGGAAAAGGACAGGATCAACTATGTTTTCTGCCCAAAGAGAGTAATTTCTAAATTGCTTTGTTTAATACGTAGGCACTCTTTTTCCCATGTTTTGCTGTTCAACTTTATTTGCTATTTTACCTTGAATTATTGTGATACCTTAAATTCTGATGGTCATAAGACACTTGTTATTACTTGAATACTGAAGATGTGAGTTTTAATTAAGTCTGTTTCTGCTCTGTGTGTTTAAACAGTCATCCCAGACAGATTTAAGGTTAAGTAGTTACTCCAGTCTGTATCTTGATTAATTTGATCAACGGGGAGTATGTGTGAAAATTCACTTCTGTGTTCTTTGCTGAAATGGATTTTGGTTTTTTTCTCGTGCAGTGTGCATGCAACAAGGGAGAAAATGGCTTACTCTGTTGAGTGTCTGCGAGACTATGTGTAGGTATCTGGGTGGGCTACAAAGGGAATTACTGCCTTCTTTAACACTGTTTGGTAGTGAAGACCTGTCATTTTACAGGGTGGGAGGAATATCTGTTCTCATGCTTTTGTAATAAATCAGTACATTACTGTATTAATATTCAACTTCTGTGTCATGTTACTGAGCATACAAATGCTACAGAATTGAATTATCCTACAGAATTGAATTATCCTACTTTGTACAGCAGTGCTGATAATTGCTCTGGCTTGAGTGATGTGTTTTGTTGTTGACGTGTTGCTTGCAGATTAATTTGAATTGCTTTCAACTGCAGAAGCACATGTTACTTGTGGTTAATGCCTTTGTGAATTTCTTTATTTAGTGATACGGTGATGGAATATCTCCTGAATGTTACCACAGCACCAGAGTTCAGACCATGGGAAGTAGCTGCTCTTCAGCCACAATTAAAAGTTGATAAAACAATTGCACGTCAGAATACTCAAGTTGGTAAGTGTATTTTTTGATCCATTGTAATGGCTCTGCAGAATTTCCTTCAAAATGAAAAAATAGTTTCCATTTTGCTCTGTCACATGAACATTGAATTTTTCAGCTTATTGATAGGTATGGTCTTTCTGGTGTTATGGGACTTTTCTTAATACACAGGTTTTTCCAGCCTGTGGTAACATGCTGAAGACATCCTACCCCATTCTCCTTGACAGCTTCCATTTTACATTTTTAGTTCTTTTCAAGTACAACCAAAGAATGTGCAAGTCATAAGTGTTGTTGACAATGTATTTGCAGAAGCTTGTGTTCTGAAAACCATATTTAGGTATTACTCATAGGTGTGAAAATAGTATCCTACAGACTTCTTGAATTTGTATGGTTATTTTGGTGTAAAAACAATATGTATTTTCATCACACTGAAAATGTGTTCCAGCTTTAGGACTGTAAATTTAGATTTCTGTGTTTAAGGGGAATAAAAGAGGAAACATAACACAAAGCCTCAGTCAGATCAAACCTATTCCAGTATATCTTGTGTTATTAACTCATCATCCAAGATCACCCAGGTAGTTCTACTCAATAAACAATAATTTGTACCACTCTGAAGCATGTTTACCTTTGTAACCCATTGCAGGTGACAGTGTAATGTTGGAAAAATCTCTGGCTCATACCGAAGTGCTTCTGTTTTTTAAAATTAGTCTTTTTTTTTTTAAACTTATATCACCTGCAGGTTGGTTTTCATAGTAATGTAATATTTTCAGTTAGTTATGTTCAGAAACAGAACTATAAAGAAAGGAATCTTTCCCTTGAGGAAAAAGTGTGAGCAAATACAAGGAGAATATCAAAACAGGAATTACTAGAATGCTATTGGAATGCAAAAAAACTGATGAGAAGACACTGGCATCCTTCATCTGAGCAGGGAGATAGATGAGACGCCTCACAAAGCTACAAACAGTATTGTAGAGAGCCTTTTCTTTCTCAAGAACAAGGGATGCCTACAGTGAAGATGATAATTAATAGGATGCTGCTCCCCTTCTTCTAAACACTGATTGCATTTATAGCTCGCTGTTGAAGCCAAAAAGTGTTGAGCATCTATGTTACTATATATATAAATTTATTTTGGTTACTGTTTAGTAAGTTAAAGAACAGAAGGCCTCAGGCCAAATTGCTCTAGCCCAAGGATTTGGAAACTTCCCTATGAATTGGATTATTCCAGAGCTGCTTTTGTAAATTGTATGGTCCTTAAAGTGGGCCACAGCTCCTTCATTTAGTTTCATTCATAACCTTCATTACATGTGGATCTTGTGTTAATTATCTGAAACTTTGTTCCTCTCAGGAGTTCTGGAAAACTTGCATGCTGCAGCTTATAAAAATGCTCTGGCAAACCCCTTGTATTGCCCAGACTACAGAATTGGAAATATTACTCCTGAGCAGGTAGGGTTCTTTGTATTGTGCTAAATGTCTGTTTCAGTTTTTTGTCAGGAAGAGGTGGTGAGAGAAAATTAATTTAGTATATATACAGTCAGTATTTACTGCCTTATTAATCTGGTGTTGAAATAATTTATTTCCATGCAACTTTTAGTACTGGGTACAGAACTGATATTTGCATTTAAAAAGATGGTTAATGTCAGTGGCTTACTGTTGACAGTAAGGCTGTCAATGAAATGCAGGTGTTCTTGTATAAAAGGGTTTTGTGGTTGTCACTGGGAAATGCAATAAAATTACATTCTATAGACAGTTCCTTTTGGAAGCTTTGGAATTTGCTCTAAGTGTAAGGGGCTATGTCAGAAACACACATGATTTTTGTTCTTTAAACAAAATACCCTAAAATTTGAATTTACTGTTGCAGCTCCACCATTTTGTACAGAACAATTTCACAAGTTCAAGAATTGCTCTCGTAGGAATAGGTATGTATGTTCCTGAATGAACACTGCAGGTCCTATGGGAAAACTGCAGGAGAAATTGGAGTTCTCTGTAGAAGTAAACTGTTACCATAGGCTTCACTTTTATTTAACTGCTGTAGCTTTGCAGTGTCGTTGCAAATACTTGTTGTATTGCAGGTATATATCACTCTACCTTAAAGCAAGTTGCAGAGCAATTCCTAAATATCCGAAGTGGATCTGGTACTCCTGGTGCAAAGGCTGTTTATAAAGGGGGTAAGGATGTTTCTTTATCTATTCTGAGTGACTGATATTCAGTTCATAAATAGTAGTATTCAAAGTTACAAGTGAAAACTATACAGTTGCACTAAATCTGGGCATTGGAAATGACAGTTCAGATGCATATCCCATTTAAATAAGGAGAAGATTCCACCATGGAAAGTTCTGGGATAAAACTGAACCCAGCTCTTCAACAAAGTTTTACCTGGGACATAATTTTTTTTCTATAAAGTGAAAAATAAGCTGCCAAATGGTTTCTCTTGGCAGTTTTGCAAAAATTCCTGTAAGAGTAGGTTAATGGCTGTCAGGAAATGGAGGCAGGATTTCTATTTAGGGAAGATGTGTTAAATGTTTTAAGTCAAAGCAATGCTTAGCCCTTTCAGAGCAATGTCTTGTACCATTACTAACAACTATTATTTGGTTGAAGTATTAGATGTCTCTGTAGAGACATAAAGGGGAAAAAGAAAGTTTCCAGCATTTAACATTTGACTGGAATAACTTCCGTTTCTATAAGCCAGCATAAATATTATTATGAGCAGAAGGTACACTATTTTCTGGGTATTTGTTGAGTTTTATCATCTCACACTGTGTGTGGTTCAGGGTCAGGTTCAAATAAGGCATAGTAAGGTACTGGGTTTTGTGCTAGCAAGAAAAATTTTAAATGTTAGACTTTTTAAAAATTACCTTCAGCCTCATGCTCCCTTCCTGAGCAGGCATGCAGTAACTTCAGGCCTTGCTCTTCTCTTGTTAAAGGGAAATGTTTCTTTCCATGCCTGTGAATGTACAGTAGTTTCTAATTGAACACTATTACCTTTTTTCTCTTGTATTTCTAGGAGAAATCAGGAAACAGACTGGTGATAGCCTTGTCCATGCTGCTATTGTAGCAGAAGGAGCTGTTGTTGGGAGCCCAGAAGCAAATGCCTTCAGTGTCCTTCAGTATGTTTTAGGTGCTGGGCCCCTTGTCAAGAGAGGAAGCAATGTTACCAGCAAATTGGCCCAAGCTGTTGCTAAAGCAACCAGCCAGCCATTTGATGTAAGTTCAAAGGATTACTGTATTGTGATTTTTAAGTAAAATATGTATTATCTTTGAGAGGTAACTACCTTCAGCTAGAATCTTAATTGGTTCATTCTTGCACACATTACAGTGTATCAGGGAAGGGCTTCCAGCTGATCTTTTCTCAGCACAGATGGAGTTTAGCTTCTTGAATTACAGCATTGTAGACCCTAATAGTAATTATTTTCCAATGCTTGATGCTGAATTACTCTGATACTTAAAACAATTAATGATAATGTTTGTTTTGCAGGTTTCTGCATTTAATGTTAATTACTCTGATTCTGGGCTCTTTGGGATTTATACCATATCCCAGGCTGCAAAGGCTAGAGAGGTGAGTTGCTGATTATAATTTAAGCTTTACACAACATAACCTTCAAAGTAGTGTTTTGATTTGAGATAGTGACTGATTCACCTAAAAAAAAAGGAAATTCATGTGATTTCCTGTATAAGAATGCTGCATATCCAGTTATGACTTAGCTCTGTAAGCTGGGAATGAGACTTGCTTTGTGGAAAGGACAGATACATAATATGAACTGAAGTTAATAAAATGCCTTGAATTGCTGACTGTAATTGCTGATACACATTTGTAAGCCAGAGTATATAGTGAAGAACATGCTGTCTCTTAAAGCTGGCAAAACTGAGCACTTACATGAAAAATGGTGAGACCATATAAATGAATGCTGTGGTGCAGTTAAAATCCACACTGGTTTTTGTGCATTTTTGGGAATACTTTACAGTGTTTTTAGTCTTGTTATAAAACTGCTCAGAATTGTGTTCAGGCAGACAATCCTTAAATTGTCAGCTGTTCTTCCCTTGAAGTTTCCAAGATATCAGATAATAGAAGTAACATGTTGAAATTTGATGTGGGAAGAAATCTTAAATGATTTCATTTTCCTCAGGTCATTAAAGCTGCTTTGAACCAGGTGAAGGCAGTTGCTCAGGGTGGTGTCACTGATGCTGATGTCACAATAGCAAAGTAAGTGTGTAAAGAATTCTCATGTGTGTAAAAAGAATTTTCTTAACGTGCAGCTACTTGTGGAACATGTAGACTATTCTGTAATTATTTCCATGGGGAACTACTCACAGTCCTGCATTAAAACTGAGCCCCTGTCAATATTCTTTTTGAAAGCTGTCCTGATTCTCCAGTAGTGTTACTTCCTAATAAAAACTTGTTAGAGAAGTGTTAATATTTTCTGAAGACTGTTTCAATGTAAGAAATTAGCAAGTGTCAGCAGGTGCTGTCATTTTAATCACACTTTGTAGCATTAAGATGTGTTTAAATTAGAATCCTAAATTGCATTATTTAGATAATTCCCTTTACAGTTACACTGAGCAATTCCCAAAACAATTATAATAAGCAATCTGTGCTATCTTCAAAGAAAAAGAGTAATGAGAGTCTGCAAGTGTAAAGCACTGAATTAGTGATGGTACACCAAGTGCTGGAAATACCTGCCCCTAGGAATATTTGGGGGAGGGGGTCTCCAAGTAGTGCTAAACTGCACTGAGCTTTTGAAGCTGCAGTTGTGCAAAACGACAATATAGTACAGACTCGGACAGCAAAATGAAAATATTGGGTGTTGCATGTGTAAACTACAAGACTCCATGTAAAGCGTAGTTGCACAAAATATGATAGCCTAGACATGATTGGTTCTGCCTTTGTCACTAGTAGCTAAATGGTGGATTCTGGACTTCTTATACTGGGCATTATTTGTTTTGTGTGTTGTGGGTTTTGTGGTTTTTTGTTTTGCATTAGGGAGTTACATCCAGTGCTCCTGTGGCTAGTTTTCTTTTTCTTTTTTTTCTGGAGTTTCCTTTCTGGAATGGCTTTATACATTTCCTATATTCCTCTTTTTCCTTTATTGAAAAAAAAACCCAACAAACTCAAACCCAGTCAGTTCTATTTGCAGAGTCTGGCAATTCAATCAGAAATACCAAGCTACTTAATCATGAGCTATTGGAATAAATAATTTTCTATCTTTTTGTTGTTAGAATATAAAGACTGGCTTACAAAAATAAGGTTTTCATATGCAGCAGTGATTCTGCATAAAACACAAAAAACATAAACTCTTTTAACAAAACATGGAACTATTACAGGAATAGCCTAAGCATTTACATTCACTGCTTCTTTGTCACTTAGGACAAAATTGCTCTGCATGCATCTGTTCTTGATGAGAAAATTAGATATAAGCATGATAGTTTGTCTAACTGCATTGGTTACCTCAGACATAAACAAATCCTGAGCTAGAGATCTTCTGACTGTGTGGGGAGACAGGAGGTGTTCAAGTACCTGTCATTTTCATGCTTGGATTGTTTGTGGTGCCTCTTTCCTAACTACAGAATCCTTCCCTATTAGAAAAGGGAAACCTTTAAAAATGGAATCTTGAGAAGTTCGAAAGGACCAAAACCTCATTGTATTTATGGGGTGGTAGGGAAGGTAATAGCAGGGCTTCCAAGCTTGCTCATTCTTGACGGTTTTATGGGTTTTTTTGATGGCAGAAATCAGCTGAAAGCCAACTATTTGATGTCAGTGGAGACCTCAAAAGGGTTGCTGAATGAAATTGGCTCTGAGTCCCTGGTTTCTGGCACACACACATCCCCATCTGCTGCTGCTCAAAAAATCGACTCTGTAGCCACTGCTGATGTTGTGAATGTAAGTATGTGTCAGCAGCCACAGGTGCTCCTTAATCACTGTGTCAGGTTTTTTATGGAAAACTGATGCTCGTTTCTGTGTGTTTATAAACACACACATATTCTGTCATTAAAAATAGAAAAGGCAGCTCATTTACAAATCCCAGCTGGGTATCTTTTGATGTCTTTACTTTATTAACAGAAGACTCTTTAATACACTGTAAAACTAGTGTAGCTGGAAATTACGTAAAATTCTCATCTTCTTCACTTAAATTTACCAAAACTGACAATAGTCATGGAAATAGTCATGGAAAACTTCATATTAGTTCCAGTGCAGGTGATTCTGTGTCAAGGTTTTTAGGTTTCCTGAGTCTAGAATAATGGGTGTGTTTAATAAAACAATTAAGCTTTCAGTGATAAATAGATGTAACTTTGTTGTTACTGCACATTATCTTGTTGCTTATATGTAAAGCTAATTTCTATCATAAAGAGAAATTCTGAGATATAATTATTTTTTTCCACAGTCATTGCTTATTTGTATTGCAGCAACTAGCAATAGCTTTAGTAGTAATGAGATACACTGTATTTTATGGTGTAATAATTATTCTAGGAATAACCATTTTTAGAGTTCATGCCTTTTATATCCAACTGTATCTGCCATTTCTGTTCACATTATAAAGTAATGAGCAGCTGCATTAGAAGCAATTAGATTTATAGAGCAAAAGGAGGATTGTTTACATGATGGTGTATTATAGTAGTGCCGGGATTTGTTCTTTGTTTTACTAACTTGAAGCTGATGCTGTGAGTAGCATCAACTCTGTAGTGAATATTTCCTCATATCCACTGTCCTGATTTATTTTCAGGCTGCAAAGAAGTTCCTCAGTGGGAAGAAATCAATGGCAGCTTCTGGGGATTTGGGAAATACTCCTTTTCTTGATGAGTTGTAAAAATAAATCTGGGATGGATTTGATTCAAGATGGACCTGAGCTCTAAGTCACTTATGTTCTAAATGAATTACTACTAACTTGTTATTTATGAATTCAGTTCTTTCAGAAGGTTAATCTGGAGTAATTGTGGGCTTGCACTCATCAAATAAAGTGCTGAGTTCATACATTTTGTGTTGAAGTTTTTTTCACTGAAAATGGTATATAAAAAGCTGATAAATCTGGCTGTGTACAGTGGAGGTAAAAACCACAGTGCAAAAACAAGATGAGTTTTGGTCAATGTAAAAAAAGTAAATATGTAAAAAATTATCACCACAATGAAGGCAAATGCAGTAATTACCACTGGTTAGCCATATATTCTTGTATATTCAGGAAAAGTTCTTGATAGATTGTCTGCCATCCTTACATGAATTAAGTAAAGAGACTTGCCTTCAAACAAAGCTTGCAGTTCCTACTTGTCTGGGACTAGCAGAGATTCTGTTTCTCCATGACTCTCCACAAGTAGCACTGGAAGAAGCCTTTGAGGGGATTAGCCATGTATAGCTAATACATCATTTGAAATCTCACAGGACATAATTTTTTTTTTAATTCTAGGCATATGTTAAAAGAAAACAGATACAATGCATCGTAAGAAATTGAGGGTTTGAAGAAGCCAAGTTTTGAGTTGTTCTGAAGCAAAGCCAAGTCTTGCAGACAGGATGCATGTGATACACAAGGGCAGGAGGAACAGGTCTCAGCATGGAGGAGGTCAAACACCTCTGGCTTGGAATGCAGGATTACACAGTGCACCAGCATAATTGTGGAGTACAGCATCACACTGTGCCTGCTCAGGTGTCTGGCCTGTATCAGATATTTGCCAAATTGCTGGTAACATGAGTGAACTCACCACACTAACAGTGAGGATTTATACTGAAAAGCATCCAAGTCTATATCATCATCACTACTGGACCCAGTGTCATCTTCATCCTCAGCATTTTCATTCATACTGGAAAGACACAGCATGCTATTACTTGAACATGCAGTAATTCCCATAGGCATTTAGTTAGCTGTTTATGGGAGCTTCATTTTTTTCAAATGCTTGTTCTAAAGACAAGTTCTTCAATTCTGAAGCTCCTCTAGTATCAAATATTATATTGTTCATTGTCCCTTGTGTACTCTTTCCTTTGGTCTTTCTCTTTGCTCAGTCAACAAAAAAACAAGCTCTTCTTTTTCTGCTCTTTCAGCATAGTAAAAGATTTATTTAAACATAAAGGTTTAATCTCTCGGAAAGCCCCTTGCTGTGTGAGCTCCCTTTCTGCTGTTCTAGCCTAATTATCTCATTTTAATACTTGTGTTCCTTTGCCTGCCTCTGAGGTTTATTTCTGTTAAAACTCTGTGCCTCAGGAAAACTTGGAACTGCATAGATTCCCATCTAGATTAATTCTACTGCCTGTATGGACCACCCTTAGCACTGAGAGCAAGATATTCTTAAAAGCTGTTTGCCATGGCTCTCATGAAAAGGCGTTTGTTTGTTTGTTTGTTTTCCTGTTTAATTTTAAAAGTCCTAATCTTTAATCACTGTTGGGAGTTCAATTGATTGAGAAACAAATAAGCTTTGTACAGGATTATAGCAAGAGCTCCATCTTGGTATCATCACCTGATTGTGTCTTGATGTGTTTTTTACACTAATGTCCATTACAAATGGACATGGCCTCTGACTTCAGGGGTTTTATTGCCAGCCAGAATTTATGCTCACAGAGAAGGCAGGAAAGGACCTTGAGAGACGTTGTCAGGAGCAGCCGGAGGTTAAGCAGGAGGTGCCTGTAAGAGCTGAAGCATTCCAGCAGAAAGCAGCCACTGAAGATTTTTATGGAAATAAAAATCTCTCTTGCGCCATTGAAGGTATTTTGAGGAGACGCACGCATCATGCAGCCCTGTTTCTTCTTGCTGGCATGGAGAATAGGACATGCATGCCTCCATGCCAGTTTGGTGAGTAACTCTAGGATTTTAAGACATTAGTACCTCCCACTACCTCTTAATTTCTGCCTCCTCCTCCTAAAGTCAGTGGAGTGGCACCAGCTTGTTCACACTACAAGCAGTAATAAAACTGTTCTTTTGGGTTCCAATTTGAAACTTTTCAGATTATACTCATCTTAATCAGATGAGGGGGAAAAAAGTCCATAAAGATAAAATCTAATTCACTGCAAGAAAAGCTTCTAAGTAGTGCATTTGTGCACCTTACTTTTCTCAAGCCCCATACTCTGTGCATTGGTATGAATGCCAAAATCAGTGTGCTGCTTGTGTTGTCATTAAGAGATGGAGCTTCTACAAAATGCTACATGTTTTGCAAAATTTTACAGCTTTAGTGCTAAACAAGTAAGTTCATCCTAAACATGAATTGAACAGATACAGCTGTTTGTGGGTTTGGGTTTTTTTTATGTGGGGCATGTGCTGAGTTAGATCCAGGTGCTTCAGGAAGAATGCTCAACTTGGTTTTTTTGTTTTCAAAAACACAGCTCAGCTACAAAGGAACAATGTTTGTTACAAGTCCTCAACCCACTTTACACCCTTCTGTACTTGCTGCAGCAAATCAAACACATCACATGCTGTAAATAATTTGATTCCTTGTAGCCTTTATTGAAAATGCTTTTGCAGCTTGCCTTCTTCAAATTGTTGCAAATAAAACTACTTATTTTCACTGATGCATATTCTTAATATTCAATTATTAGTATTCTAATTATAGGTGGAGGAAAAAAACCAAAAACCAAATCAGTATCATATTTATACTTCTGTATATCAAAGGGTTTTTTTTCAGGGAATGGATGGATGCTATTACATCCTAAGAAAATAATAATAAAAAAGTATTTAGTTCAAATTTATGCTCCAGATTTTTCCATTGAGTTTTATACTCAGATCAAAAGTGCAAAGCCTTTTTCCTAAGGCTAAGAACTCCACTTGATGCTTTTTATTTCATCAAGCAAGTAGGTATTTCTTCCTGGTACCTGCAATTCTGAAGAAAGGACTGCCCAAACTATAAAGGCACTGCTATGAAAATTGTTCTAATTTAAAGATATGCATTTTCACTGTACAGCCAGTAAATTTCTAAATTACTTCATTACACTCCAGTCTTTGCTTCATAGATTTCAATGTTAAGAGACAATTTCATGCTGGGAATTACCATAGCACACTATCATCCCTGAACTGCAGTTCATGAGTTTAATATAATTGGGCTGGGGACCCATGTGAAGCACTCACATTTACAGAGCTTTCAATTTCAAGTTTAATACAGGTGTCAGATGTTCCACAAGAAACCTTTAATAACCGGTAATAGTTTGCTAGCTCTGATACGGTTCATTTCAGGTTTAAAACATTTAGGAAATGAACACCTGTGTGGATTGTTAAAGCACAGAGATTAGTCTATTGCCACTTTGTAACTACACTGTGTAATAAAGAGAAATAAAAAGCAAACAATAAGGCAAATTAATTTCAAGCCTTGTGAGGATTTGTGTTACTTGTAGAATGAAGTTACTTGAACAATAATGCACTGAATAAAGAATTATATTATTCAAGTCTAGTTGATATGTAAAGGTAATGGTCAAAATATTTTTTGGAAAAAATCTGCTGGTGAATGGGAAATCTGGTTTTGCTGGAGAACAATGTATAGGCTTAAATCTTGATCTAATTATGGAACAGTCACCATAGCAGCTATTTTAAGATCACAGGTATTTCATCACAGTGGAATGCTGGCACTGAGCTTTATACAGTTTGTGCTAGTTTCTTTTCTCTATAATTTTGAACTGGGTTTCTTTTGATCTATGTAAGTGTAAATAAATCAGAGATAGGCTCAAAGCATAAATGCAGAACAAGGATATCTTCAATGTAATTAAATTTTAATATCACCATTGGTTCTTTTTACCTGGTTTCAGCTTTCCATCATTAACTGCAGAGCTTTTTTCAACAAGGCTTGTTATCTGGAGACATGGCCCACCCTGTACCATTGTGAGGGCTAATCCTTGTTCATCCATCCCAATCTCTGCCATCAAAGCTGCAATCTGGGTGTGTTGAGAGAAGTCTTCCAGTGCTGTCAACAGCCCTTTGAAAAGTGAGAGGAAAACTTTACTAGCTGAAAGTGTGATATCATTCTTCAGCAAAAGGTTTAAGGAGACATTTGAGAAGGTGCTGTCCCCATTCTTGAGTATCCAAACAGTTAAGCCTCTCATCCTTAGTTACTTCCTTAGACTGGCATTGTGTCCTGAACTGCTGCCGAAAGACTACATACACTTACTTTCTTACAAATAAATACACTGAAAGTAGTTTTTACTTGGAAATTTATTTCTTAAAAGGTCACACATTTTGCCAAGAGAAGGAGCAACAGTGCTGTTACTTAAGTATTCATTACTAGCAGCAATATATTCAGGGAAGGTAGGGAACAGGGCACAAAATAACAGAACAGAGGAATTTCCAGCTACTAAGGACTTCAAGAAAATACAGCATGCCGATAGCAAATGGATTTTTTCAAATCACTATTTCTTCCATGCACCAATTTTTTCTGGTTTAGAGGGAATAATTTCAGCTATTTTTCATCAAAAGCCATACAATTTTCTCCACCCTTAAGAAAATTTGTCAAGTAGAGGCGATTTCTATGGGAGTTAAGTACAGGGCTTGTCCTCCAAACAACAAATCCTACTGATTGCTGTTGAACACTTTAAGATTACTGATATCTCCATTTGGTTTGTACAGTCTGCCATCTATGTAAAATACATAAAAATAAACAGCACAGGCAATCGCCCACTTGGCTTCCCGGTATGTTCCATATAGACCAGTTGTGCTGCTCTGGAAAAAACAGGTGGGTGTTCACTGTTGGAAGGAAAAAACTGGAAACTCTCTTTTCCAAGCACCTGTAGATGTGAGGGCTCTTTGGTTCATTTACTTCAACATTCCCGTGCCAGAATGACAGTATTGAAGGCACAGAGCTATTGTGGCCAAACCGGGCTGGTTTCCCACATTTGGTGCATTGTTCATTTTCTGGCTACAGATCCTCACAGTTCTGTATGGCTGAATCCATTGAAAAGCATGCCATCAAAAATGGCTGTATTTGGGTGAGATTTCCAGTCACAATTAATTAGATTTCCTCTCAAAGACAGGACACAGACACAATGCTGGGTAGTGCTTCTGAGAGGCTCCACAGCCGCCAAACCTCAGTCCTTCCACGTCCTTCCCTGTTCTCATCAGTGCTACAGAAGCAGAATTTCAGAATTTTTCTGGAATTTCAGCTCATGTCCAGCCTTGCAAAGGAATAAAGAGCAGGGACTCAAGAAACAGAAAGCAGTTTTCCGTGGTGAACACAGACCTGTGACAGTTCCTCAGCCCTTGGTACTGACCAAGAGGCCCATTCTCGGTTCCAAAATACCTCTGGGGATCGCGATGCATGAGGGGGCGAAGGACCAGGCGGAAGGGCAAACGTTGGGGGTCCCCGGACCCGAGGCAGGCGGGGCCGGGCGCGGCGGGGTCCGCGGGCACCGCCCGCCCCTCACGGCAGCCCCGCCCTGGGAC
The DNA here is from genome assembly GCF_901933205.1 of Camarhynchus parvulus. Taxonomy (NCBI): domain Eukaryota; kingdom Metazoa; phylum Chordata; class Aves; order Passeriformes; family Thraupidae; genus Camarhynchus; species Camarhynchus parvulus. The sequence continues at coordinate 10,938,973 of NC_044584.1, read as the reverse complement.
ACCGCCCGCCCCACCCTCGCCATGTGCCCCGCCCCTGTCCAGGCCACACCCACCGCGGTGCTTGGCCCCGCCCCGCCCGCTCCGCGCCTTCTGGCCAGCCCCGCCCTTTACCCCGCCCATCAGCGCAAACACCACCCACCAAGCACAAGCCACGCCCCTTTCACCCTGTCGGCCCCGCCCATCAAGCCAGGCCCCGCCCCGCGCTGCCCAGGGAAAGCCGCCGCGGCTCCGGAGCTGCCCCGCCCCGCCTGGCTTTGACCCCGCCCCCCGCGGGAAGCCCCGCCCCACCCGGGGCGCGCGCCGGGGACCGCGGGTTCCCCTTCCGGAGCGGCCGCCGCCCCCCGCCCGCCGGGTTCGCTTCCGGCGCCGTCCGGGGTCCGTTCCTGCCGCCGCCGCCGAGCGCGGCGCGGGGCCTATGGAGCCGCGGCCGTGAGGCGCCCCCGGCCCGGGCCCGCTGCGGGAGCCGGGCGGAGGCCGGAGCCGGGTGCCGCCGGAGCCGGAGGAGATGGACAAACTGACCATCATCTCAGGATGCCTCTTCCTGGCTGCCGACATCTTCGCCATCGCCAGCCTGGCGAACCCGGACTGGATCAACACCGGCGAGTCCGCGGGTGAGGGCGGCTGGCGGCGGGACCGCCTGCGGCGTGCGGCAGGTGGCCGGGAGAGGGCTCCGGCAGCGCTCGGGGGCGGGCGGGGCGCGGGGCCCGGCGGCGGTGGGGCTGCCGTGAGGGGCCGGAGGGAGCCCAGCCCGGGGGCTGCCGGCCGCGGGGCCGGAGAGCGGCTGGGCCGGCTCCCGGGGGCTCCCGGGGCTGCTCCCCCGGGGCGGCGGCGACTGAAGCGGCCGGGGCAGCTGGTGGGACCCAGCCCCGGCAGAGCCCCCGGCGGTGCCTCCCGGCCGCCTCGGCGGAGCCCGGCCTCACGAGGGGTCCTGCGGAGCCCCCAACCCGGAGCTGAGAGCCCGGGCAGCGTCCCTGCCTGTGCTCCCAGGTGCCGTCACCTTGGACAGGGAATTGAGATCTGTCTCTGCTTACTTTGCGGCAGGTTTGGAGTCTCTGGTATTACACTGACGTTCCCTTTGTTGCAGGGAAGTTCTTGCTTCCCTACTTTTTTTTCCCCCCAGAATATTTCCTGCATGCTGATTTTTATCGGCTTTTAAGCTTAGATCCCATGTGGTTTTTATTTTAGAGTGTGGCATTGTTTACTTTAAAAGAACAAGGATTTGAGCATCTTTCTTTTTACTAATGATATAATTGTCTATGAACAATTTATTTCAGTCCATTGATAAAGATCTGCATGTTCTGATCAGTGGAGCAGGAGAGAGAACAGGAGGAGGGCAGCTCTTTGATCTCATGTTCCAGAGGGACCCAAAACTCCCTGTCAGGAAAGGAAACCATCCTTACTGCAAACAGATTAAACTAACTTAACCACTTTGACCGGTCACAGGAGCCGAGGGAGCAGCATGAAGCTGTGTCAGGGAGGTTTGGGCTGGGATCAGAGGGTGATCAGGCACTGACCAGGCTCCCCGGGGCAGTGATCACAGCGTCACACCTCTGTGTGTTCAAGAAGTGTTTGGACAATGCTCTCAGGCACATGGTGTGATTTTTGGGGCTGTCCTGTGCAGAACCAGGACTGGGACTTGATGATCCCTCTAGGTCCCTTTCAGCTCAGGAGATTCTGTGATTCTGTGACTTTTCCTAAACTTACGATTTCCAAGCAAAAAAAATGCTTGGAAAAACGCTTCCACAGGTTAGTACAGAGAAATCTGTTTGGCTGTAAAGACTTTTGTCAAAAATTCTTGCAGAGGGCTTGAAAAATTTTCTTCATCTGGCTTGCATCTTCCATGCATGTGAACAGTTGAACTGATTCGAGTTGTGTCATATTTCCTTTATTCTAATGAAGTAGAGCATTAAAAACTATTTGGGATTGGTGACTTTACTCTGACCAGACTGTACTTATGGCTTATTTGATTTGCTTCTAATTACCTAGTCTAGAGCCCAGACTTTCCTCTATGGTTCAGAGGAAAGGAACGAGTCCCTTCCCAAAGTGCAGCCTTCAGGAACTCCCTGGGTAACTTCACCATTCCTCCTGTAGCTAATTGTGATGATTTTCCTGCCTATGGCTAGATAAAATAGCTGCTTCTTTCCTCTTATAATTCCACCTAACAGCAGTGCTGTGGTAATGAGCCCTTCTTCTGGGGCTTAAAGTCAAATAAAATAGTATTAATTTCAAATATTTAAAGATGTCCTTCTGAAGTCCTGCTTCACATTAGCACATTTTGTGCAATGTGTAAGTTGTTGGATTCTCTCTGCATGTATAGAAAGGAAATAACAAAAACTATTCTGAAAAAAGTGCTCATGGAAGAAACAGTCCTTTGGGAACTAAGCACAGTCCATTATGTTATTTTGTAAAGAAAAATGTTTTCTATCTCTTTGTGATACAAAAATTGTGTCCTAAAATATTTTAAGCAGCAATCATTATTTCTTTAGTGGATGATTACTTAAGAATCATCTGCCATTTCTGAGGTGCAACTAACAGTTTTAATTAGGCTGGCAAACATGAAATCTGGATTTTTCTGAGGGACTTCAGCAGTCAAAGAATGTTTTGACAGGCCTAAGCCTTTTTTTTTCTTTGCTCTGTTTTGAAGCCAAACAAATTGGCTTGATAAAACCATAAAGGGAGAGCTAGCTACCACCCTTAAGGACTCTTTTCTAGATTTTTATTGGTATAGGATTCAATGCAGTATTACAAGAGTTGTGCTTAAAAGCAATACAAATGTGTATTTCTGGTGCTTAGACCTTCTAAAATGAGCCATTTGCCCAAACTGTAAATAAAGGAAGTGTGGAGATGCCCATTGAACCAAGGACTTCCTGTAGTATTGAATTATGAGGTGGATGCTTTTATGAGTGCCATTCATTACCCAGAGGCTGCTGGGGAGAGCTGTGGCACAGGAGGGCACAGCCCTGATGGTGAAACCTGTCCCAGCTGCTGGTGACATTCAGGGACTCTCAGAGACTGTGCTTGGAGCATATCCAAGGCATCCAGCTTCCATATGTGCCACTAAGAAGCAGGCTTTTTTTGGAGCATCCTGCACTCAGCTGGTGAAAGGAGCTGTTTGGTAAAAGAAAATATTTCTTTGCTTTATCTCTGTGTTCTTAGGTTCATCTCCTGTGGGAATTATTCTAGATTCTGCCTACTACAAGTCAGCCTGGTAGTGAGGAGGAAGGGGAGTAAGAGTGTTTCTCTTCTTGGCTGCTGTCCTGGGGGTTCTGAAAGGCAGTGTGGAACAGCCTGGTCTCCTCAATACTGCAGCTGTTTGGGGATGGCAGAGAGCAGAGGCCTTGGCAAACCTGGGAAGGCGGGCCGCATTGGCTCATTCAGAGCTGTTTACAACCACTAAGGTTGGGAACCTGGGTTTATGTTTCAGGGAAAAAAAAATCTGATTTGAATGCTAAACAACATGTACCTCTTACTCCAGAGATAGTGATGAGTTTCAGCTAAACTGGATTGCAAAATAAATCACTGGCTTTAATGCTTCTCTGAAAAATCGAGATAGTTTTCAATTTTTTTTTTAATCAATAGAGAAGGGCTGATTAGTCTCCTAAATCTTACTCTTAAAGTTTTATAGTCATTTGAAAAATGTTGTCTATAGAAATTTCTCCCCAGCAATTATCAGCAAAGGATTGCAACTGAGATTATTGAAGGTCTCGGATGCTTATCTGTCCTTAGGCCAGAGGAACTACACCTTTGTGAACATGGGTCCAAGTCTCTGTTGGACACTTTTTCTTTATGTAGTTTTGTAAGAATTGTTCATTAACTTGGTTTCAGATATTTCATACATCTTTAAGATGGTAAAGGAAAGATGAAAATTAAATGGATTTTTCTTACAATCAGTTCTCTGTGAGGTTTTGTTATTTGTGCTGTGCAAGTATAGAACACTGATAACCCCAGTCTGGAAACCAGTGGCTGCTCAGTATTCTTGCACTGACTGCCTTTTCTTATCAAACTGACACTCTATGTGAGAAATAAGGACAGAGTTGGCTTTAATTTCAGCCAATGCCCGAAGTGCCACTGATTTCAGTAGGAAGGAGATTTTGCTCCTGTATCTCTACACTTCTGCAAAGAACTTTATAAGCTGATAGTTTTGTCTCCATATGTTCCTTTTTTTGTGTGGGAGGGTCTTTAATGATTTTGATATCTTGTCTTCAGTAGGGGAGGAAGGGGGATAGAAGCAGCTCTAGCTTCAGCTCTCAACTCTTATAGGAAAAATGGTATGAATAGTATGTACAGTTGAAATTAGAGATGTTAAAAGCTGTACATGTGGGGGGGATTGACAATTTGAAATGCTTTTATGGGGTTTAGGATAGGTCAAGTAATTCAAGGGAATAATTTAATCAAGTAAAATCTCCCTTCAGAAAGCTAAGCTAGTTTGTTTATGTGGCTTAGTCATCCCTTCCTATGTAGCATGATTGTTCATTTGATTTCAATTTACAGAACAACTTGTACCCTTTTTGTAGCAGTCCTTAAGTTAACATGGGTGTCAGGATTTAGGGGTGCTGAACTGATGATTAACTCCTAAAGCAGGGATGTATCACCTCCTCTGGTGCTGATCCACAGGTCACCAGGGGCACACAGTACAGTGTTATGGCCAGGGCACTCAGCACACACCCAACATATTTGTGTTCAGCAGAGCTTCCAATTTCATCTTCAATCTATGACAAAAGTATCAAGGCCACTTGTGTTAGGAATTGTACTTTTCATTTAAACTGCCTTCTGTATCTTGCTATGCAGTAGCAGAATGATAATGAATTGTAAGTCTAGCATATAACATTTGTTTAAAATTGTCTGTTTACTAGTGCTGCCTTTCTATGTATCTTCTAAAGTGTTATGTGTAGTTCTTGGGGTTTGCATACTCAGTTATTTTCTTACTTGTGAAGGATGATTTCAGATGCAGTGGTCTTGCAGAAGAGCAGGCTCTGTGCAGCAGGCCATTCCTCCTGAGCAGTGAACTCCCTGCTCCTGTGGAATAAGTTGTCTAGCACTTAGTGCAAAATTACTGATGTTCAGTGTTATTCCTCTGCATGTCATGGCTCTTCCTGAGGAATTTTGTTTCACGGGTCCAGCAGGAACTGTAGCTTTGTTGGGATCAGCCTAATGACCTATCACAGGTAGTAGGACCAAGCAGTGATTCCTGGCTCCTGCTGAGCTTGAGACCACTGAAATATTTTTCTCTAATTGGAGCACTGACTATACATGGCATAAACCAAGACCATGTGAAGGTGCTCAAATGAAACAGTACTTCTAAATAGCATAAAACAGATAAAGTAAATAAAGTATCCACAACTTAAAGAGGGTGTAAACTTGAGTTCCAGCTGGCATTATTGTTCTAAATGAAGTTGTCTGCTCAAAAAATAGGGATATGTAAAAGTCAATATGACATATTACCAGTGACTTCTGCCCTTTAGGGCCTGTGCTGAGAGATTGTTCATGTACAATGCTCCCCTGAGGACAAGTCATGGCATAGAGCAGCCATTGTGCTGTCCTCTGAAGGAGATGGTGTTGTTTCTGTGCTGTGTGGATAGTTGGCTTTTCAAAAACTGGCTGTAAAAGAGTTCTGGTGACCATTTGTTAAGCACCTTGCAATATACTCAAAAAAACACAGTATGTATCTCCCAGCTCTTCTCAGTAGAAAGTGATGGGACATGATAGGAAGCAATTCTACAAAATTACTTTTTCCTAATGTTTTTTGTGCTATCATGTAGTGACTGTGACAGGAGAAGTTATTTGCCCTTTCATGAACCTGTTTGGATTGCATGCTGAGAATACAAATAAAAGGAGGATGATACAGAGAATGAAGATTTATGTACCATCAGGTCCTAGAGGTGAGTGCTGAAAAGCAATCTCCCAAGCCATCTGAACATCAGAGTGTTGATAGTAGATTGTAGGACATAACTTCCAGGAAAACACATTTCTCTGATGGATGCTCCCAGGTGTGTGAGGAAGGAGGGAAAAGTGGTGGTGGGTTGTGATGTGTTGCTGATCCCCACAGTGAGGGATGAAGACTTCCTGCTCCTAAGATGCAGGCCCTGCCAGCAGCACTTGCATTTCAGAGAATTTGCCAGTGCTTTAAAAACAGCAATACCAAACCCAAACAAAAACAAGATTCTGAACCCCGTATAATCTGAATACTCTAATAAGAGTGGCCTGTTAATGGGTCTGCCTGGACTGGGAGGGTCAGTGCCATCTTTAAAAGGAACATTTCCATTCCACTTTGTGTCTGTAGATGTCTTTCAAGTGGATGTAAAAATGTGACAAAGCAGTGTTTGAATTGTGCTTGGGTTCTGTAATCGACCAGGCCTTAAGGCACAAGAAAAATCAATAGAAAGGCATTGTTGTAACGGATTAATTTTGTGCTTACTCAACCACTCAGCATTTAAACATATGGAACTATTTTATGTGTAGGAAGAATCTCATGAAAGAGAGCTGTTTCAGCCTGGTTATTTGAGCCTGCCAGAGAAGACATGAGAGAGCCAATTGTTTTTGTCCATAGACGAACTGATGTTTTGCATCTGCTTTTTAACAAATACAAACTCATGCTGCTCCTGTTAGGTGCATGTTTTGTTTTCTCTTTAGCATATGAAGGTACAAAACTGTTAGTTTGCCTTCCACCAAATCCTGTTGAATTCCTCAGTCTCTAATTAGAGTTAGGTAAGAAATACCTGATTATAGAGTACAGACCTGGGAGCCAATAACTTTCAAATCCAGCATCTGCCATGTCTGACTTTGGATTTTGGTAAATTATTGTGCTAGTACCTCAATTTCTTCCTCTGTAAAACAGAGATGGTGTCTTTATCACAGTAACTTCTGTTAGCTTTAGCAGCAAAGCTTTAATTTAATTTTGCTGTTTACTTTTGTTTCCTATTACAGTTTTACTTTATTAAACTAAGGGGAGCAATCACAGAATAACAGGCATTTCATTTGGCTTTCTAATAGTAGTTGCTTTGGATAAGGTATTTGAGCTTCAGATATTTGGAATAACCTTTTTATTGACTTACCAGCAGTGTGCACAGTTCCTACAGAACTAAATTCTATTCAGTATGTGCAGATACAGATTTGTTTTCTGTCCATCCTGTGCTTTACTCAAGACGTATGTAACTGTAAAGCTGCTTTATACCCTGATGGTGTGTCTGTGGGAAAGGAGCCTTGTTGAAACTTCACCTTTGTGGCTTCAGGAAGTTACCTGCCTTTCCTCTGTTTTTTAAATCAACTTAGACCTGGCTTGAGGTGTGTGTATTGCATTTGTTGCCACAAACTTACACCGAAATCAACACAAGAGTGACTTGAATGTACAAGTCTTAAAAGTAAGGATTCAATAGTGTCTGCTGCAAAACAAAGATGTAAAATTGTCTGAAATAATAAAAAAAAGGAATCCTGTTAACGGCTGGGGCTTATTAAAAACATTTGTATTGTTAAGTTGCCAGCCAGCACTTACATGTGAGCAGCATTATGTAAACTCCATTTGTACTTTTGCCAAAGCAAAGAAGATCAGTAGGTCAAACTTTTAAGCTTGACCTACTTTTTTTTTCATAGGTAGTTCACAACAGCTCAACTTTTCCCCATTTATTTTCATGCTGTGCAGTGTGTAGGATTTTCATCTTAGGCAGGAGTTCTTCACCTTGTTCTTGAATTCTTTTCCAGCAGTGGTTGAGACCTTTGTATTTCAGAAGAATGTAACTGGAGTGACTCATGGATGAGGAAGTATATTGAACTTCACAGAGAATAAATGCTGCTATCTATTTTGGAAACAGATACAAAATTATGTTTGTTGTATGGTGGAACAAATACAATATGGAGGCTGTTTTATTCTTCTACAAAGTTATTTGGGAAAGCTATGAAATTATTTAAAATTTTTAGTTCATATAATTTTAAATTTAAAAATCATTTTCCTATTACCTAGGAAGTTGTAAGTTATTGTTGTAATTCACAGTGCCTACAAATTTAGTAGTTGACTGAGTTTTTTATTAGTAAGGGCTATATGCAGGAAAAAAGTTCTTTGATTATTTTGCAGCAATCCCCTTTTGTATGCTCCAGCTGCTTTGCTCAATTTCACTTTTCTTCCCCAAGCCTCTGACTGATGGAGATATACACAGATCTGAAAAACTGGAGATATGGCCAAGAAGAGGATCTGTGCAGGGTACGTGTCTATTTTAAGGAGAAGGGAAACAAACCAGACTGGCAAAGCACTGGCCTCATTCTGTAGGGATCTATATGGAATCAATGGGCATAGGTTATATCCCTTCTCAGTGTGAAACTTCTGGGCTCTTCCTCTGATATAATTTTATTTCCTGTCTGATGTATTGTCTTGTATACATATTTTAAATTTTGTAAGTAGAGTTGATGACAAGAGTTTGGTCTCTCGGGTACCCTAGGAAATGTCTGATTGTGATGGTTTGTGTGTGGGATGGGCTAATCCAGTAGGAAATACTTGCTGCTAAGAGTTTGTAATTCAAAATTCACAGAGTGTGTGTAGGGCCTGGTTCCTGTCTTTGAGTGAAACATGCTCAGTCTGTTCCATCTGGGTCCTTGGGATGATCTAAAATGCTCCCTTGTGAGGACAGCAAAAGCCTCCCAGTGATTCACTGCAGTGTTCAAAGCCAGCACAGCCCAGTGCAATAGGCAACAGTTGGCTGCTACCCAAAAACCCCATGGGAGCTGCAGCTCTATGCCATAAATTACAAAGCACTTTGGGATCATTAAGGATGACAGTCTCTCAAGGTGTAGTGATTAATACCCCACTTGGATGTTTAAATACTTGTCCAGTTGAAGACAGTTCACATTTGGCCTTGAACTTACTTGGTAGTGATCAATCCTTTGTGCCATTGTTTGCACACTGCATTAAAAGGGCTGGGCTGTCTCTGAGCTTGGTGCATCCAAGAATTTAATAATCAAATGACAGTGTACATAGACAGTAAAGTCAGGTTGGTTATTTCTGTAGTGCTCATCATGAAGCCAGCTTCCCAGGTTGTATTCTTGCAGTTCTTATTCCTGGGCTTTCCTTTCTTTCACCCAGGTTGTTCTAGAGTGGTTTCCACTTCTCTTGCTGTGACTACTTTCTGCTATTGGCAGCAACATAATTTAGTTGTATTTTAAGGAATAGGTGTGGGATCAGAACAGGACATATGATCATTCAGTATACCTCAGAGCTTTGTTGTGAATACTTCTGAAGGGCTGCTTTGAGCCTAGATTCTTAATACTTTTCTCAAATTGATGGCATATATACTAAGTTCTGCAATAAAATCTTTGTATACACAGAAATGAGAGGGATCCTGACTTTGTTGATAAGCAGGGCAAATGTACAGGTAAGGGGGAATGGTTTTGTCTGTGACTTCATCAGTGTGAGCTTAATGTATCAAACATTAACAACCTCTAATTGTAATGTCTTTATTCCAAAGTAAAGTGAAGAAAATTCATAAAGGGTTGTCATGGGCTTCACGCTTCCAGAGGAACGACTTCTGTATAGTGGGTGACTTGTTTGACTTGAAAATTTGCTTTGATATATTTGATCTTCTCTATACAAAAGATAAATTCTCTACATTGAGCATTAAGAGATATTTTTTTTCTCAAGCATAGACAGTAATCCAACAATATTCCCATGGTCAGTGGAAGTGTCAGCTCCAGAACTGCAACAGTGGAAGAATCTGATTTCCTTTCTTGTAGAGGAGAAAAGGCACTGCTGCTTCCTCTGTGCCTGTTGATGTGAGGAGCATTGTAGGCGTTTCATGCTGTGGGGGAAGAGAAGTCACAAGGGTGAAGAAAGAACTTTTTTATTTTCCTTAGGTTGAATTGCATTCTGAAACAAATTGTGCACCTAAATTCATGCGTTAATGATGTGCTCTCCATCGTAGAAACTCGTGGGAAGAAGCATGTTTCACTTTGTTTTTTAAACCCACACTTAATTCAATTTAAAAACTATGCAACAAGATTGTACAGGAAACCTGAAGAGATTGAAAGGCCCAGAATTTTTAATGTGGTCCCATAAATATTTTCAGTGGAATATTGCTGGGTCACTCACCAATTTCAAGAAGCATTCTGAAGTTTAATACATGAAAAATGGTGAAATAAAGAGAGTAAAGGCCAGAAGTAGCAGTTGCTGTTTCACAAACTGAAGTCTGTTGACTTACGCCCAATGTAATCTGAAATAAATGTTCCCTGTAAGTAGATGTTCGGTAAGATGAAGTTGGTGATAAGAACAGAGGATCTCTTGGTTGTTTATATAAAATCTAAAATTAGAGTGAATCTGTTTCAAAACGTCAATATAACAACTGTATAAACATCTGTTAACAGATACATTCTTTGGAGCACTATATAACATTTGGTTGCTTTTCAAGAACAGTCCTACTCTTTGTTTTAATAAAATGGTATTTTACTTCAGTGAAGTGCAAATTTAACTGTTCAGGAATGGTCTGTCTTCTCTTATACCAGTAAAAAAAATGCAAGAGAACTCTCAGACTCTAACAGTCTATATTTGTAGATGCCAATTTTTGATAAGGGAGAAAGTGTTATCACCACACAGACAGCACCTGTTAATTGCCTAAATAATTCAGGCTTAAATTATGCAGGCTTCTAAAACAAGGACTTGCCCTAGCAAAAGCAATAGGAAAATACATACTTCAAGATAAATCCTGCTTCCTGCAATCCTATTCTTCTGTTTTTAATATTTTCTTTGTGATGTGAACAGCAAGTAAATGCCTAAATCTGAGAATTATTACTGCAGAAGAAGGTTGGAGTTTGGTTTGGTTTATTTTCCAGTTTGCCTTTTGTATTTGTGGGGGCTTAAAATGTTAATTAGCCAGGAAACTGCCAGCAGTCCTGAAGGACAGCTTGTATGTAGTTAAGCTATATCTCAGTCTGTCTTTCAGCACATGAAGTGTTACTTGTACACAATAAAATCTTGGCCCTGTACCTAATCCCTATTTGAAGTGCAGTTTAACCTGTATTCCCAGTTGTTACAAGCATGTCATACACAGATTTGGCTGCAGTTAGAAAGCGCCTTTAGGAATAAAAAACGAGGGTTAAGTTTTATTTTACTTGAAGTACTGTTCTAGCTGCAATGAAGTACATTCTTTGGGTAAATAGGTGCTGGTATTCAGTTGATAAAAGTGCCTTATGAAAAAAGCAAGCCTAGTAGACAAAGACAGGGTCTTGTATATCCCCAGTGAGTACAGTGTTGGTAGCCTGCGTGTCCAAGGAAGGACTTGCAAGACCAGAAATGTGCTTAATCTTTCCAATTTTTCTAGTGGTTTTAATGAAGGATTACTTCCACCTGCAAACCTCCCTTCTCATGTCCTTATTGCTATAAATACAATCCTGCCATCAGTTATGTGCTGTAAAGAAACTGCCACAATTGTTAGTACATTTGGTTTGGGGTTTGAATGTTCTGTTCTTTATTCAGCATAGTCTGTTGTACTTTCAGGTAATCTGGGCCTAAAATATTCTGTCAGTAGTGGACCAAGAGAAGGTTGTGCTCAGGTGTAGGCAAACACTGAAGCACATAAAGTGTATTTAGGCTGTTTGCAGAATAGACACCAAAACTCTGCAAATGTGTTTCTAACCATATAAATGCCAACATGCATTTCAGCACTTCTCTTTTCACCTTCACCACTGGGTGATTCATGAGGCCATGGAGGAGCCAGATCAGTGGGTGTCCTTGGAACATGTCTGGTGCAAGCTGAGATCAGTGCAAAGCACAACAGTTATGTCTGACAGAGGAAGATCATCCTTACTCGTCATGAATTTCATTTGTTAAAATGCACAAGCAATCTTGAAGTCAGAGCCAGGACCTGAATATTCCCCCTATGTTGATTGCTTATGTCATTATGTTAGAGAAGTTGCTTTAGGCTGTAACCAGGAAGGTTGAGAGTATTTTCTCTCCATGAATAAAAAAGAGGGACAGCAATAGGGTACTTTAGTTGCTGTGGTTTGGGAACTTTAGTGTATCTGTCCTGATCCTGCTTGAACATATCTAATAAGTTTATAACTCAGCTACCTTGGGGAAATTATGCTTTTGGGTATGCAGGAGTTAAATTGGAGGGCTCTGAAGTCCATTTGTTGCCAGCCTGTGAACAGACCATCTTATAAAATACCTGTGTGGAAGATGATCCACTGCACTGTGAGATCCAGAATTTCTGTGTTGTTCTGGTCGTGTTTTGTTGTACCACAAAGTAAACCCTGGTGCTGCCATTGCTGTGCCAGCCTGGCCACCTCATGTCACTGGCTCCTGTTGGTGCTGCAGCCCCAGAGACCTGCACATCACCCTTACAGCTGCAGGTGCTGAGCAGAACACTTCTGAGAAGGTTGGGGCAGGGTTTATGGTATACTGGATAAAGATGTATTATTTTACAGCTCTGTCTGAAGCCAAACATAACTAACTGTTAAAAAGAACACAAGCTCATCAGATGTTAAATGGCAGAACAGCTGTGGGTGTCATAGCTTGTGGCTTCCAGCTGAACATATGGCATAAAATGGTGTGGCTGACTCAAAAAATCACTTTTAAATATTGACACTGCCTTTGATCTTTCTTTTTTTAGTTAGTGAATTTTGTCAATTTTCAGTAGCTCTATTTTGGTTGGAGGAAAAATGGAAATAACTAGATTCTTTGTTTGTGTTTTATACTAAATAAAACATTACTTTCTTTCTTATTTTAGGAAAGTTCTCTCTTTTTTTCCAGGCCCTTGAAACTTCTGAAACTGTAAAGATTCTACTCACTGACAAATCTGTTCCATTGTGAAAATGCTTATAGTGTTAGAAAATAAACAACCAGAAGGATGCAGCTTATTAGAGATCCTTTTAACCAGCATTTAATTAATGCTGTCTTCTGAAGTAGGAATGAATACCTGCTTCTGAAGGAAAGAATACCTTCAGCACAGGCAGATTTCATGGCTCTGATATGTGAGAACACACAGCCTTTGTTGTGTCAGGAGACTTGTTCCTGCATTCGTGACTGAGGGTAGCTCTTAGAGAGTCTGGTGATCCATCACAAAAAAAAATCTAAAAAAGAGAGAGGTTGCAAAATTAAGAAAACATTAAGTAGACTCAATGCACAAGCAGCAGGGCATTGAAAGTTACTAGAATTCAGAAATAAACTCACTTTTTATTAGTCCAAATGTCTGCAATTTAGGCATCTCTTAGAACTAATGTATCATAATGATTGTCATCTGTAGTAATAAACTTTTCTAATATGTGTAAGTCTTTCTCAATAGATGGCCCCTGATTTTTTTTTCCTTGGGAAAGGAAGAGGGAGGGTAAAGACTGTGGGTTTTGTGGAGGAGGGATTTGGTTTGCATTAGGCATGATACTAACACAGAATTGAAAAATTTTGAGGCAACTTGGCACCAGATGTTCTTCAGCAGCAAAGCAGTCTTTTCTGCTAATATACCACAATACTTTGGACACTGGCTTTAGACTTTAAAATTTGGAATTCTTCTCTTTAAAAGTCAGTAAGATTCTAAGGATTACCAAAAATGGTATCTAATAAGTTCAGTTCTCTGGAAATTAGATTGTTAAATATAGACAAATTGATAGGTTCCTCATAGCTAACATAAGCTGTGTTTGAAGCCAGGGATGTTACCTCACCTGTATGAATATTTTTAAGAATATTTTATTCCTGAAGCAAGTAAACATCCTTTACATCTCAGGGCAAGAAGGATGATCCATTTCAAAGTTGCTTTGGAAGGAAGAGAGCATCAGATTTGAGAGAAAGGGATAAATGGAGTAGAAGAGAAATACCAGGTTGTATAACATAATTTTACAGCAAGGACTCTTACAACAAGGACTCTCACAACAAGGTTCTTAAAAGAGGCCCTCTAGATGTAACAGGAACTTGACAAGTAAATCTAGGTCTTTATTAAAAACTGACTTTTTAACATAGTATAAATATTTTTTAGCTGTTTGCTTCATACCCATAGAAATTAAGTGGATATATGAATTGATCTTGCATCTGGTCTTCTTCAAGGTGAGAAACTCCAAAGCTGTTTTCCCAGGGTTATGATACCTATTAGATGATTTGAGAGACAAATTGGAGTAAAGGCCAAAAGCATAAGATTTGGCATACAAAAGGTGGGGAAGATAGTTTATAATCTGTTTGTTTTGAACTGTTCTGTGTTCTGTGCCTTTGCAGCTGATCCTCTGTTATTCTTTTCAGCCTTCCTGTAGATCATCCTTTAACATTCATAAATCTCATTTTAGTGGGTCTTGGTTTCCTGTTAATCTACCTGAACAAAGTACTGAACATCCGCAGTGAAAGAATCAATCTGTTCTGCTGCATCCTGAACACTGTACTTGCATGGTAACCTCAAAGTTATTTTAGCAGCATTAAGTGCTAAAGAGCATCTACTCAAACTACCTCCAATCCTCATGAAATAAGTAATTAGTTTTGTAAGAACTGTACCAGACATTGTATTCTCATACTTGATTAGAGACTGGCAGTTGATCTTATCTTATATTTTGATTCTTTTATATACCCTTTATACCTATCCAGGTATTACTCAGTTACTGTGTTGTCCTACAGTGACTGATACACAAGTGTGGAAGACAAGGTGTTCAACTAAGTAACATATAGTAACTTAGTTGCAGTTAATTATGTGTATGTGCTGTTTTTAAAAATGCTCTGATATGATGCTATTTGAGGCTGTAAACTTTTAAAAATTGATTTAGTGGGTCAAGGTTGAAAATTGAGATGAGGACTATAATTTACAAGGCTGTAACTGAACAGTTGTAGATACAGAGCAATTCTGTGAGCTGTGGGCCTCATTCAGTGGGACCTGACATGCAGAGACCCCATGATTCTGTTTGACTCTTACAACATGGGCCTTGCTGTACAGGATCTGGTAGTCTTCCCCAGCATTGTTAATTCTTTTTTCCTCCTTGGTTTTGCAAACCAGCAGGATGCTGTTATCTTTTTCCTCTTCACACCAGAGGTGGTGCCTGTCTTACAGAGGCATAACTTTTCCCCTATGCCCTGCATTGTTTATTCTGATCATGGCTAATCTCATAAGAGGGTACAGGACCTGATTTCTAATGCAGTTTTGCACTGGAAAAGTAGAATTAACTGTATGGAGTACCTCCAAGACTGTGGTAGGGAATGATCAGTACTGTCAGTTCCCTGAATTTTGGGAAAGGCAGAAGGGACAGCCCTCTGTTTCCAAGAAACTACTACCTAGACTATAGAATTCCTAGAAATTTTTCCCAAAACAAAATATATAAAAATAAACCTAAAGAAGTCATTCTCTCTTCCCCCTTTGTACAGCAACATCCCTTCAAGTGCCTGTTGCAGGAAAATAAATTCCATATGTAAGAATGGGAAACATCCCACTTCAACTGCCAAATTCCTTTGATGACTTTGAAAATTTTCTTCTTGGAAGTTCCTCCTCCTTGTTTCCTATATGGGTAGGTGATTGGAACTGTTCTGTCCGTGCTGTGTTGTTTGTTCCTCTCAGAAATTCCTTGGCTACACTTCACTCACATTGGAAGCAGTCTTCTGTCACAGAGCTTGGTTGCAGGCAGGGAGCAGCAAGCATGTTAAAGGCAAGGTGGCCAATGCCAGCTTGATGATTGTCCTTAACACTGGTGCCTAGAATTAGTCTGCCATGACCAAATCGCTGTTTTCTTTAGACCTTTCAAGTTTCCACCTGGATGGGCAACAAGCTACAGCTCTGCTCATTGCTGGAGCCTGTTCCTCTTAGCTGGACCTGCACCTTTTCCCATTCAAGTTTATCAGCTGAATTGAGCTTAGAAATATCCCACAACCAAGCTGTCCTTGTCTGTGGCCCAGGGAGAGTTACTGGGAATGGCTTAACTGAGGTGTCCTTAACTTCCCATATGTCATTCCCTGGCATGTGACTGTTACCTAACCAGCAGCAATGAATGTTTTAGTGTGCCCAAATAACACAGCTCCATGTACTGTGCTCATTACTAAAACATAAAACTTAGCAGTGTCCTTGCCACACTGGCAGTGCTCTAAGATTTATGTCACCAGCACCTCATTAAGAAACCTCCAAACTGTGCTTGTCACTTAGCAAAGATGGTTTAACAGTCCACAGTACACTAAAGGGAAGTCTCTCCTTGGGTAGGAACTGTCTGCCAGTCACAACTGGCATTTCCACAGCACCACCCCATCTCACCAGGACAATGAGGGAGGGAGAGCAGGTGGCTTTCTGGGGGCAGTTCCAGTTTTAACTCCCTCACAAGGCATATTGGCCATAATGCTTATTAAATGTTAGCATAGAGCATTTTGCTGAGGATGTGGTATGGGAGGTAGAAGTAAGGAAGCTGTTGTCAAGGAATATAAGGGGTTGCAGATGCATTTAAACCCAAGGAATAGCATTTTGTCTAAAATGATGGTAAAGACTAAACTAGTTTTCAGGTTGGGACAGTAGGGGAGTGCAGAGGGGGAGCAGGTACCCCAGGCTGAGCAAGAGCAGTTCTGAGGGTTTGTGCCTTGGAGGTTCATGTGTCAGCGTAGCTGCTGAGCTCTGGGACCTCCTAACATTTGAGCCCCACCTCATTCACTGCATCTTGCTTTTACCATATTAGTTATTTCTTGTGCTGTGGTGAGCTCCTCCTGGCAATGGCACCTCTCCTGTGTCCATCTGGCACACCTGATCTTGTGTGCCCTGGCACTCAGGTAACAGATGAACACTGAACATCTGAGTGGCCATTATTATGCTGCTGCTTTCCAGCCGTGCTATCGCTGTGCCACTTTTAATAATTCAGAAGTGATGTAGAGGAGGGGGAGTTAAAGGGCTGCAGCAATCTTTGTTTCTCTCTGTAGAGTGTGATTCCTCCGTGGTGGCTCTGTAGTTACCAGGGAAACAAGAGAGGGATGGCAGAGCACCGCGGGGCTGGAGTGGGACTTGGGGGTCGGCTCCCTGGCAGCTGCACATCTGCACCAGGGGGGAGAATCAGGGCTTGCCTTTCCTTGGTTTGGTGCCCTTCCCCCTCTTTTCCTCAATAGTTTTGTGAATTTAATTGTTAAATAGGTGATGCTCCCAGTGTTGGTGTATTTGTTCAAGAGCCTTGTTATCATTAATTCTAGTAAAAATACGCAGTGTCGAAAAATAAGCATTACTGGTGGTTTTGAGGAGTTGGATGATCACAAAATCTTCCTCTGAAATTAACTGGAGCCCTGGTTATACACAGACTGTCATTACTGAGAGGTTTTTTAATGTGTTAGAAATGCTTTGGCACTTCAGGGAATAGATTTACTGGAAAAGAATAAGGACCACTTCAGTAACATTTACTCAGTGCAGCATTCTCTGATTTGATAAAGGTCGAATTTCATTTTTAGTAATTAGCATATCTATCCCAATCACCCCCTGCTCTAGCTGTACTGACCCTGTATAATGCCAATCTCAGAAGCCCTGGGGAGAGAGGCAGGTGAGAGCAGGGGAGCAGCCCCTGCACCTCGGGGTTCTCCCTGTGGCTCCCGAGGGCTGAGCCGTGCAGGCAGGGGGAGGTGGGTGGGCAGCTGTGTTTACTGCACTGCAAATGTTTAGGGCTGGATCCATCTTTCAGCTGCCTAATCTACTGGCATTAGCTGCGCTGTTTGTTCCATACCTGTGTTAGGTGCTTAGATTTTCAGCAATTATGCTGAAGTAGTTCTGAGAGGATGACTTAAAAACCTTTTACTTATGGGTCTCGGTGGAACTTGGTGATTGATTTGAGATGGGCTGTTGAGCTGTTCTCTGACTACAGGCAGAAGGACTCTGTGCAATTTTATATCTCTGTCCCTCTTTTCAATGATAGACTAGATAAGGGGAAAGATTTTCTGTAACAAGTTTGTTTGCAGCTCCCTGGCAACTGTTTGCTTGATTGCTTCAGAATGGAACCAACAGAATAAAATACCATATAAACACGCTCTTGTTTTGAATTTCATGGCAAATGAATACTGTTTTTCCACACCAGAGACTTCTTTTGAAGTCTGAATTCAACAGATTTGACACTATGGGATGAGCCCTGAGGTTTCATTTCCTTGTGCCCAGTTTATGCACAGAAGTGAGGTATTCCTACGTAGTCAACTTGAACTTTAACTGAATTTATGAACACATAATGAGGTTGATTTTCCAGTTATCTTTGTGAAACCTTCAGAAATGGTTCACAGACCTCTTGCCCTCCATTTGACTCCCTAGAGGCTGCAAACTCAAGGTTCAAAACCTTAAATATGGAGTATATTGACTTCAGATTTGTAATCCATAAAGCAGAGTTAAGAAAAAATACTGTGTATGTGCTAGAAAGAGCTTAATCATAAAGCTCAGTATATTTCCTCCAAAATGTCAGATACTGAAATTTAATTGCTGACATTTTAAAACTCGGATTTAAAAAAAAAAATAAACAAACCAAAAAAACCCTCACCAGAGTAAAATAATACACTTGATGAGCACCAGAAGTGATGTTTGGGAAGCTATTCCCTGAATGGTTTCTTGCAACTATCCTTGTGTATTAAGAAGGAATGCTACTGAGGTACTCACAATTCAGAGAATTTTTTTCCCTCATTTTCTTCATTTTTATTTCTGGGTTTTTTTGTTTGGGTGGTTGTTTTTTCTTTGTTTTTTTTAATCACCTTTTGGTGTAGTAGATGTTGATAGTATGAGAAATTGCTTTAAAAATAATAGTTCAAGATTGAGTTCTCTTCTGTTTCCTCTAGATATGGCACTTCTGGGCTTAGCTTTGGTTCTCTCTGAGTCTGACATGTTAAGTGTGTTGTTAGTTGAAAAATATCTTCACTATAAACTGCAAATTGCATGTACAAAAGGAAATAGTTGTCTCTTGCTTATACATGCTCATCTACAGCAGCTGTTTTTCAGTTTCAGTTAAGACACAAAATGGAACCATGTTCAGCGGAGTGACTCTTATCATTGCTGCTTTTTCCAAAGTTAAAAATGCACTAAATTATTGCCACTGAAGTCAGGAGAGGTCTTTGAATTCAGAAAACATCTATTGAATGTATGATGTCATTTTTATGAAGTCATTCTTTGATTAGAATTGCAGTTTAGAAAAAACTGACTTCTGCTGTAAGGATAGCAAAATTGTTGTTAAATCCTGGTCTTGCACAGTGATTGGGATTAATTTCCTGTTCTATGATGCTGCAGTGAATAGCCTCTTTATCCCCAAACTACAGGAAACTGCTCAGTGTTTTGTATGAGGTTCTGCAGAGTGTGTGTTCCAGGGAGCTTGACATTTAAGGACACATCTCCCCTCTGTCCCAGCAGCTGATGGGCAATGAAAACCTTGCAAGCTATGGAGGAGAAGCAGTTCATGTAAAACTGTGCTGTGCAGGCGTGGAGCTGGGCAGGATTATTGCTTGTGTGACCCTGGCTCAGGTTTGTGTGATCCTGGTGCGCAGCAATGCTGTGATTGCTGTGAATCTGGAGTAGAAAATGCCAGCTTTGTTGGTTTTGTAGTTGGTCAGTTTTTGGCTGAAAATTCATCCCTGAATCTTTCAGTCAATGGATGTGTAATTAAAAGGATATATTTGAATAAGACTGAAATTTTGTAGTCTAAACAAGTGTTGCAAGAATACTTCAACAGAACAGGTTCAGTACTGGTTTCACTTTTGGTTCTTCTCATCCCTTGGGATATGAAGCAGTACATTTAATGAGACTCTAAACATCTAATAAAACATTATATGCTGCCTCCTAACCCAACAATTCTAAGCTCAGAGGCTGATTTTGCTGGTACTTATTGCTCGGGTGTGAGCAGAGAGGATCTGCAGAATTTGGCTCCAGGGTGCCAGGAGGTGCATGCTAGGACTTGTTAATCTTTTGACTATTGGCTTTCTCCTTTGTTTCACACGTTTTCTTTCCCCCAAAAAGAGGCTAGAAAGTGTGATAGATGTTTCTCCCTCCAAAGGACATGCTAAACCTAAGCTTCTCAGTCTTACTGTAATTGTGTCTAAGTTGTCCTCTTTTTATTTGAAACGGGTCAACTGAAACAATATTTACTTGAAGTAATTTCTGGAGAAAGATGTTGACTCTAATGCTGTCCACTTTTAGGTTTTGCTCCTAATGTAGTTAAAGGATAATTGTGATTATTTAGGACAACAGTTCAGAAAAAAAGACAAAATTGAGAAATCTAAAACTTAATATTTAAGAGACACTGGAAGAAATGGATCTTAATCTTCCATGTTAAATTGGGGTTAGAAAGATAACTTCATTATTAAAGCTCACTAAAAGCTTCTTTATGAGTCTCAAAAGCACTGACTTGGATTTAAAAGAAGATTTTTTAAAAATTATTATTTAACAGACAATACATCATTTTGGTTAAATCTTTATGGTTCCTGTACCAATCTTATCCTTTTTCTAGGATCTTTTTGATAAATCTTTTCTGTAGATTTCCCAGTTTCTGTGTGTAGTAACTCTTGTTAGCAATCAAAAGGATTGATCAGTCTTGCATGGAGGGACTCTTTTTTATGAGTTACTGTCAAGAAGTGGGGTTTTTTTAATGTTTTTAAAATCATACATGAATCAAATGCAGTTTCTGCTGCAAGAGTCAGAGGCCTAAAGATGTTTTTACAAATGAGGGAAAAAGATATTAGACAATTAAATGCATTTTAGGGAGGCTGCAACTCATTTTGTTAGACTATAAAAGTACTTCATCCTGCACAGATGAGGGAGTGATCCTCTATGCAAGTCAGCTACCACGTTAGCAGATATTGGCAGGCTTTATTAGCAGTGCTTTATCCCTTTGATTAGACCTTGATTGCCACTCAGGAACCAGCTACAGCTTGCAGCCATCTCACTTCAGCTCGTGCAAGCTGAAGGAACATGAAGACAGATGTTTATAGCATGCCCCCCATCCTCCATGTTTGAAAGGCTTACTAAGGTTCATCAAAGAAAGAATCCCTTATTTGGGGCAATTCTGAGCTGTGGTTTGCAATGGAGCGCCCCTCAGAGAGGATTTTGAAAGTTTACTTGCCTCTCTGCTATGTGTTTTCAGGTGCTCTCACAGTTGGCCTTGTGCGACAGTGTCAAACCATCCATGGACGTGACAGGACCTGTATTCCTCCACGGCTGCCTCCCGAGTGGGTCACTACGTTATTTTTCATCATAATGGGAATCATTTCACTAACTGTCACATGTGGTTTGCTGGTGGCTTCCCACTGGCGAAGAGAAGCTACTAAATATGCCCGCTGGATAGCTTTCACTGGAAGTAAGTGACCTCAACTGCACAGTCCTGTATGCAGGATAAACTGGTGGAGTCTGAAATAACCAACACCAAAGGAGCAACTGCTTAGGGCTCCTCCTATGCAAAACATTCCTTCTCTTTGAATACCACATCTGAGGGAAAAATCAGTCTTCAGAAATTCAGGGGTGGTGTCTTAAGTGACTGTAATTGAGAGGGAATAATGGTATGAAAGAAAGGAAGGCCTGACCCCTTTACCTTCCTTGGGCAGTACCATTAATTGACCTAAGAAAACGAGCAGGGATAGAAGAGGTCAGTTCTAACTTGAGTGGTTGTAGTATTTCCTACTTCCCCACTCCCATATATCCAGGACAATCCTAGCAGCTTGCAGGCAGAAAATTCCCTCTCTGAGGCAGAGGTACATCAGTTGGTACATCCGAGGTAACCTGTCCTTACTCATGTGTCTCGTGAATACCTTGTTCAGGGTTGAGGCTGGTTCAGTTCTGCTTCATGCTCACAGCAGCTGCTTTATTCAGAATGTCTGCATCCTAATTGGCTATGCAGGAGGATTGCCCACTGCAGAGCATCTGCTGTGCTTCACAGCACCAAGACTTCTGCTTCCAGAAGTGACCTGCAGCCGTGCTTTAGCCAGAGGGAGGAGTACCAGTGCTTTTCTGCCTCCTTCATTGTGCTCTGCTTGAGCACCAGTGTAACTCCTCACAGCTGAGCCTGCTCCAATAGCCCTGTGTTTGCACACAGGGAAGCATATCCTATGGCTACTTCAGTGCAAAACAAACAGTTATAATGAGCAAGGGGAGTAACTTTCAAACTTCCTTTTCTTGGTGTGTGTTACAGGCTTAGCCCAACTCTGAAATGGTGCCTTAATGGTGGGGATGACAGCATGAAAAAACTCAAAACCTGAGGGCTTTTAAATTGACTTGAATTATGACAAACTACTAAAGGTAGTGTGAACACTAACTAGAAAATGCAAGTTTGTGGTTTACATGGGCATAAATAAGGTTTAATGGAACTCTGACACCTAATGATATCTAATAGGAGTTAGATTTAACCTTGTTTTGGGGAAGGGAATAATACTAAAAAGTGCTCGGCTTCAACAAAGGTACTTCACTGAGGTACTTGTACAATCAAAGCCATCTTTCTGACAACGTTGCTACACAGCATATTAAATTAATAGTGCTGCTCCTGCAGACAATGGAGCTATTGAAATGCTGTATCCATTGTGATTGACTTTCATTTATTTTCTGGTGAATGATTAAAATAGCAGACCTGAGTATTACTGAATATTCCATCCCAGCTTTTCCAGTGCACCTGTTTATCTCTACATATTTCATGTGTATCTAATGTCTGTGGTGGGGGGTTAAAGTCAAAATGCTGTATAAAGTTAAAATGCTTACAGGGAGCTGGAGTAAAAGCTCTTGGGTAAAGAGGGGAGTGTGAGTTCTAGATACCAATGTTTTTCTTTAATATCTGAAATCATCACATCCCTGCAGCTTTAGTTTTCTACAGCTATGATGATTAGTTCAGCCAAAAAATGTGGTACCCTAAGGCTTTTTTGTTTTGAGTTTTTTCTCTAGAGATTTCTTCAGGCTTGCAACAGGTTCATTATTAGATGTCTCAGTATAGAAGGACATTTTTATTTCACCACTTGTCTTCTTGGTATGAAATGTTTAATAATGAAACACACTAATTTGTTCTTTTGCAAGTCAGAATTATTCATAATTCTATTAAGATATGATCTCTGTATTGCTGAAATTATGAAATTCAATGTCTTTGGTATTCATCTCCAATACATACAACTCTGTGACCTTTGCATTCCTGTTAACAAAGATGATGGGGAATTTTATCTCTGAACTCACTTGTTAGGAAAATTAATTTTGAAAAATAGAAGTGAGTGGAAGGAAGGAAGATATCTAGATTTTAGAAGAAGTTGTTGAGAGTGACTTCTGTGGTTCATTGGATACAACCCAAATTAGTAACCTATTTGTAGGTTAGTATTAGGAACTATGCAGCCATGTGGAATCAACTTGGAATACCCTGAGCAGATCCTTCCTATGAAGTGCCAGTGCTGTTTAGATGAAAATGTGTAACTCATTAGAAGGGGGTAGGGGAGACTTCATATTTGTATTCCATCTCATCTGCAAGTGATTTCAAAACTCAATGGCCTCGTGCAGGCTGCTAGCAAATCTTCTCACAGAACTTTCTGAGCACAATGCAGGACATGCTATTCTGGGCAGGCAGGGAAGTCTGCTGGGGCTTCCAAGGGAAGCTCTGGGACTGGCAGCTCCATTCCTTCAAATGCAGGGGGGTCTGGAGTAAATATCCGAGGCAAAGGAATCCTTTTGCTCAGCCTTTTCCTTACAACTCTGAGAGCAGCAGGGAAAGCCTGGTAAGAGGTCACTTTTGTCCAGTTCATGCTGAAATTTATATATAGTTGTACAACTTATGTTTTTCATTGAATTCTTGCTTGTAATCTTGGAAGGACTCAGGGTATTTTCAAGTAAATACCTATAGCTAAATTATTTCATCTGCATACCTATAAATATGAATTGTTGCTGAGCATGGTCTTGTTTATCTTGTTTAGCTAAGAGACATGAGGACAGAAGTTTAACCTGTCAGTTCTCTTTCTTCTATACACTTCTGAAGGGATACACCCCAGAGGGTATTTACAAGCACAGCATTTGCCTCATTCCCCAGTTGTTGATGGGTTTACTGCACAGAAACTTATCCTTTTTGACAACTCTGCAAGCAGCTTTGTGGAGAGGAGAGCTATTGCTGTCCTCCAGGTCATACTGCATGAATGACAAACGTCTTGTACAGGTAAATGTGAAGGTTTTCCTTCGTTTTTGTAGAGGAAAGTCTTTCAGGAATCAGTATTCCTACTGATATGATCAGTATTGTCACTCTGGGCATAGATACCATCAAAACTGTCACTGGTGTTTCAGTAGTACCACTTTCATACCACCCAGTAATGGAGAGGGTGTTCCTTGTTGGTGTTCATCTGTGGCCTGCCCAGGTTTTGTGTGATTCTTCAATGAACAGGGTGTTACAAACCCATAGCTGTGCCTGGTGTGTCGGTAGCAGGCAAAGCTCCAATCAGCTGTTCTTTTGCTTGTGTACCAGAACTGCCTTTTGCCATCCCAGCTTCTGTACCATCTCATCACTAATTATGCTCTGGCATGTAGTGACACAAGTTGGTAGCCAAAAAGTGAGCTGGTTTTGGTATTTTTCCATGTCTCTGACAGTGCTTCTATGTTGCTACCTCTGCTTCAGATTTATGTAAATCTCTGGCCTTTTCAGGGTGCTTGTTTTCTATCTTCCAGTTGATAAGATAGGATGTGGTGAAAGTGTGGAAATGTCAAATGTTGTCATTTTCATAGTCCTTCAGACAGATACTGTCAATTTCCATAAATAGAAAAAAATGTCCAGAGCTTATTCCCCATGGAGGCCACATAGCTGATCTCATGTATGTTATTGCAATTTTGGCTATTGCAGGAATTCACAGAGCTCCCTCAAGATCTGTTTACACTGTACAGATTCAGGTCTCTCACCATCTGCTGCAACTAGAAAGAGGATGAATTCTGTGTCTGCTACTACTGAATGAGGTGCTTCTCTGAGATGTATCAAGAGAGAAGATGCTAGACAGAAAAATCACATTTCTACCATTTTCCAGCAATTACCAGAGAGTCTGGAATTGGTCTGGGTTTTTTTTTCCCTAAGGATTTAAAAGTTCATGAGCAATAATGGAGTGCTTTTTGGAATGCAAGTAAAAATGGGGCAGGATAATTACATCCTTAACTAACAGTAGCTATCCTGTGAATGTCTGTCTCTGGTGTTCCCCAGTGAATAAAGTGCTTCTTGAGTTATTAAAGATTTGTACCAGGTGCTGCTTTCTATGTTACGTGTCTCTATAGAGGCAAGCAGATATTACAGTGAGCCTCTGAAGACTAAACCTTTTTTTAAGAACAGATTTCTTCTGAAGTTGTCATTAGATGCTCAAAACAATTTCAAGCTAAAGAATTAGAGGAACTAATTGGGTTTTTTGACAGCCACGATTCAGATGCAGACTAGAAAGCTCTTCTGTGCTTACGTAGGTCTGCTCAAGAAACATAAACCCATGCTTTTCTCAGATGGACTCTGATGTTTGAGATACAATTAAGAAAAGGAGACATTTTTTAAGGATTAGATTGTGTAATGTGGAATTACATGGACCAATAATCGTGTTGATTAACACTTCATTTTTTGATGTTTAACATCTGGTGTTTGGGTCTTTGGTTCTGTTCTAATAGATGGCCTAACGAGGTGGCGCTGATCAGCAGTGTGGCAGCTGTGCAGTTCCAGATGTTTTCTCATTGTCCCCTTTCCCTTCCCCTTTGAAGAACAACCCGGCGGTGCGGGCACGGTGCGAGCGAGACACGAGCCCCCTCCAGTGGAACATCTGGGATTTCCTGCTCGGCACTGGCAGCCAGGAATGATGCTGGTGCTGCCTGCTCTTGGCTCAAGGCGTTGTGAAAGCTGCTTTATGTCTTTTGGAAGGCAAGGAGCAGCTGATGTTCTGATGTGGATCATGGTTTATGAAAGCATCCTTCTTTGTTTATGCCCAGGTCCTACTTGGACACTCTCTGGATTCAGATCCATCATGCCCAGTATCTTCTAGAATATTAGTGGTTTTTTCCCCAAAGCCGAGACCTGTGCTATGGAAATCCTAAACACTAAGATATAAAACATGTGGTAAACTGTTCATCTTGGATATACACGGAGTCCATTAAAAATGGGTTTAGTGTGGGCACTGTAGCTGGATAAACTGGAGCATCTGTATTTAGTGAGGAAGAGCAGTACTGAAGCTACATTAAAAAATATTATGCTGCTCCAGCCAATCATTTCCTCATTTGTAAAGGCTAGAAACTTTGTTCTGGTGAGGCTGAAGGGGACAGGCAAGCTCCTGATTTTATTTTACATACATTTGAAAACAAAAGTGGCTGCAGCACTTCTTGCAGGGGTGCTGGTGATTAGGGTGATGGTTATTACTGTTGCCAGTGGTTTTTGATGTTGCTTGTTTGACTTTTAAGGAGGCTCAAGTAGGGAACAATATCCCCAGGGTTTCCTCTGTCTTGCAGTCGTGGAGAAGGGAAAGAGGAGACAATGACAGTGCCTGTGTTCCTTACTAACGAACTAAAAGCAGCAGCCTGTGGTAACTAGAGAAAGCTGAAAAAGTCAGCATATGATGCACTTTGTTCAGGCAGGAACATTGTAACTTGGTTTGAATTTTCTTTTTTGTGTGTGGCCAGCTTTCAGGCAGAATTTGAGGACTAGGAGAGGCTTCAGTGTGAGTTGTGCTTCATGTCAAAAGATGTTGGTATGTGGATTTGTGGGGTTGGTGAGACAACAGAGCAGGTTCAGCTCCTCTCTCCCCCCAGATCTAATTGGATTTGGTTGAATAATAGGTATTGTGGTGCCATGTTCCACTCACAGTAAATAATGTCTGAAATAAGGCTGAAATACATAGAAGTGAAATAAGAGTAAAGTGCAAATACTTGACTGAACTGTTAGATACAGATAAAATTTTGTTTTATTCTTATACTGATTAAAAAACCCCAACTGTATATTCTTGCAAATACAATCAAACAATTCAAAAGCTAATCCTTTTTATTGTGAAGAAAATCTTGCCTCTCAGAGGAGCCGTATTTAGAAGTCATTGCCTGGGTTGACAGTAGAGTCCTGCACAGCTACATCCAAACTAAACAGGATTACTTTTGCAAAGCTGTGCTACAGAAACACTGAAGTTGTCATCTAGGAAACACTGGATGTTCTCTCCTGGATTTGATCAATTGATTGGTATTGAAATGTGCTGTGAGGAATCTTGGTTACTATTGATACTTGAAGGCCTGTGAAACCTGTAATGTAATTCTTTAACAGGAATTCTGGATTTCTTGTACTTTCACACAGAGTCAGTTGCAAGAACAAAACATATACATGAGTTTGAAGTGAAATAAAAACCCTCATTGCATGTCTCTTTGTTCACAGAGTCTGAATTTAGTTTTTCACTAAGAAGCTTAAATTAAAGTGAATCAGAAAACTTCAATTTCATTGTATTACAATGAGAAATTCTAAGGATGTTTCATTATCTAAGGAAACATTCATATAATGTTAGGAAACTGGTATCTTTTAATCTTAAAAGAAACTGTAATGACAATCTGAATGTTTCTATTTTTAGCAAAGCTTTTACAGAAAATGAATGTGCAAAGAATGGGAGAGGGCAACTACAGTTGGAAAAAGACAACTGATAATAGAAAAAGTTTCTTCAATGTTGAATGTTACTTTATCTTGACTGGGCAAAATGACTCTGAAATAACTGGAGAATAAATGACTGAACTTTGAGATGGTGATAGAAGTGTATCTACCAATTTTTTATTCTATAAAGAGAGTTCATGATCTAGCGAGTAGAACTGAAATTACAGTCAGAACTGGGGACTTTTAGTCTTTCTTGGGAGTAGATGAGGGATGTTTTGAAAGCATCATAAAGCCTACTCAGTCATTTCAAACAAGTTATCAGCTCAAATAACTCTGATCTCAGCTCTTCAGTTCAGTCAGGATATTTTACTTGTTTTTCTGGAGCGCTCTGTGAACAGTTAAATATTTTCACTTTAACATAGCAGTGACCGTTTTTTTCTTTTTTCTTTTTTCTTTGCAGTGATTCTATTCTGTATGGCAGCCCTAATATTTCCAATAGGATTTTACATCAATGAAGTTGGAGGTCAACCCTATAAATTACCCAATAACACAGTGGTTGGGTCTTCGTATGTACTGTTTGTCTTATCCATTTTCTTTACAATAGTGGGACTTCTATTTGCTGGCAAAGTTTGTTTACCTGGCTGATGAATGTCTGGACTGCAGGACTTTATTTTGGAAAAGAGCAAGACATCAGAATTGCATTCTCAGGAGGATGCCTAAATCAGACTATCAAACACTGACTGAAAAGAGGAATGCTTTGACTTGTTCTCACTATGCACTTTGGATGAAAAAAAGGAGAGCCTTTCCCATAACCAAATACAGACCACGTTGACTAATCTCCTGAGCATACTTCAATGCAGTCAGGTCTGCACTGTGATAGGAACTGGTGAAGAATGCTTTACACTGACAAGCATAACGCCCCACTTACTGGACTGTTCCTGTTTTTAACGTCTAACAATTTGGAAGTCAAAGTATTTATGAACTTTGTGGTGGACCAGAGGGTTGTGGAGGAACTCAAGTGAGGCTGGCCTCGCTGTTTAGGAGATTAGTGTTTTACATCTTCCTTCTGATGAGCAAAGCCTTTGGCACCATTGTGGATCAATCTTGCATTACTGCACCAAGAAGCCAATAGATCAAAACATGTTCTCTCAATGTATGTAACAGCAAAAAGACATACATCCCCTGCTCCCCCATAAGCTCTAGGAAACACTAAGGAACATTGTAGAGGGGGATTTCGTCCTTATATTTATATAAATATATATATATAAATATATATATATTTTGCTGATGCAGTATACAGTGTGTGTGTATGTGTGTGTGTGTGTATATACACATATGTATATATATATGTATATACACACAAATGATTCCTGGAAAAGAACTCAGAATGCTTTGCTAGCAAAACACTGTGGTGTGCAAAACTAGAACTCAATAGAAAAAAGCCATTTTTCTGAAGGCCACATAGCTGAGAGTCTTCAGTTTACCTCATTCTTTGTAGCAGCCCTTGATTTTAACAGTTTTTTGTAATAGGTACAAACGATCCCATGCCTTTCTAGGTGCAATTTTAAGTTAAGCTAAAATTCTTTTTATGGTAATTTATTTGTATATGAGGGTAGAAGGTGAGATCATGTCATACCTTAAAATCCTAATTTTGGGAAACTGACACTATTTAAATTATTAGCAACTGTTGTACAGAAAAATCTCTTTTTTCTACTTCATTGTTACATTAGCATTCATACATGTTCAAGCACAGCATTTTACCATAGGTAAGCATTCCTTTTAGCACATATAAAATGCAATGTTTAAAGTAATGCAAACACTATCCCACTGCAAAGATGGATGAACTTATTTTCAGCTGAATATTAATTCATCTTTGCCAAAAAAATGAGCAATATAATTGTTAAAAATGTATGCCTTGTTTACTAAAGTTGTTATTTTAAATGTAGATTTAATGGCCACCAAAATTTGGAGCAAATATTCCACACTAACAGTAGTTTTATTTTTCAACACAAGGATAAACCATTGAATCCACAGACATCTTAATTCACTACTAGGTTGGCGTTCCAGGGAAGCTGCCTGCACTATCAGTATTTGTTTTCCTGTTAATACACAGTTTGCCTGAGATTCATTCTGAAAATACAAAAAACTGTCTGTTTTGAGCACTGTTTCATTGACCTTACTAGAGGAACTGCATTAATGAACAGACAGTCATTTTAGGATGAGATTTATGTTAAAATAAAATCAGCAGTTTCCAAAATAATCACTTACCAGATAAGCTGGAGTGTTTAAAATTAACACAGTTTGCACAATTATTTTAAACTCTGTGCCATTCAGACCATAGTGGGTCCCTGCCTTTTTCCATTTCTTCCCTCTCCCCCACCCAAGGTATTTTAGTACAAAAATGTAATTTGTTTATGTATATTTTCTTTTGAAATTTTTGACCAAACTTGCCACTGGAATGGTTTCTAAGTAATTCTTTTTCCAGTCAGTTCATTCACAGGCAGAATGGAGTGTTTATGGATCATTAAATTTTTCCAAAGTGTATTAATCTGTAAATACAGCCAAGCACTTACTTGGAAGTCATGGTTTAATAATTATAATTTGGTTCCTAATTTAAGCCTTCATCTGCATGGGCAGTCTGAGGCTCCTAGTGATAGTGGTGGAGGTAAAAGGCAGGGTTCAGCTGCTTGATATCTTTCAAAATTTTGGTGTTATCACTACTGTGTCCTAAGATAAAGTATTCAGCAAAACTTGGATTATAAATTATCTTTTCAGAAATGTTACACTTGTAAATAGTTCGAGATTTTTGTGACTGGAACACAGCTGGGGGGTGGGGAGAGTTTCTAAGCTGCTAAAATTTCTTTCCCTTCCCACCCCTCCAACTTACTTATTTCAGTTATTGTAACATCATGTGGAGTTAGGCTTTGATTAAATGGAACACAATAATAATTTTTTAAAAACCAAACAAAAACACTTATCTTGGAGCACACCCAGACTGTGGCTGGCTGACTGGAAATTGATCTGATCTGCCAGTGCTATTGCTATGAATTATTAAATGTTAGCAAAGGCTTAGCAAATAGATTTATTAAATATTTGAGCATTTCAAATCCAGAAATAGATGCGGCCAAATGCATTTTAGAAAACCCAAACCAGTAATTGAAGAGACAGCTGTCAACAGTTGCTTTTAATAAGGTCACTAAGTACTATATAGTACAGTATTAATTTATAGCAGAAAATCATATCTTGTAAACTGTATATAAAACACTGTTTTATGGTGCAATCATTTGTCAAACTTATGTCTGTTACTTTTGTTTTAAAGTTGTGTGCATTCTTTTCATACCTAAGAGCATCACTGTAAAATCTGCTGAAGACTATTTATAGGTTTTATTTGCACAAGGTTTTGTTTTGAACTACAGGAAGTTCGTATTGAACATGCCTAAACATCTGTAGACTTTTTCAGTTCATGAAAAGCAAATGTTTCCATATGAATCTTCTCCAAAGGTAATCCCATATTTGTGTTGAGTGTTTACATAAACTTTTCTGATTCTGCCAGCCATTATTTTTTAACTTTTTGAAGGACAGCTCATTTTATCCATCACTAGAGAATTCCATTTATTCTTTTGCTTCTAAATCCTCCCAAAGGTTTGATACCCCATCATAATGTAATTTGTGCACACTTTGTCATTTATTTGGCTAACAAAACGTAAGATTGGAAACTGAAAATACTTTCAGAAGGAAAAACTAGTAAATTTGTATAAATGTTATCATTGAGCTCAGCTGAAGTAATCACCTGGAAGCTGTTTGGCTGAGACCTGCGGAGGGTGTGCTTCGCAGAACACACCAGCCTCACCATTTAAGGGGGTTTGTGCGCTGTCGATGCAGCTGCAGAGCGGTGCCGGTGCCCGAAGGCACGGGCGGTGTGCCACGCTCCGAGCCCCGGCCTCTGCCTGAGCCGGGCCCTCCTGCCGTCCCTGTGTTCCCCAGACCTTGTTTAACCACTCCAGAACGCACCTGTAGGTTCCTGTTTGCCCCGACACACACACACACGCACGGGAAAATGGAAGCTGTCCTTTAAAACCTTTGTGAAGGATGAACATAATGAAGGAAATGGTGTCTGCAGGTGGGCTGTCCTGCCTGGGCTCGAGGCCGGGCCCGCCGCCTGCACCCCCGGCCTTTACTGAGGGTTGTTTTCTATTGGTTAGAGCATTTTTCAATTAATGATTTCCGAACAAATGTTAATACAAACTGTATAAAATGAACATAATTTTCTTCACTTGTATTTTTGTTATTGAGCAAGTTTATCAAAATAAATTGTCTACTAAAGCGACTGGCTCTGGCTGCACTGACTGGAACCAACCCTGCCCCGCACACAGGTGTCCCCCCTCAGGTGTGTCCTCTCAGGTGTCCCCACCTCAGGTGTGTGCTCTCTCAGATGTGTCCCCCCTCAGGTGTATCTCCTTCAGGTGTATCCTCCCTCAGGTGTGTCCCCTCAGGTGTGGGTGTGTGTGTCTCCCCTCAGGTGTCCCCCCTCAGGTGTGTCCTCTCTCAGGTGTGTCCCCCCTCAGGTGGGTGTGTGTGTCCCCCCTCAGGTGTCACCCCTCAGGTGCGTCCCCTCACGCCAGGCGGGGCCCCTCGCCTCCGCCCACTGGCGCCCTCAGGCGGCGGGAAGCGGCGCACCGGGGCCGGCTCCGTCTCCACCGGCAACGCCGCAACAGCGGGCGGGGGCCGGGCTGGGCCCCGCCGCTCCCGGTGCCGCACGAGGGGAGGGTCGGGGCAGTGCCGGGAGGTGCTGAGGGGTTCGGGGAGTCGCTGTCACGGGCGCGGTGCCAGGGAGGGAGGGCGGGCACGGGAGAGCCTTTCCCCCGTCAGGTGAGTCTCAGCAGGCGGTGCGGGGTCGGAGGGGCCGAGGGGTCTCTCCCCGGTGGGGTGAGGTGACTGTCGGGCACGGGACACCGCGGGGACCCAGGGTTCTTCCCCCGTGAGGTGAGCGGGGTCTCGGGGACGGCGAGGGCTGCGCTGACACCCGCTGTGAGCAGCAGGGCCCGGGTGGCCTGGGCCGGGGGGAAGCGGTGGAGCCCAGCCAAGGGAAAACTGGTTTTGTTTTGGGTTTTGTTATGGTTTTTGCTTGACTCGTACCGCGCCCAAAGCCGAGGGCAGCTCGCCCACCTGCTGCCAGCCCGGCTGGCTCAGCTCCCGCCGCCGCGCTGGGCTTTGCTGTGGTTAATCTCTTTTTCTGGTTGAGCTCTGTAGCCGGTCTCCCAGCAGCTGTGCACGCATATAATTAACTGCATAAAATCCATTAACAAGCAGCTCTGCAGAATAGTTGCTAAATGTGTTTTCTATAAATGGATAATTGTAACTTCTCTTTAATTTTTAGTTTTCTGTTGTCCCACATACAATGTAAATTGTCATTTAAGTTGCTGACAATATTAATACATTTCTAATAGTGTTTTTTCCTGAGGATTTTAACTTTTTTGCTCTAATGCTTTCTTTTTATTTTTAACAAGGCTAAGTCTATTCATATAATGGATACACACATCAGGAAAATGGCGTGGGTTTTGGACAATGATCAATATTTGGAAAAAATTGGGTGAGGAAACCATTACAAAATCTAGTTGAGACTTCATATGTAGATAGAAAATAAATTATAATTCATGTAAAGTATATACTGTATCCCTTCAAAGCATCACATATTAACTTAATGCATAAACAACTGTTAAAGTATAGAACAGTTCCTACAGAAAAAATTTGAAATGACTTTATGACAATACAGGAATATTATGGCTAATGAATTGCTCTCATAAAATTATTGTCTCATAGGTTGGCAAAATTCCATCTACAGGGTGATCATCTACCAGGGCAAGATTTTGCTGTGCCTCCTCTAGGACCAGATAATGGATTGCTGGGAACACCCAGCAGCAAGACACAAGATGTGCTGGTAGGCAAGTTTTCCTACAAAATGGAGCAGCTGGTACAGTAATGCATACCCATTATTAATTCACAGTGGGGAATAAATAAACTGATAGACAACTAATATGCTTCCTTACATACATTTGCATATATACACAGACAGTTTGATGGTGTGATCACTCATGTCAAGAAACTGCATGTAGTTTCTCTGCAGAGATTAATCTGACAACAAATTGGGCAAAACAATAAATGAGATCAGCTGTTGATACTGCATTTTTCCTCCAAAAGGCAGAAGCCAAGTTCAAACTCTGTGTCATGCTTAGGAGATGCTTATTTTTATTCCTCTCTGATAAATCACTGGGATATTTATTATAATTCTTTTACTGAGCTCTCCTGTTTTTGTCTTCATTCCTGTCTGCTCTAAACTAAGCTCTCTTTTCCCTTCCTTTAGCTCACAGTCTGGGGGTGTTGTGAAAGCTTCTTTTCCTTTGTACCCCACATTCAAAAGAGTATTCCAGTACCTAAAATTGTGTTCTTGGACATGCATTGCCTAGCAGCAACTCTCCTTAGGACTTAGATTTTTGTCACATTTAAACAGCACATTTAATTTTTCATACTGCATGTAATTTTTTCTCACTTGATCTGTAGAGAGAACAAACGAAGAAAACACAGTCTCAAAAGGTGCAAACCACAGAAGAATGGATAAGAAACTACAGTTTGGAACCTTTGCAATTAACATTAGAGTATCTGGTAAATGAAGGCAATATTATTTTGTAAATACACTGCCTTTTCTCTAGTGAGTCTTAACTTGTGTGCATCTCTGATGTTAACCATGCATAGTGCTCCAGGAATTCAGGAAATGATGGTGAAGTGATGGAGTTTACAGAGGAGGCTGTTACTGATTTTGAATCCAGACTTTCTGAGTAAGTATCCATCTTCTTTACTGTTTTCATGTGTAACTAATTCTGGATCTTCTTTACTGTAGACACTACCTACAATCTTAATTTGTTGTCTCTGGGTACCTCAGAGTATCTCAACATTAAATCCTTTCTGCTGAGATTGAGAGTAAGGGGTAATTGTATGTCACTGCAGATGAGGATGGGGTTTTTTTAAGGAAGATGTTTATCAGCCAGGTGTTGATGTGAAGCAGTTTGCTCATTTTAGAAAGGCAGCCAGTGCCTGGTTGGGTTTCCA
This sequence comes from Camarhynchus parvulus, assembly GCF_901933205.1. Taxonomy (NCBI): domain Eukaryota; kingdom Metazoa; phylum Chordata; class Aves; order Passeriformes; family Thraupidae; genus Camarhynchus; species Camarhynchus parvulus. Next base: position 10,904,446 of record NC_044584.1, on the reverse strand, counting down.
TTTGTAACACTGTGTAGTTGGGGGTTATACTCAGTGAAACTTGGATTAGCTTCAAGCCATGGATGCAGTTGTGACATGGAAGTTGAAAGTATTCTAAGTGAATTTTAAATCTATAAAATCAAGAAACTTAAATAATGTGATTTATAGGTTGCTGTAGAATAATCTTCACAATTTATAAGAATGCTGCCATTTCAGCATACCTCACTGTGTCAGGCTTTTATAAAACAGAAGCAGCTTTTCTGTTTTGAAAAAGCAAAATGGATTTGCCCCTTTAAAATGTTGGCTTAAACTTTCTGTTTGCCAACTTGTAGCCACTATGTGCATGGAATTAAAAATCCATTGGTTCAAGTAAAACAATTTTAGAGGACAAGGAAGCATTTGTTTTACCTCAGGTTATAACTATTTTTAATATTAAACTGCTGGAAGTTGTTCTGCTTTAGGGAAAGAAGTATTTAAGTGATGAGCCCTGCAACCACCAGTTGTATAAGGGCATATTTAATATACTTTAAAACACCTGTCTCTCACAGATTTTGCATCTGTGAGAAAGGGCCGTGATAAAGACAGGTGGTTGATTGTTACATTGACACCCGGTGTGAGAGAATGCTGTAGCTAAATGTGTGCTCTGCCTTTTGTCAGAGTGATTGAACTCTATCAGCACCGAATTCAGTGGCTGTTGCAGGACAGCAGAAAGGTAACTTGAGCTTTGCAGTATATTTTTAGAATAAAACTCTATATGGCATTAAAGACTAAATTAACTCTTGAATACTGGTGAAAAGTGGCTTCCAGAAAGCCTTTGTATTTTCCTTATTTACTACAAATTCCACATCATATGCAGTGATGTTGACAGTGGATTATTTTTCCTGACCTTTCATTGGTATGCAGTTTTCTGCTTTCTAGATTTAGTCTTTTCCTTTGTCTTTGCAGTCTTAGTCATCAGGTCCTCTCAGCACAGTTTAAATGGGAGCCGACAATGCTGAGATTAACTTCTGCCTGGAGTGGAGCTTCTTGTAGTTCATTTTGCCCACTGTTGCACAGCTGCTCCATCACACTGTGCCTGGCAGTGCTGATGCTCAGATGTAACTCCCTCCTGAAGGGAATAGGGAAAGATGCAGCATTCCAAAATCTGGTTTCCACAAAGTTGCTTGATTTAGCCTGAAGGGGACAAAGTTATTTTTTATTTATCCTTTCAAGTAATGAATAAGTTTTCTTGGGAAGAAGGTAACATGATTCACTGGTAAGGATTAACTGGGAGCCAGTAGGACTCTCTTTTTTTCTTCTTCTTTTCCTACTTGACTTTGTCATCTTTATGCTAAAAGGTTTAAAATTAAAATAAATACCTAATGCTTGATCTAAAAGTGGTGTTGTACAGAATAAACAGTAAAATTATTAAACTGTAGATAAGCTGATATTTACAGTGACTTTTCTAAGGTGTTCGGTGTTATAAAAGGAACTAAAGTCGGACTTTTGGTTGATGTGTCTCATTTGAGTTATGGACCTAGACTGTTGGATTTTCAGAAGAACCTTTTGGTAAGTAATAGTAAAGCAAATTTTGCCTGTTTTAACATACTAATCAAGCTTTTGTGGAACTAGAAGCCAGGAACCAAATAGAAAACAATCTGCTTAAAATCCTAATATACAATAGAATAGAAATTTTCTGTTGTAGAAAAACATGCTCCAAATGTCTTTGAAAGTGTGGTATTTGTTAATGTCCAAAACAAATCCAAATCAAAACACATCCAGTATACTTCAAAATATTATTAAGGAAAGTGTTATTGTTAAAGTTTCTCAATTCTATCGACATTCTCTGTGGAATTAACTTGCTTAACAAAAGCAGCTGTAAGAGATAGACCCAAGTTGTACATGGGCATGTTTATAGTAAATATAGTTTCCTTTAAGTTATCATTTGTCACAGTAAGGCCCACTTCACAATTTTTGTCAGAACCTTGGTGAATTAATAATCTTCTGTCTTCTCAGAAGAAACTTGTCCTTTACTGTGCTCTTTGTTTTTAGGAAACTTTTGCAGTAAGGAAGGAGGAGATAATGTCTATATTTGACGCTTGGTACAATTCAATTTCCCACATTCAGGAATTAATTACCATCAATTTATATTATTTGTATTTTTCATTTGTGTGTTTCAAATAAAACTTCTTCAAGAAAACTCAGTTTCCAGTCTGGTTTACTTAGCTTGAATATGTGAACTATTGTTTAGCCCTATCCATGATTATGAGGTAACCATTTTTTAGAAATTGCCTGGTGTGTGACTGTGTGCATTCTAGATCACTGCTGTTTCATGTGGTCATCAGCTGAAGAGGCAAACTGGTACCAGTACAACAAATATCCCTGCCTTGTGCCCCATTAACAAATTATTTGGAATGACTTAAGTTTGCATTTTTGTCTCTATCCCTACCAAATATTTGAATTTCTATGAGTTTTTCTTGGAAGCTCTTTAGTGGTAGCTGAAAATATTGCTGTAACTATTTTTAGGAAATTACTATTTTTAGTCTTTTACATAATAACCCTGCCAGAAGCAGCATGGATAGTAATGCATTCATAATTTTTTATTTATTAGTGCTTAATAGATGAGCAGCTTTGTTATAAGAAGGAATTGTACTGCCTCTCATTCAGTACAGAAATTTCACCACTGTGGGAGAGTCCAAAAACCATCAATGTTCATGTGTAAGTAAGTTAATTTCTCTGAAAAATCAAGTTGTTTCAGACAAGGTCTCCATTTAATTTGAGCAATCTCATGTAGGTAATAATGTTTCTCATCTTGTGCCTGCAGTGATTTTAAGAGGGGAGAAAAGCAATGAATTTGACACGTGATCATTGGTTTCAAGATGGTTTTCACACATAAACTATCTTAGCTGCTCCTGTGGTTTGTAGTAACCTTTGTGATCTCTCTTATTTAGCCCCTAAATATTCTTTTTTTTGTTCCCTCTCCCAGGCTACACGAAGCAAGACAGTGGGTACAAGAGCTGGAGCCTGGTCGAGGCTGCAATTTGCTGAAAGCCTTCAGGCATGTCCTTCCCATGAGAGAACTGAATTCCTTGGTTCTTATTGTAGGAAGCTGGTAAGTTCATTTTCTGTCTTAACAACCAGATTTAACCTGGATGCGGGATTGGTACAAGAAACTGAACTAGATACAAAAATAAATAGAAAATTCAAGATCTGTGTATTACGTATTTTTAGTTTATACCTTTGAATTCCTTTATTTCTTCCCTTTTTTACTATTTATGAATCTTTTCATTTCTGTTATGAAGCTATGTGTTTCCTATGCAGATCACTTAGCACAGTAATTTACTGAGAGCCTGCTAGCTCTAGTTTTACACCAATTAAGTGTCATTAAAGATCTCACTGAAAGAGTCCACACCTCTGGGAAGATTAGAGAATAAGACAGATTTTGCTATAAAATAGCATTAGGCATTCAAAGGCAGTTCTACTGTCGTAATTTGACAATTGCAATATTGGAGTTGGAATTACAAGGAAAAGACTACAATAAGGATTCTAGGAGTGTTATCTTACTCCTAGTTTACTAATTGTATTTTATTTTAAATATGCAAAAAGGGATAGTGTAAGCTTGGCAAGATTGATACTTAGAGTAATTAAACTTAAATTTCAGCAAACTTATTGAACACACAGTGTTGATTGCAAGGTTCCAAATTTTGCTTAGATCTGCTCTGAACAGAAACCAGAAGTTAATACTATGTGAAAAATTCCTTACTTTCTGTCCCTGGCAGAAGTGTACCTGCAAAGAAAAGTTTTTACTAGTCATCAGAGCTCAGAAAATGACATCTGTGTGGGACACTAAGTTCTAAACATAAAGCAAAGTTTCTCTTTCTTTGGTGCCTTTGGAAACAGGACATCCTTACATACCAGAGCTGAAAGGTTTTCTTCACAGTGACCAAAGCCACAACTCCTGATCTTTAGCTTTCAGGACTAGCAGGGAATACTTCAGAACATTTCATTCACAAGCTGTTATGAATGGAAATAGAATCCTAGTGGATTTGTTGTCATCCATATTTTCCGGACAGAACCAAGCTCCAGTAGTGACATCTCAGTAATGGTTGAAAGAGGGAGAGAAAATCCCTCCAAAAGCATGATAATGCTAAATACCTAAATAATTCCCATGATTTATTATTTCTTTCCCAGGTTTTTTCTTCAGTATGGCTTTTTTTTTTCCCATTTGATTACTTCCATTGTCAATATCTTTTTCTTTCCTTTTTAATCAGCCCTGACCAGTCTTTGGAAATATTATGTGATTATGCACAGCAGTGCACACTGGGGAGAAAAGTGCAGATTCACACTGTTACATATGATTGCAGCAACCCTGCTTCCCTTGTAAGTAATTGTGTCAATACTTAACTTCCTGAAGTGCATTTTTTTTCCTATTAGTTGGAATGCCTTCTCTCATAAACTTGTGAGCTAACCTAATCATTAGAGTTTTTGAATTAGTGTTCTTTTCTTTTCCGACCATATTTGCACGCATGAAAAAATTTTTTTGGAGCATCATCTTGTAACTTGCTTCACTCAGTTTTTCAGCCATATTATAATAAGACTGGTAAGCAAGTGATGGAAACATAATTATTTTGGCTTTCTCACTACATGTATCTCAAATATTCTTTTTATGTCTCTAGTGAGAACTGAATACCAACAACCCACATTATCAAAAGAGATTATCAAGTCAAAGTAACTGTTTCTCTTCTCTTCTCTTCCTGTTTTTATATGTAGGCAGTTCTAAAGAACCTTGCAGAAGCTGTAAGAGGCCGTTATCATTGCTACTCTTCCCAGGGAGAGGTAGGTGACAAGGGAGAGAGGCAAAGCATTTTTCTCTCTTGCTGATGATTCTTCACTTTGAGAAGGTAAAATAATTACCACTGAGTAGAAACGGATAGGAAGAATTCTGAAAGTCTCTGTCATAGAAATGCTGAGGATATGCTCAATAAACCTGTGGTTAATTCTTTCTGCAACTGAAAACATTTCTTAAAAGTGCAATAAATTTTGCAGTTATTGTTTACTGACTTAGGCTTACTAAGTCAGTAGTAAGCAGTGGCTTACTGTAGAGTGATTCAAAGCAATAAAGTAATATCTTGTTTATGAATTATTACTAATTTATATGCAGAGTATTAGATACATTCACACTCAATTCTGCCATGCCAGGCAGTCTTGTATTGATGTTTGCACAGTAAAGTAAGAAGGCTGCTTTCAGTTGGTGTTTGAACAGTAGTTGACTTATTTCTCCCCAATTGTTTTTGTAATTGCAGAATTTTGATAGCAGTGATTTTCATCTGCTACTTCAGGAATCCCAGAAGGCTAAGGACCTACTCAAAAGCATCAAACAGAGTTTTCAAAGAAGAGTTGGTGGCTTGCTTGATAGTAAAAGAGCAGATGTATGTAACTTCTTATTTCCAGAGGTACTTTGAATAATTAGGGTTAGAAATTTTAAGTGTCCACAATATGAAAAAAAATGTATGATTGATCAGGTATTTTGATTTGTGAACTTTGAGTATTCTCTATTGAAAATTCATTGTTAAGAGCAAATTAAGAACAAAATCAGTAAAGGAGACATTTTGCTAACATTCTCCAAAATGCATTAATAGAACATTGTCCTGTGATCCCTGTAATGGGAATCTCAGGACCACCAGCCTAACTCTATGCACAATCATATAAATGAAGTTCCAACTGTCCTTTAAATTGCTGAAAAGATACTTACTCCTGTGTGATTTAGCTGAACATTTAAATCCATTGCAAACTTATAAGGGCTTGTCTTAGTAGCACTGCTATACAAGACTGGGAGGAATTTTTTTGTGAATAAAATTTCTAAGTATATTTCCCCTCATCCTTCCCATGCTGTACATATTATTTTTTTTTTCTCTCTTCTAACCTCATAGTTACTAAGGACTGTGTAGACTACCTATGGAGCAGAAGTCACTCTGGAATGGCTTAGATGATTCTATATCCCCAGTAAAAGCCCATTTTTAGGAGGACCACTGATAGCTACTTACAAAGAGTTTTGCTTGTTGGAATCCCAACTTCAATTGTAATTATGTTCACCAGGATTGCATGCTGGATATTTTGAATTGAGGGTAAAAATAAATTTTGTTAAAACTTGCAAAAGCCTTTCTTGAAATCTGTTTTAGGTTTCCACAGCATTTGCAAGTACAGCACCTTCTAGCTTCTTCCCAAAGCCTCCAAAGCACAAAGCACCATTAGTTATTCAAACACCAGGCATCCTGGCCAAAACCTCAGCAGACTGGTTAAAGACGTATGGATTGAAAGGTAGCACAGAAAGAAAAGCTTAACAGGTATGAAACATGAATTAAAGACAGACTACGTGGTTTATTTAATGTATTTTTTTTTCTTCCTATAGCTAAAAAGTTAGACCTTTATCAAGTTCTGGCTCCCAATGCTTTCTCTCCTGTGGAAGATTTTGTACCTATTCTTAAAAAAACAGTATCATCAACTCTGCATGAGGCAAGTGAGGAGGAACTTTTTTCCCTGGGTTTGTGGGGTTTCTTTCTTTCTATTGTTACATCTTTCTAATTTAAATCAGTGCTTTATATGTTAGCTGAAATTTTACAGACTGACATTTGAGTCATAGATTCAAATACTTAATGTCATTCTTAAGAATGACCCAGGAAGAAATTCCATGTCAGTCTATCATATGTTGGGTTCTGTAAACACTTAACTCTACTTACCCTTCTAGAAAGTGATGATGCAGTTTGAGTGGTGTGATGGAACTGTAAAAAATATCCATGTTGACCTGCCAGTATTGTACAACTATCAGGTGAGTTGTCTAACGTGATGTGGCCTTGTCAGGGCTAGGCTACCATCTAATTATTCCTCATTAACTGTCTTGTTAGCTAAGTGCTGCAGGGATTCCTGTGCAGACAGCTGTCCATGTAAGTCTGCAGCCACTGGGATTCTTACAGGCAGAGGAGATTGCTGAGGATTTCCTCCTAGATCAGAATGCACACCATCAGAGAGTGGGGCAAGTTTAATGAAAGAGAAGCTGTCTGGGGATGTTAGCAGCCAGGGTTTGCTATATAGTGGTCTGTCAGTCTTCTTTCTTTGCCACTTCACTGGCAGTCCTGACAAAGGGCTATGGGAATGTTTCCAGGCAGGGCAAATAATCCATTAAAGTGGGAGTGATGTGAAGTCTGTGGAACTCTACAGCCAGACCAAAAGGAGGGTGTGAAGTGGTTGAAATGAAAAGCAGCTTCTGTGGCTTCTTGCTCGCTGGGAGATGCTTGTGTTTTGTGCATGCTAAATTATAGTTCTGTTTGTGAGTTCAGTGCCCTTTTCTAGCTTGATATGCCCTCAGATAATACCTACATAGACTTGGAAAGGTCATGGTATATGAAGGTTGGACAAATTACCTTAATATCAAATTGATACTGTTAAAGAATTACACGTGTGTGAGAATATTGTGTTTATGTTAAATTATGTGTTTTGCTATGAACACTGCCTAAAAAGGCTATTAAAGAAAGGGTAAGCTTGCAAAAACTGTATTTTTAAAGCTCTTCTGTTTTTTTAATGATATGCCTGAACACTGTTTTGGAATATGGTGGCAAGAGGAAAAGTGAAGTGGAGACCTTTAATTCTTTGTTGCTTTTTTATCACTGTACGTTTTTTTCATGGACTGTGTTCTCTTATCTGTACTAAGAATGAAATGTTGCAATCTAAATGAATTTTTTTTTCATTACCATGCTGTTATGTTATTTGTCCTAAGCATTTGGCAATAAAAGACTTGAACTTTCTATTTTTAACATAAATTTTCTTTATTTATGCATAGAAAGTCCTTGCTAAAATGGTAAGAATCTATGAGAAACGAATTGACTGGCTGTCTGTTGCTAGCAGAAGAATATGGGGAAGTGTTTGTGAAAGAAGGTATTGTATTTGATTTTGGGAAGTTTTTTTGTGAGGTTTGAAGTCTTAATGTGTTTGAGGAGGGTGTTTATTTACATCTTGTCTGAGGCCTTACCCAACCTCAATTGCACATTTGCTCTTTTTCCTGTTTACAAGCCTTGAATATGGAGTTTCAGACAAAAGGAAGGTAGCTGAGGCCCCTGTTACTAGAGATTTTCTTGCTCATTGGTTAAGGATTGAATTAGCCCATCTGGCCACTCTGTTGTGCTGGAAACTCACATCCCACTGAGTGTCCATCCCACCTGTGGGTCTTTCCAAAACTACTGCTCCCAAATTATCCCTTGTCCATTAACTGTGACCATCCTGCACTGTCTCTGCAAGCAAGCCTCAAAACTGGCCATGCTGAGCAGCTCATCATTAACCCTTTCCTCTAAACAGGAATGTGCTCAATAGCATCAGTCAGTCCATAGCTGAGCAACCACTCTGGCACTGATGAGCTGAGAGAAACCTTCACCATTTGTCTTTGGAGTAATATTCCATATCTTCCTGGAGTGCTGGCTGGGAAAGGAGGGTGAAGTATCCAAGAACTCTCCATGTGGCAAACATTCACACATTGCAGGAGGGTTTTAGATACTCAAGCACAGAGAAGGGGAAGAGCTGTTTGGGGTTCAGGAGCCATTAATGGCACTACAAGTAGCCAGTACTCTGACTATTCCATAGTTTAGGAAAGACAGAAGTTGCCATTACTGTTCCTATTTTCATTTTTTAAATATCACCTGATGTTTTGCAGAATTTTTTAAAAAATAGATTCAGTCTTTATACATCTTGATACATAGGTAGAAGATACTTTCCCTGACAAGTTAGAGTGCACTAAAGATAAGAAAACATAATTAAGTAAGACTTTTTTCTTCCTTTTAATGAATAGCATTTTTTTCCTATAGGGTAGTTGTACTTGTTGATATATCAGTGACAAACTCTACCTACATCTCTCATATCCAGCATTGTTTGCGACTTTTACTGGAGGAACAAATGTCAAATAAGGATTGCTTCAATATTATAGCGTAAGTAACTATTTAGGAGTCTTTTAAAATAACTGTAATGCATTGCAATGAAAGAAGTATGCTGAGAGACTGTAGTTACTAATAGGCATATTTTAGTATTTAATGTTTTTTAGTGAAGTATTTGCAAGACTAGCACTGATTGGTCCTTATTGGGTGAGTGCATGAATCAGATGTATGGAGACCAGATTAGTAATTAAAAATCACTTTTTTGGGTGAGGGTCGCTGGAACTGATTTCATCATACCTGTAACAAATACTCATCCTGCTATATTGCTCATGACAGTATTAATTCACCTGTCAGAAACACACCAGAAGAGGATTTTGATGTCTCAGGTTCCATAACTGAGAGCACCCTTTAAATTTTACAGTAACTCCAATACTGTTTAATATATTATAGTGGTAAAATTCTGTACTCAGCACTGGCAGGCAGAAACATGTGGCACAACTGCTGGGCAGGTGTCTGGCAGGTAAAAGCAAGAGCCAGCAGCTCATGGAGTTCCTAACATGGTGTGAGAACAGAGCCCTTATCCCACAAGAGAGGTACAGGCAGCAGCTGAGGGTTGGAGTTCCTCTTTCACAGCCCTTCCTCTGAGCTTTTCCCAGCTCCTGTAGGATCCTATTCAGGAAAGAAAATCAAATAAACCCGGGGTGGTGGATAAATGTGGATAATTAAATGGTTTGAAGTAGAAAATAGTTGACATCAGGTAGTTTTATATCTGTAATACCCTAAATGAGATTTTTCTTCGTCAGTGAATTTATTTTATCTTTTTGCTTGTTCCAAACCATAATCTGAAAATTAATTGCTGTTATCTTTCTATGAAAGATTTGGGAGTGACATTGTGCCTTGGCAGCAGGAACTGTGTCCTTCCCAACCAGAAAACTTAGAAAAGGCTTGGAGGTAGGATCAAGTAATTATCCTGTGTATGTGAATTTCACAGAGAAAAGTTTCAAACAACTAAAAAATTGTATAAGTTTATCATGTTACAAGAATAGGCTGCCATGTTCTACAGTGATTGTTCATAGTGGTTTCTTGTGAAAATAGCATTGTAAAAGTTAATAAGCTTGGGGTGACTTTATGTTTCATATGTATATATAATACATATGTACACAGATACAGAAGTGTCTGTATAAGGAATGAAGAGGTTACATGAAGAATTGAAAACTGCTTCAAGTTCAGTTGGGATGTGAGAGCTAAACAATGGGGGTTTTCCCACATGCTTTGGAAAAAAATCCCAGGTTTCTGTTTGTGGAGTCACATCTTCTCTGTTCTCATTATACCTCTGGTTTCACTTATGTTTCTGTAAGTTCTACTACATTAATATTTTTCCACGTAAAATTAGGAGAGAATTCTTTCCTCTTTATGCTTTGTATCTTACTTTAAAAATTAGTTTGCCATGCTGGCAATACAGAAACCAGAACAAACAATTTGTTATACAATCTGGTTTTGCTCTCTGTCATTTTCAAAAATTTTAGACTCCAGTGCAGTGTTATTTAAGACACTTTGTTCTCTTCATTGCTTTGAGCAGAAACAAGAGCTTTTGTCTTCATTCTTTGAACTGTAAACATCTTGGTTTAGGTGGGTGTTGAGCTTGGAGTGCAAGGGCAGTAGAAATTTCATGAATGCACTTAGAAGAGCTGTGGAAGTTGATTTCAAAGACAAAGATAAACACAAATCACAGGGTCTCTACCTGCTGACTACTGGAATACCTGATCAGGAAACAGTGAGTGTCATCACAGGCAACTTTTCTCTAAGTTCCTATCAAAACTAATATCAACTTTATTTTTCTCTTTTTTCCCCATGCCTTTTTCCCTTATAGCCAATCACAGTTCATTGGCAGAATATTCCCCCTTTACATACCTAAGGCAACACAACTGTCAAGATCCCAAACTTCCATTTCTGTTAGTTAGTCAGTGTTAGTCATGTTAGTCAATGTTAGTTATATTATTTAGCTAATTGTTAGTCATGTGTTGGAGGAAGCAATTATTAAATATTTATAGAAAATTCAATAATTCTTTTAGGTTTCCTTTCCCATTCCAGCTCTGGGCATCATTTTGCTTCAGATTTCTGAGTTGGAGCAAGCTGATTTTTTGTAATTTACCATTTCTATACAATTCATGTACAGAATTATTGAAAAATACAATACAATCCAAATAATACAAAATTATTCAAAAATAATTTTCCAGTGGAGCTCCATAGCACACTGTGTAGAGACAGCTGCTGTTTTTACCCCACTAATCCCTTGCCTGGATCCATGTTTGTTGTGAATGTGCTCCATGGCCATTAAGCTGTGTGCACAGCCTTGACTTTCTATGTGTGGGCAGTGAGGTGGCTCCTGCTTTTGTTACCAAACCTCTGGAAATTCTGGGCAGACCTAAGAAATCATTAAAGCCCATATGGTTGACAAGAAAATGAGGGACAAATGGGCAGTTTCATCCCTACTTTGCTTCAGTGCACAGCTACATTGATGTCCACAATCTCTGTCTTTGGTTCCCAAACGCACCCCAGCTCACCCCTTGCCTGCAGTAGAGCTGTTGTCCCTGTAAGCAGCAATAGTGACAATTGTGTGTCTGCATGGACTGAGGAGGCATTGCACTACTCAGGGCATGTTCCTGTTCTGAGCTGCTCCAGCTGAGAGCACTTGGACATCAGTCAGGAACCAGTGGAGTAGATGGAAGCTTGTCTGAGGTAGAGGCTCACCCCTGATGTTTCTTTCTCTCTGTCTTGCAGCACACAATCAGTGCTTATGTGGCTGAGGCTTGCAGTGGTTTGGATTTACAGCTCCATGTCTGTCTGTTCAGTGTAACAGAGGGCACTGACTCCAGTGGGATTATTCCAGCCTGCTATGCCACCCCCAGGGAAACTGCCAGTGCTTTTAAAGAAATTGTGCAGGCAGCCAGTGGGAGGTTTCACTGGTTTGGAGAAGCAGGTATGAGCAAAGGAAAGTCAGCACATACTTCTTTTTCATTAATGAAATAATATTAATTAATGTTTTTTTACTCCCAAATCAAGTAGTTTACTTTTTTAAGATATGCTGAAAGCACTGAGATATAAACACGGGTTATAGTTTTATTGAGACCTTCAGCCACTTTGCAGAATATTATAATGCAGCCTTAATGAAGGAATTTGTTTGTTTGTTTCTATTTGAATTCACCATTTTCTGTTAGGCTTTTTAAAGATGCTTTAAAATATAGTTATTAATATGATAAGTCCAGATGATCAGGCTTGCAGGAAACAAAGGTTTTTTGATTCTCTGCATTGGTATTTAGCATCTGGTGCAAAGTGTTGTACATTTTAAAAAATACTTACTTTGTACACTTTAAGAAACCCATGCTAATTAGCATCCATTTGATTATCAGGTATTTTTGAAAGTGATGATATTACCAGTATTATATCTGAAATGGAAAAAGCAAAGAACTACTCCCAAAAGGTATGAATTACATAGAACTCTTTAAATTACTTGTTTCTTCCTAAAAAAATTCAACAGTGTTTTTTCAGCTGATAATTCAAGAGATTGGACAAAACCCTTTTATGATGAGCAGGAATGTTCTAGAGTGTGAGAATAGTGACCATAAACTATGGACTAGAAAGCAGTTGCACAGTAGCACTGCAGGGACTGCTGTTGGAGTAGCCATGATTCCATACCAAATACAAGTTTACACTTCAAGTGATTCTCCTTTTTGTTGCCAATCCTGTGATGAATTCTTTTCAAATAAATTAGTTCTTCATTATAATAAAGTTATAAATGTTATATGCAAATAAATAACACTACATTCTTGTAAGTCCCAGTATAGGGAGGGCTTGTCATTAGCACAATGGCTTTGTCAATTCTAAGCCAGTTGTTTTCCCAGGTGTACTGAGGGTGTAGAACTAGACTGTATCTCACCATATTCCAAGCACATGATTTTTTTCCAAAGATATCCAACAGAATAACTGCAGCAGCATAGCCAGCCTGGCCTTGTGGTGCCTGCTTCTTATAAAAGTGTGAGTAGAAAGAGATCTGCACTAAGAACCTTGTCCAGAGGGCTGAGAACCCTGTTGGATGCAAGTCTGAGTCACAGAAGTTGGATTTTTTTAAAAGAAGAGCTGGTAGCTATTCGATGACACCTAAAATGACTTTGTTATCATGTAACAGTTGCATATACTTGGTTCACCATCTTCCACTTTGTTCCAGCTTTGGTTTATGTACACTGCTGCCTTTTGGTTTAATCTGTTTGCCCAGAGTTAGGAGGGGTTTCCATTCAGTGTGCTTGAGCAAGCACAGCACAAAGGGGTTTCTGCTCAGTTAGAGGTGTTAAGCATTGTCAGATGGGAATTTTATTTATTATTATAGTAGTAACTACAAAATACCTGTCTTTGAAATGTCATTTCCTTAAATTCCATGTATCTGAATTACTAGCCAATGTGGATTTCCATTTCAGTGTGCATTCCTGGTGGAGTCCTTAAAGCAACGCTCAGGAAATCAGTCTGTGAAACCCCTCACAGCAGAAGGAGACTCAAATGTGCTTATGAGGAATGAGAAAAAAAAAGCACAGAAGGTGCCATCTCCTAAACCCACAGCTGTGAGTCTGGCTGGAATGGTTTGAAGTGGTCCCATTTTTAATATGCTGTGTGTTAATTAAAGATCCTACCCAGCTATTGGATGTTCCTCTTCGTGAGAGAAGTGCTCAGCTGAGAATTTGAAAAAATAACAGCAGCACTGAGATAGTACTTTGAATTTGTTTGCATTCAAAATGGTCCATATACCAAAAAGTACATCATTCTAAGTAATTAATTGTAATGGAACCACACTGTAGTGTCCAAAGGTGTCTAAATAATCCTTCCTCTGACCTTAAAAAATAATGTTTAATGGAAACAAAGGCAAAGCAGAAATGTGCTTTACCAAATTACATCTATTTTGCAAGTCCTTCTAGAGGGTACTGAATATTATGATGTTCTGCTCATTTACAGATGAGACAGCTGCAGCTCAGTAGCATGTCTTTGACCTCACAGAGAGCCAGCATAAAACACAAACAGGATTCAGGATTTGTTTCCTGCCTGCTGTGCTTATTTCCATGGAGCTGCACTACTGAATCCCCTGGGATTTTGCTAGTGTTTATTAATTTTGACTGTCTGTTTTGAGTAGGTGTGCACAACTGTAATATGCATAAAGGGCCAGTGTCTGCTGGAACTTTCAGTTCTCATCTTTGCAATGGGAATGGCATTGTAGGTGTGGGAATGTAGGTGTGGGAATGTTGCAAAGGCTTTGTAGGTCTTCCAGGCTGTTTTATCAAAAGTGACATATTCTCAACACCTCTTCACAAATGCAGGAGAAACTAGTTACTCAGAGATGACAAGAGAGCATGGTTTTGCAGGGATTAAACTTGTAGAAAACGGATATGGGGTTGTCCACAGATGTTTGGTGATATTTCTAGTAGAGCTGTATGTTAAATTAGATGTCAGTTGCTTGAAGGCTCAGTGTCACAGCAAGTCTTACCCTACAGTAGGGTTAAACAAGTGCTTGTGCTGTTTAGCAGGCTGCTCAACCCCTAGAGGGATAAGCCAAACCCAAAGGAGAAATTACTGGTGTCAGCACTAGATTTTAATAGTCAATAAAATGCTGAGGAAGATACTAAATACTGTATTCTATAAAGCAAGGCCATTACCATACTAGACTGCTCCTTGAGGTGGCAAAAAAGGTCCAAACTCCTCTCCATGTAGGTGTTAGTCTTCAGGTTATGGTAGCAGATGGTATTGGCAAGAAAATTAAAACAAAGACATTAGAGTTACTTAACCCAGCCAGAAATTGCAAATTAATGTGTTGTCATGGCACTCTGTGGATTTATCAAAGCCAGAGTAAAGCAGGAATTCAATAATAAAGAAGCATATTTCCAGGTTAGAATAATGCAGTTATGATCCATCTGAAGCACTTTTTACTTTTTTTTTCTTTTGTTATTAAAGGTGCTTAAGGATGTTAAAGACAACCACGGTGCAGAGAGAAATACGCCTGTAAGAGCGCTGGCGTGGCGTCCTCCTAGTGCCAAAGCAGGAATTCCACCAGGTCTGAATGGATTAGGGGCTTTTTGTCTTCAGTTTCTTTTGGTTTTTGCTTAAAAGACAGTATTTAAGTTAGAGATTTAAATTAAGATTTTAGAAACACCTGGAATTGTAATCTTTAATCAAATTTATAGGAACCATTGTGCTTGTTTTGGAATTCCTTTGGGGTGAGTTTTAGCTGTAATTTACCTCATTTGCTTCAATACTGTGTAAGGAAGGAACCCTGCACAGCTGTGCAATGATTTCCAGGTCCTAGGATTGAATACCTGACCTTTATCAGGAAATGCCATAAGGCTCAGCAGTTCAGACATTTATTATTTTATTAGTTCAATGTATACACTGCCACTAAATCAGTTAGATCTCATTTTAATTAATATGCTGTTCCACTTGATTTATTTATGACCTAGTAATGAAGGAAAGTACAACACCAGTGTCAGGTTGCCTGAAGTGCTAACTCTTCCAACTGCTCCTGGTGTATGAAAGCTCTTAAACTGATTCCAGTTACTGCTGGGCCCTTAAAGGCCAGTTCATGTCTCCCCCATTTCTTTTTTTTTTTTTTCATTTTCCTGACTTTTTTCTTTGTGTCATCACTAACATTTGCAGTTTATTTTTCTTTGCATTAAATTTGAGTCTTCAAATCTCATCTGATGTTGATATGTAGCAGTGTTTAGAAATTTAGATTCATATTTGCATCTTAGGTGCTCTGTACAAAGTTAACTGGTTTCTCCAACAAATATTTTGTTTGTTCAAACCTCTAATTTTTTTCAAACTAACTCCTGTGATGTTCTTCCTGATGGTAATTTCTTGTTTGTAAAAGTTTCATTTCTATGAAAGCTGCTGAAGTAGTGCTGTAATATAATTTTTCTTAAGCAGTATCAAAGAAAATGAAGCATTTGTAGTTGTAGTAATAGGAATATATGAAGAGAAGAACAGGGTTGGGTTCTGCTCATGTAAGAGTTTTTTCCAGCTGAGTTAAATTAATGGGGTTTTTTATCTATTATTTACTTGTAGCACAAACAGTAAAAGAATGGCCTCAGACTGAGAATAAAGGAAAGCACAAACCCAGGAAGCAGCCAGAGCTTTCTGTGTCTGCATTTTACACTGAAGAAGGAAGAAATGTGGGTATGTGTTATCAGGATGGGATGGGTGAAGCCCTTTTCTTATCAGCACTTCTATTATAAAACTGGCAGGATGGTAAGTCACTGATAACCAGGGTGCTTTGAACAGTGAGTGGGAGAGAGTTTCACTTACCAAACAGTGGTAAGGATTTTTACTTTAGATGCAGGTGGGTGACACTTTTTGCCTGGTTTTTGGGGTTTTTTCTTTTGTAAAGTCCCCTGGGATCTTTTGGTTGAAGGTGCTCCAAGGAAAAGCACTGTGAACGGTGCTGGTTCAGTTGATTTGGTTTGGAATTTTTTGAAGGTGACAATTTTTTAAAATAAGTGATTTTTTAGGTACTTTGTTCATTTCTTAAATAGGTACAATATATCAGAGGTATCCCAAGGCAGGGTGTGTAAAAAAATCTGTTTGCTCTGTCAAATTGCCAGAGGAAGAGGAAATCTGTTCAAGCAAAGAGGTATTTTTCTCCTTACTAAAATTGCCATTTTGGAACTATCCATCTGAATTAATGTAAATGTTAACTGTGATTCTGTACAATGTGTTATTACTTAAGCTGTTTTGATATTTGCCAACAATCAATTGCTCTATTTGTTTGTCTTACAAGTGGCTGACCAAGTACAGTATTAAAAAGCTTAACCTGGAATTGCCCAGACTGATGTTTGGTCCAGGCTGTACCCACCAGAAGACAGCTGTGGAGTCTCTGCACAAGAAAGTATCAGCAAAATACTGTTCTATCTTCCCCAGTGCAGAAATCAATGTAGGTTTTTTTGCAGATGTCAGGTACCTACATTATTGAAAGGCTTTGTGTTTGTTTAGTGAATGTTGATTGATGTTCCTGACTTTTCTCTCCACTCCTCCCTGATCTTTCTAAATCATACTTTCACTAGCAAGCTAGAGAAGGTCTTTATTCACTGCAAAAAACCATTTAGCGTGTTAGAAGTCCAAACTGCATGTTCTTTAGAATGTGTAGCGTCTCCTCCATTCATACAGTATGAAAAATAATTTTTAAAATTTAAGTAAAACTTTTCAAAACCATGTGTGAGTTAAAACTGGGAAAATGTTGGATCTTGATTGTTTCAGTTTGTGTAACGACTGGAGAGAAGCATAGAAAATTAAGTGCAAGCAACAGAGTCACAGAATTTTTCTTAGCATATTTCATAGCTAAAAAGACAAACATCTCCCTGATGTCCAGTGCCAACATTGCATATATAGCAGCTCAGCTCAGATTTCCTGAAGTAAGATGCTCTTGTACAAACTGAATTTTTCCAGGGGGTTGTGAAACATCTGCACTTTCAGCCTAGAGAGCTGGAAACCTACAGAGAGCAGCTGGAGAAGGTGCTGCAGCGCTACATCCAGAGAGTGCAGTGGCTTCTCTCAGGTATTGGTGTGCCTCTGGTTTTCTGGAAAGCACAAATATGTACAACCCCTTCTTGTCTGCTGTTTCTGGTAGAATGGATCTGAATGTAACTCTGAGCCTCCAATGTGAATAAAGGTTCTCTGTCTTGCATTTCATTGAAAGTTAAAACTTATTTTTGTGAACACAAGAAAATTCAGCATCTGTGCAGCTGATAAACATCTTGCTTGCTGACAAATAATTAGGATTTGCTCTTTGTGTTTGTGAATACAGAGTAGAAGCTTTCTATCAACAGAATATATACAGTAACATATACAAGCTTTTCTGCATGTTTTGCTTAGAATGTGCCCTGCTTAGAAATTCAGCATCATTATTGGTGAAGACTATTTTGATCTCTGTTGCTCTTAAAGATCTTTCTTGGGAAATAGTTTAATTTTTTGTTCGATTGTAAAAGACAAATTATTTAATGCTGTTTATAATTAGCTGGTAATTAATGCTTGATAGTGCTAGTTTTGAAATGGCCAAACACTTTTCTATTGTTAACCTTTTAACTACATAATTGCCACATAGATTAGACTTAATTATGTAGAAATGTGCCCAGAATTACCCCTAAAGACTGAAGATTTACATTATGCTCAATAAAACAAGCCTATGTAATAACTCTTAATTAGTTTTAATGTTCTGGCCCAGGAAGCCGAAGATGGTTTGGTACCATTTTAGAAGCAAATGTCTGTGTTTTGATTGATACATCTGGTTCCATGGGCCCATATCTGCAACCTGTCACAAAAGAACTTACCTCCCTTATCTGGGAACAGCTGAGAAAAAATGAAGTCAGGTATGGTAAATTACTGATAAAGACTGAAATCTGCACTCATTATTATGTAATCAGATTGCTTAATAATTACAGTGATACAGCACTGAAACATAATTCATGTAATTATTGTGTGTTAGAGTACATTGTGCATGTGACAAGAACTGCTTTTTCTGTTGCTTTTACAGTTTTAAGTTGTAAACACTCCAAGATCTGAGCCTCTGCTGTAGGCTGATGCTGTTTACCCTTTTAGGCTCGGCATTCCCATAGGTTTTCTGTTCATGCAAAGTAAAATTTGCTTTTTGACTTTTCCAAGGCTGAAGATTTTAATCCAATCCCCCTCTTTGATCGGGAGTGTGGTTGGGTTTGGTGGTTTTTTACTGTTGGGTTTGTGTTTGGGTTTTTTTTAGTTAAATGTATTTACTTATTTCAAAACTGTCTTATGCAAAGTGACTCATTGTATTGGTTAGGGTTAAATGTTGTGGGTCATCTTTCTCCTCAGGTTTAACCTGCTGAGATTTGCAGAAAATACAGAGAGTTGGAAAGAATATCTTGTAGAGGCAACTGATGAAAGCTGCCATGATGCTGTGCAGTGGGCTTCCACATGCCATGCTCATGGGGGCTCCTGCATCCTTGCAGCTTTACAGGTTGGTGTGCCACAGCTTGGGGAACACAGCCTGTCTGTGGGGCAAAAACATTTCCACCTGACTGCTGACATCCTAGGGAAATGATGATGTCAAAGCGTACAACATCTTTATATGCAACTCACTGCACAGTTTAGAAATCAAGTCACTGTTTCTGGCCCCAGGGCTCATAGATACTCAAGTTAATTGCTCATACTAAGTTTTAAAAAAAAGTCAAACATTAATAGTTCTTTTATTATTTGTGTTCAAAGAATACTGGAGAGGGGAAATAGCCAGTTGCCCCAAGTGCTGTTTATGTACAACTGTGGCTGTGCTATGTTGCTCTGACTCAAACAGGGTTTTTAATAAGCAGTGTGTGTTGGAATCTCATGGGTTTTGAGTACAATTCTTGAACTTCAGTAACAGGTGAAGAAACTTCTATAAAAATTCTCAGTGTAGAAATCAACTAGTTAGTAATAATAACTTAAAACTGAACTTGCAATTTTATGAGATTTTAAAATGGAATCAAAAAGGAAAAGTTGCCTTTAATGAACAATTCTTCTTCCAGACAACTTTGCACAATCTCTAAATAAATGTTATGGCATTCATCATGAATGAAGTCCAGTAGAGCTGCTAGATGTGTATATTACAGAGATGTCCACTGAGTCAATTACTGTAGCAAATTTTCGTAATAATCATGTAAGTCCTAGTGAGCCTGATTTTCAGATATTAAACAACTTTAACTCCCATAAAATATAATGTAAAAATCTTTTGTCTGTAGTTGTCCAAAACCAGTTAACTTTCTTATTTCAATGAGTCAATTTTTGGCAATGCCCTGCTTATAAATATGCTGTCTTATGCTACAGATGATCTACTTAAATTTTCAAATTTATATCCTTGATCTCCTTCCTGAACAAGCAAAATGAAAAGACAAAACTAAGTTGCTTAATGATCAAATATAAATATATTGGCAAATATATACTACCTAAATTATTGGAATGGTGGTTTTTTTTCAGAAGTATAACATTTTGTATAAATGTACCAATTATTTAAGCTTATTTTCTGCTTTTCAGAAGGCTCTCAGTTTCCAAGGTGTAGAGGCACTGTATCTATTGACTGATGGAAAACCAGACACCAGCTGCAGTCTGATTTTGAAAGAAATTGAAAGATTGATAAAGAAACAAGATATTAAAATCCACACCATTTGTTTTAGCTGTGCAGACAGGTATATGATACTTTGCAAGAACAAAACAAAAATCTCTTAAAATGACTATTTTATTTATTGTCAGAAGTCTGTGCTATGGGGAAGGTTGCTCTGACACAGGTTCTGCTACATGGCCTGCATTTCATTCAGGAATTTATAATCATATCCTCCAATCTGTTTGTTTTGATGTCATATTTTTGAGAAGCTCTTAGAAATTCTTTTGCTATTGCTTTAAGAAAACAATTTTCATAAGTAGCTTTCTACTTTGTGCTAACAGAGGAGCTGTTGAATTCCTGAAGAAGCTTGCTTCCCAAACAGGAGGGCGCTTCCACTGCAGCTCTGGAGGTGAAGATGGACAATTAGCAGCACACAGAATATTGACAGAGGGGCTGGATGATGAAGATGTATGTTAAATAAATTAGTTTGTTTTGTTTTTTGCAACTTAGTTCTTCACCAGTAGAGAAACTTCATTTAAAAAAGAAAAACAATGAGGAAAAAATAATACAAAACTTCTAAGTTATTTCATACCAAAACTAAAAAGAGACATCTTAGTACATGTTTTTGCCTTTCTGCTAACTGCCTTGGTGAAGTGCCCAAGCCCATGAAAGGAATACACAGTGCAATATAGGTTTTGAAAGAGAAGTAAAAAACATATTGTGTGTCTGCATGTGGTTTTTAAGCTAACTTCAGCTTTTACCATTTTCTTATCCTTCCCATCTTGTGTTTCATAACTGTAAAATCCTTATACAGTGCTTAGCACATTAACTCTCCAGCATGAGACCTCAGGCATTGCCACAGCAGAAAAATGTTACTGAACAGAGTCAGGTTCAATCTAGGCTGGCTCTGCTCTCCCCTTGTAAGACCAAGAGCTTCTCTGCAAGTAGGGAAATTTAGAGCTTAGGATCAGTTAATTCAGGTGGGGAAACAGAAAACAATAAATAGGTGCAAGTTAAAACATTTTAATTGTGTTTTCAGAATCCAGTTTTCCCTTACTTTGAAGGAGATGATCTAAAGAACCTTACTCAAGAAGTAGCAAAAACTAGGAGTTTCTTAAAGCAGGCAAAGTCTTGGAGGTGAGTATTTATCAAGAATCTTTGTATTTATTATTTCGTGGAACAAAGACAAGAATATCTGACTCCCAATGTCTGTTTTATAAAAAAATAGACCTGGAGAATTGTCTAGAATAGGAGTGAAGGACAGTTAAATTGTATTGATCCTTATGTTTCTTCCTAACTGCCAACCCAGAACCAGAAAGCACCAGTTCAATGGGAATAGTAGGCAAAAGTTCTGCCAAAGAACTTTAAAATGCATTATACCTGAAAAGTCACCCAAGGACAGGGCTAAGCAAGGATTCCAAGGTGTTCTATGCCTCTGTGAAAAACTGCTGTAATTCTTTGGGGTTTGTTTTTCTTTCAAACAGATTATTGCTTGACAAATGGAACACAAACCAAAAAGACAACTCTGGCTTCCAAAAGTGTTCAGGTAAACAGTTACCACATTTACATCATAGTTTATGTATAGTTTATAGTTTGTGTATTTCAGTAGGAGGGTAATATTTTATTAAATTTATTCATTTCTAGCAGTGACTTTTTTCAAAATTGGAAATATTTGTAGTGATTTTAGTTCTTAGCTGAGATAGTCCACAGTAAAACCCCATATAACCAAAGAAGAGTTCAAAGAGAACTGTTGGGGGTGAAAAGAGCAAGGCAGATGTGTATTTGTAGTTACTCATGGTCTAGCAATCAGTTAAGCACATTAGAGGGTTAGAGCCAGGTGTAATAACAATTGCTGTGTGATTTATCCATTAAATGAACCAGACTGACTGGAAAGTGTCCCCACTAATACCAAAGACATCCTCAGCAAACATGGGACTGTCACTAGAGTGGTGGGAGAGGCAGCTGGGCAAACTGAACCTCTCCCAGAGCCAACCTGCTGCTTTAAATTGGCAAAGTAAAAACCACAGGAAAAGAGAAATTGCTGGGTGGAAGTACTTTCTCAGGGTTAAATAAGACAGAAGCATTTGTCACAGAGCTGTTTGAGGGGAAACAATGGACACAGACAACTGCAGAGTTGCACTAGGGAATGTTGGCCTGCCAAGATATTCATCAAGGACTTGGGTAAGGCAGATACAGAGCAAGACTGGGTTTTTTTAAATCCTTGTTTCTATAGCTGTAGTTTGTATTTTGGTTCAAAACCATTGCCCAGTCATTCAAATGGGAATAGAAAAAAATCCAGTCTGACCTGCTGGCTAAGAATGCCTGGTTCAGGGAGAGTGGAACCTGGAGCCTGGTGTGCAAGAGTGGGTGTGAGTGTGTCTGAGTGTGTCTGAGTCTGCAGAATTCAGCATTTAAGGGCTGATCCCTCACAAGAGATGCTTGGAGAGGGAGCAGATGTAAAACCATCCTAGAGGAGCAAGGAAGTTGTTACAGGCATGCAGAGATAAGGCTGATGTTCCACAACTATCTCTGTATCTCAGCAAGGAAAACTGTATTGCTGGTGAAGTGTAAGGAAAGCATTCCTGTTAAAATTCTCCAGAAAGGGCATAGCACTGTAGCCCCATTAAACATGTAAGTAAGGAAACTTTATTACTTTCAGTTTCAGTTGTATTGGTTTTCCATTACTGTTTTGTCAATGGTGACTTAGAGCCCCTTTAATATATTTTGAGTTGTATTTTTTAAAGTATTCATGTGCTTCACTTGTAGGATTAAATTTTAGATGAAGAAAAGATGATGAAGAGGTTTGGAATCATACTATTCACCTGCTTCTTTTCAAAGTGTGTTCACACCTTCCAGCTGCAAGCAGAAAGGAAGATGATTTTTTCCTTTGTTGTTGTCACAACAGCTGATAAGTCAAGAAGTTGCAGATAAGTTCTGCACTGACTCCACTTTCAGATTTTGCAGGATTTGAAGAAAATCAAGCCCTGAACTCTACAAAGTTAGAGGATAGTTTTCAGTATAGGTAATAGAAATTTTAAAAGTGTATGTATCAGTAGTGATACAGGATCACAACTTTTGTTTCTCCTTTACTGCATTGTATTAATAATTTCTTCAGTTAGTTGCTGGTATGTCTAAATTGCCTTTTTTGTCTGTTGGTTTGAGAATTTTTTACTGGTGCTTATTATCCCTAACAGATGGGACAGATGGCTGTGATGTTAGGAAGAGAATTCTTTATGCTGGTTTTGCATAGGAAGTCCAAGAAATAACCTTAGTGCAGAAAACAAAGTTTTTAATTCATGTTTTTACATAGAGAAGTTTTGCTAATAATTATTTTGACTCTTTGCTTTTTGTGTTGGCAGTAAAGAAAAGTTTAAAGCTGATGATTCAGAAATGATGAGACATGCAAGAAAGTAATACCCTGTTGCTGATGTAGCCTGGTTGTGTTTTTATAACCAGACACTGCCTATCTTTTGAGCAATTCTGTTCTTATATATTTTCTGTCTAGAAAGATTCAAAATATGTTTGCCAGTATCAGTTGATTTGTGAAATATAATTGTTTTTTACTGATTTCTGTAATGACAGCTCACTAGTATTTTGTAGATGTTCACTGTTGTCTTTTAGAGGGTTAGAGATTCATCTCAGGTGTTTCATATGTGTAATATAATAAAAATGGATTCATACTTCAGGATTAAGATACTTGATCTGCATTTATTCAGGAGCCATTTGCTTCTCTTGTGTGCCACTGGATATGCTGTGATATGGGAGATTGTGTCTTTTCTGTCCCTTTTATCTCTTTTGTCTCTATAAAGAATTAAAAATTCCTTCTATCATAAATGTATCTGTTTAGTGTTGTATGCTCTGAACCAGATGACTCCAGCCTTTCCTAGAATGCTGCAGTTGAACTGGTGCTTTGTGCTGTGCATCACTTTCTGTGATTTTATTTGTGGATGTGTGTAACTGCTGAGATGATTTGATATGAAAAATGTTAATTGTAAATGGTTACATTTCTGTTTGGGGTATAGATGATGATCACTGATAAAATGAGGATTTCTACTAACAGAAATGTTAAAACAGTAAATCCAGGTAGAAAGAATGAGCTTTCTGCATTGCCAAAAAGGGTTTCTTATCTGTTTCTTGGAGGATTTAAGAAATGTCACAGTTCTGTAGCACAGTCTTATATTCCTATAAAAGTACTTTAAAAGAACTCAAAAGGAAACACACTTAAGCAGATGTGTTAAATGGCATCGGAAGGCTCTTTGCAAAGTAAGAACATGTTGGATTTTGCAAATGTGGATAAGCATCAGAATATTGTGTGACTGCAATTGTCAAAGCTCGTACTTAGAGCCTTCCCCCCTCTACAATATTTGGTGTTCAGAGGTTTTACTCTCTCAAAACAATTGCATTTACACAGTGTGTCCATTGGCTGATTGTCAGTGGATCTCTAACCCCAGTTTGGGGCAGCCTCCATTAATACTCATCTGTTAATTAATACTCATTAAGCTGTTTGTTTTGGCTTGCACTGGTTGTTTGTTTCTGGGCAGAGCACAGCACGTTCCTCTGCTTCTCCTGAGCATGAGCTCACACTCCAGGCAGATGTTGGGAACTCTGGAGCCTTCTCCTTGCCAGTGCTGTGAGCCAAGGGCTTCTGAGCCTCCTGTTCAAGAAAATTCAATGAAAAGTAAGGAGCAAATGTTGATATTAGAATCTGTGTAAGCACAGAAGCTGTAAAATAGTCAGGGATGCCAGTACTGAGCCATCACACCCCATCCAAGTTCCCTTCTTTTGTGTGTTCAGCCTGTGCAGCCAAAGCCTTGTGGGCTCACAGGCTGGTCAAGCCCTGCTACCTCCTCAGAGCAGCTCCTTCCTTTAAAATACAGATTCCATCTCCTTGCTACCTATCTGGAAATTCCCATCCTGCCTGCTCAGCCAGGAGGGCATTTTCAGGAGATTCCTCAGTGGGGCTGACCTGAGTAACAGTCAGTGGCTGCAGTGTGGCTCTGTCAGCTCTGTGTCATTTGCTTTCCTGCTCTGTGCTTGCTGGAATGCAGCCCACTGTATTCAACACATAATAAAAGAGGAGTTCTATAATTGACCAAATGCATATTTTTCTGCCAGCCAGTTTGTAACTCATGTCATTGCTGTGACTCACTGAATATGCTGATTTGTGAGCAGTGAATTAAACACAAATGGCTGAACCAGTTGCTACCTCCAGTGTGTGTGCAGCCCCCTTCAGGAGAGTGCTGCTTTCCCAGCAGGAGCTGGGAACTCCTGTGTGGAGCAGCTCATGTGCTGCCACAATTTCCAGTTTGCAGCTGCTGAGCTAGGTTTAACTGGTGCAGATGTTGATAACCCTTAGCAAGGACTGGCAGTTCAGGAACTCCTTTGTGCATGGTTCAGCCACAGCTGCTTCAGGAGACAGCTTCCAGGAGAAGGAAAGCTTGGCATAGTGACAAATTCCTCCATCCAAATATGCCTGAATTTGTGTCACCCCCAGCAGCTGATGCTGCTTCAAAGGAAGGTAATGGCTCTGTGTGTAGTGTCCTTCAGAATTCTGTTCAGTAAGAATTTCTCTGTGCCTTATAAACGTGTTGCTACTGTCAGCATTTATCTAGATTTGTAACTACAAACTTCCAAGACTTTAGGCACCCAAATGTGTTAATACAACTAAGTCACTGGAATTTTCATGGAATCACTTCACTGCATCTAAATCAGATGTATATCAGATGTATATTTCATTCCATTGAACTTTGGTCCTTTGTGAAACCATCTCAAACAGATGCTTAGGAGATGCTTGCTGATTTGTTTAACTAAATAAATAAGTAATAGGAAGAGAGAGGAAGAAGGGAAAATGCAATTCCAGAAATTTGCCAGCATCGGAAAATACCCTTTTTCTTCCCTATCTCTGTTACAATAATGATAATTTAGGTTTGAGATAGTGAATGTGCTGGCAGAAGTAATTTATAAGGAGTCTGACAATCTCTGACTTGTATCACATGAGAGTTCATCAGTTAGAATCTTAAATTCTACCCAGAATTTGATAAGTAGCTTCGGCAGACCTTGTAAGCCACAAGTTTATCTCCTTTCAGTGACATGGGCTGCTCTGTCACCGTGGCCACTCCTAATGTGGTACCAAGGCTTTTCTAAATAGAGTAAAAAGTAGCAAATAACAAACCTGTTGGAATTGGTGTTATCATTTCTTTCAAACATGCATTTGTATAGTTTGTTTGACACTTTTGTTGTCTCTGTGATTCCCATGTGTAGCAAACCAAGCTGTGATCCCTGCTAATTGTATAGAAATGTGCCTTTATTCAGTACAATGTAACACAGTATTTTTATTTATGATGCATTTGTATTCCTTCCCTTCAAATATTGCATGAACTGTCTTCTTTAACAAGACCCAAGGGCTGATACGGGGATGTTGGTTGCTGCTGTGAGATGTTGCTTTGTTTCTTCCTGTAATTCCATCCTGACTTGGCAATGCAGGCTCAGAGTTATCATTTCATTTGACCTGTAAATCAATCTGTGTAACATGCAAAGTAACCACGAATGCAAAGGAAATGAGAAGAAAGTCATTGGAAAAGCATTTTATGGGGCACATTCCAAGGCTGTATCTATGTGTGCTTTATTCCTTCCATGAGGAAACAGTGAAATATGCAGAACTGTAACACAAATACACAAAGAAACAGGAAAAAGGAAGGATAGAGTGAGAATATTTATGTATGTTAATGAAGAATGGAGGGATTTAAGAAGAACCTGATCTCTTAGCTTTGCAGCAAGGAATAAGGATCTGCATCTTCCTTTCCCTTCTGGCCTGGACTTGGAGCATGGCATGGGTAAGTTGCTTTGCCTCTGTATCTTACTCCTTTAACTTAGCAAGGAATGTGAAGAATGTTGTGTTGTCATAACAGTTTGGGTTTTACTTTGCATTTGTTGTTGTTGTATCAATATTGTGTTGGTAAACTTTTTAAAGGATGACTTCATGCCTTAAAATGTTTGATATGTACCCATATTTAGCAATTGGTTATATGAAAAATATTCTGAAGTTTCCTTTCCCAAAGTCAGATCCCATGATTAATCTTTTTGACTAAAAATTCTAAGCACAGCTGGACATAGTTAGAGGAGAGCTCTACTCTTTTTCTCTTCCATTAACATTGCAATACCTGATTTAAATGCTTTTAACATTTTCTGTCCTCTGTCACATTAAGAGTGAATATCTTACTGTGTCACTTCCCTCAGCTCTCTGCTGTTTTAGACATCCTTGTTATGAGGGTGGTTGTTTTTGTAGTCACAAAGAGATAAGTTCCCTTAGTCAAAAGTACTCACACCCTACAACAGCTCTGCCCAGACTTCTCTGGGGCTGCAGAGGGACTCAGCACTGTGTCCAAACGAGTCTCACCACTCTGAGTTCACAGGCTGTGTCAGCAGCTCTGATGGGCATCTGCATGTGAACAAGTGCATGAGCAGGTGCTCAAACACAGCAAGCTTGGACAACTCTACTAATTTAGGTCTTAGATGCAGAAATTTTTAGTAAGTCAGGTAAGAGAGGGTATCTTTTGTATGGCAGGAATTTCAGCAAAACCCTGTCCTTGAGTAGGTTTAAGAGAGAGCTTAGTCTCTTCTGATTTTCTGCTATTCCTCTGCCCTTGGGCACTCCAGAACATCCCATCCTGCCTGTGACTCACACCAAATACCCACTGGCATCTTCACTCACGCCTCTGCTGAGCTCCTCATGCTCTGGTTATTCTGTTAAAGGCTCCTTTCTGCACAGGATCCTCCACACTTGAAAACCATGCTTCAGGTTACCCCACAGCTGGAGCACAGCTCCTCTTCTGTGGCCTGGGAGTGCAGAGCTGTGAATTCACAGTGCCCAGGACACAGACCTGGTCTCACACTTCTGCCTTCTGTGGTTTGAACCCCTCTGGAGCCCAGTACCCAGCAGTGCTCAGAGCCAGCACAGGGACCAGGCTTTGCATGCTGGGGACAGAGATTGTCTTGTCTGTCTTATGCCAAATGCTCCTTACTCAATTCAGGCTTGGCTCTGGCAGCATGTGATTAGAAATGAACTTGTGTAAGCACAGTGGGTGCCTCTATGAAACACTGCAATTACATTTCAACACCACTTTACAGTCTGGATGTGAGTAACATTTTGATAAGCCAAACAACATTTCAGAAATGTGGATCTCTTCCATGTAAATAAATGGACAAACTCCCTGACACCTTCCTGTTGTATTTTACAGTCATCTGCTATAAGTACTGGATGTTTTGGTTGTTTCTATGTGCCTACGTGAACTATGAATGGTCACAGGAGAAAAAGTTAAAAAAGGAAGTAAAGAGTTGTGATTCAAGACCAAAAGCAAGCTCCAATCTTAATGCAGCAGCTTTCCTCCTTGTAACTTTAGCTTCTGTTTCTTGCAGAAATGCTTAGCAGGATGCATTGAATAAAATATTATCATCCTTCTTTACTAAAGGTAAGAAAATAAGCATAACAGGACAGATACAAAATAACAGTTCTGAAAACTCTGAGGTGTCCCCTTCTTGCCAAGGTGGAAACCAAGGCCAAGTTAAAATGCTCTTTGTTAAATTTCACTGTAGAGTGAGGGATTGATATCCTTTGGATAAGCTGACAAGCTGCTTTGACTTGTGAAGGAGTTCTGGAATAGTTCAGGGATTGAATGGGCACTTTATGTATTGATTAAATGGTATAAGCTGTCAGGGCTGTGGACAGCTCAAAACAGACAGTTGGGTGTTCTTGGGGATTTTCCTGTGAGCTGAGCTTGTCACTCACTCAGCAATCCAAGAAGTGCAGATTAATTTGACAGGTTCAATATTCTGGTTCTAATGCCAATGATAGGGACTTTAGAACATACACACTATGTGAAAACACCTTTGCCTAGGTGTCAGTTTGAGTTCTTGTCAGCACATGAACATTAAATTACATTAAATTACATTTAAATTGCAATTGGTTACCTATGAACTTGAGATATTTCTAACATGCAAACACTGAAAATTGTAGTAATTTATATTTAGATGTGGGAGTGTTTCTTTAGCATCTTAACTACTGTTTTGAGACTTAATTTTAGACACACCCATTTAAAAATGTTGGCTTTGATTTCTCATTGTTTAACTCGCAAAAGCAAATGTTTTAAAAGTGCTTTAAAATCTTAGGACAGAGCACATATATAATTATTAATAATTTCATTAATTCATCATTCATTTAAAATGCATTAAAATACATCACCTTTTCCTGTTCTGTTATGCATAAGGTTGTTTATTACCTTCATAGTCATCTTGGAAGCCAGAGAACAACCCATGTGCTTACAGTTAAGCCTCCGCAAATACAAAATTGGGTTGGGGATGGAGATATAAAAGTCAGGATGAAGGTGCTGAGTAGCACTGCCAGACAGGATTTTTGTTCCTTCTCCAGTAGTTTATCTACAGAATGATGGTACCAATGGTTTATTTGTGTTGTGCAGTGTCTTATACTTTTACCAGGTAAGTGAGGGCTACCATCCGGTTAAGAAGGGTCTGATGTGAAATTTAAAAAAAAAAAAATTAAATTTTTTTTCCTGAAAAGGAATGTAAATTATGTACCAATTAAGCC
The DNA here is from genome assembly GCF_901933205.1 of Camarhynchus parvulus. NCBI lineage: Eukaryota > Metazoa > Chordata > Aves > Passeriformes > Thraupidae > Camarhynchus > Camarhynchus parvulus. Next base: position 10,874,838 of record NC_044584.1, on the reverse strand, counting down.
TTGCCCTTTTCTGGCTCCCAGCCAAGCACCAGCTACAAAGGAGCAGGAACAGCAAAAGGCCTGAGCACTCTGAACTCCTCTGTCTGCCTGAGAGCACCTGATGCCTTGAGTCACGAATTGTCCAGCACAGACATCTCACCCTCCTACCTGGACAGGAAGGCCTGGGAGACACTGACAGCAGGATTCTACCAAGGGTACTTACTACTTCTTTAGCTGTTTTTAAAAACCTGATGTGTTTGTCTTTAACTTTTTATGGGAAGTAATTAGAACATTTCTGATATTTGAAATGACAGTAAGGGAGCTAAGAGTAACTCACACTGCATGTGCTGCATGAGATGTGACTATGCTCATCACGCAGAATACATTAATAAATAAGAATAGTTCCTATAAATTCAGAGAAAAAAGAAAGTTACTGATTCTGAAAATAAGCACTTTCAAAAAGAAAATTGCTTATGTTCAAAATTTGAAAACAATTTTCTAAATCCATGGAGCAGATTCATATTCTAAAGCTATTAGTGCTTTTTAAGAAAGAGATTTCTAGAAAACTTTAAACTTTTGTATGCAACCTCCAGCTTACTAAAACCTTAAGGAGATATTAATGACAAGTATTCAAATAGATACCATTTCTCAAATGTCTTTTTGTAATATATGTGATAAACTTGACTTTGCTTCTCCTTACACTGTATAAAAAGATGCTTTTTCTCGGAAGAGAAGGCAAAATAATTTTATGTGGCTTAGGACTCCTGCATAGCATACTCTAGAGATACAAATTTATGTTTCCTTGCTTGAACGGGACAGCATGCTTGTTTTAGTTCTATTACATTAATTGTAATTTAAATTTTGTTTGGAAACATGGATTGCTTCTCATTTTTGAATTGTTAGGATGTTTTTCAACTTAAGGAGCTTGTGCTTTGCACTGTTATGCCGCTCAGTTTACTGAATTGAGTGAGCTGACTTTGGTGTTAAAACCATGTAACAGCACAGAGAATATGGTCCTTTCCTGTGTCTGAAATCTAAAACCCAACATATAAAATAAGGAGAATAACACAAACAAACTTATGAAATACTAAGTAAGCAATGGCTAAAATAATCCATAGTTTTGTGTGCTGTGGCTGCATTTTGTGTTACTTTTCTAGAATTTTTTTGTCACCTGGAGGTGACAGAGCTGCCAGCTCCCAGCCCTGCCCCGTTTCTGCCTGGGCTCTGCTGAAGCCTGGTGTAAATGGCTGAGAGGAAAGAGTACTTAACTGTGAGGCTCCTCTCATGTGAGGAGCTCTCCAACTGTGAGAAAACCAAAATAATCTGCAGAGATTGGGTCCATATTCCTGCATAGGCTGCAGGCACCCAGTTGGGCTCCCACTTCATGGTGACACGACTGATTACAGATTTCTTCTGGATTTTTGTTTGGGGGTGTAAGATCCTAGATCCCAATGTGCAAAGGCCAAGCATGGAATCAGGACAACAGGGGCTCTCTGTGTGGGAAAATTAAATTTTGTGGACAGGTGACCAATGTTGAAAAAACTAATTTGCAATACAGAACAAGGTGTACAGATGGGTAACTCCCATACAGTTGTTATCCTAGAATGATATTCTAATCAGTTTTTCCAGCTAGATGAACCCACAGGGCAGATGGCTTATCTGTTCTGCCCCTTGTTGGTTTAGCTGTCTATGAATGCCCTACTGAGAACAATATGGTCAAAAGTTATTGAGAACTGGACAGAAAACTAAATATATTTAATGTATAACCAGAAAAGCTTAAAATAGTAACAAATTTTTATCATTGCTAAAGACCCAAATGTGAAATAAAGTTGATTTTAAAACTAGAATGAATCTTTTCTCATATTCCTCATCTGAAGTCTTGGTTTATTTTCCTGACTGGTAGGATAACATCAATTTGGTGTTAATATATCCAAAGTTAATGAGCTTTCAAGGATAAAATGTTTGATTAAACCAAGAATTAAAAAAAGCCATCATAGCTGTAAAGGTTAGGTAATTATAATGGCTTTAAAATCCTGCAATTTCATTTCTATATAATATGAAATTTAGGGATATGAGGAAAAGACTCAGTCTTGGAATATGAAAGTATTCACACTCATTAAACATTATACATAGAAAACCCATCACCAAAATGATGAATTTATACATTTTAAACACACTAAGATAATAAAACTAGTATGGGAGCATTGTAATGTGAAAGTCATTGAAATTACCCAGACCTCAAAGCATTATGCAGGAATTTTCAAGAGATCTCTTCTGTTGCAGCCGGGATGCCAGAGGGATCCACAGAAGAGCTCCACAGCAGCCCACCCTGTGAGAGCCAAGGGACAGAGCCTGCTGGGCTGCTGGCTCCCAGGAGCAGCAGGACAATGGTGACAGGAGGTGGAGGCTACCTGGGATACAATCTGGGATGTGCCCTTGTCAGCTCAGGAATTGCTGTTGTGCTCTTTGATCTTCGCAAACCTAAATGGGAAATTCCACGCGGAGCGGATTTTTTCAAGGTGTGTTGGAGTTACATGTCTAATGCTCATTACCAAGGCTTCCTCTTAAGGACCTTTGATTAAAACATTTATGGAAAAGCCTTTCAGGACAAGAAGAAGCTGTGTTAAAAGGTCCTTGCATGCATAAGTACCTGATTAAGGGATGGCAAACAGGGTCCCAGTGTCTCCAGTGTCACCAGTGATGCTGTGCTGGGAGGTGCCATTCTGCACCAGGGAAACTGAACAATGAAGGGACAAAGGTTCCTGCTCAGGGGAATTATTTCAAGTAAAAAGGTGAGAGCCAAGACAGGGCAATAACAGGGATCACAAATGCCAAATGACTGCCATGCAGAGAATGATTGAGGAAACTGGGATTTCTGGGATTTCCAGGCTGGGAAAGAGGTGGCTCAGGAGTGGGAGAGCTCTACAGGCTGTGAGTGGCATTGTCCACTGTCCCAGAACAAGAAGGAAGGGCCATCAGGAATGAGGAGTCAGTTCAGTGCAAACAAAATGATGTGGCTTTTCCTGCAGTGGGTACAAGGCATGTACAAAGCCTCAAGAAAAATTTACCTCCATTGGAAACTGCTGAATAGAGAAATTAAATTAGGCTCAAGAAATTTTCTGAATGAAAATGCTTCAAGACTTGAAGAGCACTCTGGGGAAATCACCACATTTGCTTGCCCTGTTCATGCTCTTCCTGCAGCACCCATTTATGAGCACTGATTCTTTTTGATTTTGAACCATTCAAGGAATTGCTGTGTTTGAAAAAAGGGAGAACACAAGAGGTCTCCAGCACTTGACAGCTCACTGCCATGTGTGGAGGACACATTCCCCAGTACCTCTCACAGCTGCTCCAGGTGCTCAGGTTTGGGCTCTGGGGGCACTTTCTGGGTGCTCCTGTCATGTCACACAAATTCTGGCTAAACCCAGGGTATTGCTCAGCTGATCTTTTCTGAGCATTTACTGGCAGAGCATTTGCCACCCCTGCTAGAACTGGGAACTTGATGACAGGACCTTGGTCCTGCAGGCTGACATTGTAATGCCCAAGGTTTTCTCCTTTGGGCTACATCACCCTCTGGGGCAGATGGAAGGGAGGCAGAGGGGGATGGATGATTCTGGGGAGAGCAAAATACCAGGCCAAGCAGATCTTGTCTGACCCAGGATGTTTATATGTTCAACTTCATAAACACCTTTTACAGAATATGGAAGAGGGATAAAGTATTACTGAAGAACCATTCAAACACCATAAGCTTGACTTGTTAGTGCTATAAGTCTACATAATTTGATTTAAGTTTGTGGACTGATGGCAATTTACATCTTCTAAAGCAGACTCGAGATCTCACAAATGATCTTCTAGAACACAGGTTTTTTGTAAATCAGTTTAGAAAGAATAAATATTACAAAGTGTAGGAGAGTTACCTGGAAAATTGAACTATGGAGTCCTAGTAAATGAATTAATAAGTGACTTCAGAGGTTTGAGCCTGGAGCAGTGATTTGGAGATGGCTGATATTGTTTATACTGGTTAGCTCCCGTAGCATTGCATTGAGGGTGGGAGGGATAAGTCAGCTGTATTTGTGAAATACTTTGGCAACCTTAGGAGAAAAAAGTTGAGAGTTAAAGACAGGTTAGATGAGCTCTTAATATCATTCTGTCAATTATCCTCTGTTATTCTATCAATTTCACTGAAGGAAATAATATAATACCTAATATTTTGAAATATTTGGTGATTCCAAGGCAAACAGCTGAGCCCTTCCTGCTGTGATTTATTGTCCCTGGGGCTGGATTCTCCTGCCCTCGAGCACTTGCTGCTCCCATTCAAGTCAAACAAGTTTTGCCAGCCTGGAGGCTGCAGGACTAAGTGTGAAAATACGCATTATAATCGAAGCCAACAAGAGTCATCTTTGTTTTGCAACAAAATACTGGCAAAATTCTTAGTCATTGCTTTTTCTGCCTGTTCATAATACTTTATTTAATTGTCTGTGAAAAACAGACCAGAATACCTTTAGATTTTCCTTACTAGCCGTAGTTAATACAGTTCTACAGAGAATGTAGGAGCTCTACCTGTCAAAAATCCATTCTTTTCTTGTTTTACAGGGTGATGTGAGGGATTATGAAGCGGTGTTCAAAGCATGTGAGGGGGTTGACTGTGTTTTCCATGTAGCTGCATGTGGAATGTCAGGATTGGAACAAGCAAGTACCATTTTCCTACAGTTTTCTTTGGTTATTTTTGAGAAAGAAAAACACTGTCTACTTGTAACAAAGAATGTAATTTTAGAATATTTATGTCAGAAGTTGTTATAAAGGCCAAGTCATCCATACAGGAAATAAGGGAGGTATTCCTTAAATAATAAAGTCAAAGTGTGAAAGTAATGTACTACAAAATATTCTAGAAAAATGAGATCAGAGTTTAAAGATCTCAGATAAGAAGGTGTAGCCTTTTTCTCTGATCTGAAGAAGAGTGACAGCATTGCTCTAAAACTAAAACTGATGCATTTTCTTCTTGTGAACTCAGTCATGAGGAAACAGACCACAATCAATATGTTATGCTGATTTACAGTGATAGTCACAGAAGGTGTTATCAAAAAAATCATGAACCTACTAATTTATTTCTAGGAACAGGACAGATTGCCATGGAACAAGAACTTGTGAAAGCTTTCAGGGAGCATCACCCCTGCCCATAATTCTTGTTTCTATATCATAGATTGTCTGGGGTATGACAAAATATTGAAGCATTATTATTTCCTTTTGGATGCATTATATCTTTCATTTTTCAACTTTCTTTGCTCATACACTGAACAAGACAATAAAAATGAGAACTGTCAGAAATCACTGTGTGTCAGACAGAACTGTAACATGTATCACAAAAAGACCTCAGCTATTCTAGATCTGGCAGTTGTAACCATCATATTGTAAATGTGACTTGTTTGATTAATTCAATCTTGTGCAAATTCTATTTCTAGCTTCAAAAGAAAGATCAGATTGAATCCATAAATGTTGGAGGCACAAAAATAATAATTGATGGTAGGTACCTAGGTTTTCTTTTTCTGTATCTGATCCAAATAATGAATTAAAAAAACTTTCTAACTGGATGTTTCCTGTGGAGATCAGGCAGTAAAATGATCTCCCTCCTGTCAGAGTATGATGTAAACCTGAGTGTGTAGGTCCCATTAAAGCTGGTAGATTTGCCACTGGTTTGAACTGGGGATAGGTTTTCAACCTGGATTTCATTCCTTGGCAGTCCAACTAAAGCTCTCCTCCATGTGCTGGTTATTTTTTGCCTTTATGTAAAGGAGAAGTGTTATTCTCTTTCCTCACAGAAATAACATGAGAGCTGTTGTACTGTTTGTTGTGTCACAAACATTTGGTAACAGGCACCACACATGTGTAAGTATATTTAGCCATTATCACATTAATACAGAAAACCTTCCACGCTTTCTGCTTACTGTGATCCCTTTTTATTACACACAGATTCTTAACTACTGTCTCTGGAAGATGCCAGTAGATCTCTTTCAGTATATTCAATTCCAGAAAGAACATTTTCCAAATTTTCCAAATGTACTGTAAATACCAAAGCTACCTTCTCTTTGTTTTTTCCTCAAAAAATAAATGGGGGGGAAGGAAGCAAAATGGTAAAATCAGTTTTTATTTAGACTCATTTTCATGCTGCCTGTGTGTTATTACTGAAAAAATGCCGAAATTGAATAGTAGGCAAGTAAAACTCTAAATGAGTTAGAAGGAAGAGTTGCCACATATTGCCTTCTTCCTTCTCCAAGCTCCAAACCCACAGAAACATGTCATGTCAAATTTCCTTAGGCTCCCAGCAAACCAAGACACAGAGAGGAGCATGAACCTGCTCATCTACATTTTAATAATACACCTTATTATTGTGTTTTTCCCCAAATATTTACAACAATAAACATTTCTTATTTTCAAAATGAGCTGTGAACCAGCAGGACAGACTGCTCTATAAATTCTAAAAATTCCTGAGTTTGCATTTTAACTATCTTCAACTTTAGAAATATTGTTAAATGAAAAGGAAATTTACATTATTCAAGTTTGCAGTGACAGATATGCAGCAGAATTTAGCTACAATGTCTTGGCTACACAGGACTGGAATCCATAATTAAGTCTTTGTTTTGCAAATAACATTAATTTCCTTTGTACTTAAAAGCACAACTGATTATACACTAGCAGAGTGTTTTTTCCTGTGAACACACCATTTGTCACTGAGGAACAGACTGAGACAAAGGCAGTTTTGTGGCATGTGGGCAGAGCTGGCTGTGCTCTTAGGTGACTTCATGTTCCATCAAAGTGGGGTGCAAGAGGCAGCTCATGGAACAGGGGTAACCCAGTGGCCTTGGAGTGGCTGCTCCCCACAGCACTGCCCCAAGGGCTGGACCACAACAAGTGTACTTACTCATTTCCTTTGTATTCAGTTTGCAAAATGAACATATTTTAAGAAAGGTTTATCGAGGAGGAATTTTTCTTCCACCAAGATAATTCCTCTACCCAGTTGGTGACTGCAATCCAGTGATGAGATAGTTACAGGTACCTCATTATGAAACATTTGGTGAGCATAATGTGTAATATTCACCTATTCAGTGAAAAAAATCCAGCTGAATGGAAGATAATATTATATTAAATGACAACATTAAAGGTAACATTAAAATTAAAGTATTAGCTTTTTTTCTGTAAGTGTAATGTTTGTTTTCAAAAATAAAATCTGCCAATTCAGCTATTTCTCCCTCTTTATTTTTGTTTTAAAATAATTTATTTTGTGTATCACTGTAGTCTGCAAACAAAGAAATATCCCTAGACTGATATATACCAGTACAGTGAATGTGGTGTTTGGAGGGAATCCTATTGAAGAAGGAGATGAAGAAACGGTGCCATATTTTCCACTGGAAAAGGTACTTTGTCCATGGGATGATGTGGCATTTACTGTGCTCCAAAGGGTAGATTGTGTAAAGGCTGTCCTGAGAGCAGAAGATGTTTTACTGTGGATATTCTCAGTACATTCAGCACAAAAAGTGAGTTAAGTAAATACAAATGGACTTAAATTCACTCTGAAGCTAAACTTGTGCCACTAAAGTGTAAGTCTTTTTATTGTCATAAACAAACTATATATTTACTAAATCTTACTATTTCTTACTAATCTTACTATTTCTAGTTTTGTTTTGCCCAGCTGATATCTGTGAGCTGGCTAGACTGAAATGTTTTCAGTCATAAACAATAAGTTTGCCTTTACATATTCAATAATTTTCTTATTCTGCTTCCTTATAGCAATTTAATCATTATTCCAGAACCAAGGCAATTGCAGATCAAATGGTTCTTGCTGCTAATGGAACTTTACTCAAAGGTACATATAAAGCATTTGGGGCTTTTCTATCATTAGGAGTGCTAATGGGCATTCCTTTCTTTGGTTGCTCACTTATCAATAATATACTTTTACTGAAATAAGGATTCATTTGTTTCTATTTCTTTATTCAGTGGATAATTAGCTGTTCTGATAATACCAATTTGTAAGCATTGTCCAATGGGTTCTTCTTGTAATCCCAAGAAGGTTTTCCAGGTCTGTCACGGCTACTGAATTTAATTTCACACAGAAATGAAATCAAGTTCCAGGGAAGCCGAACCACTCTGAATGGTCAAAATGAGCCTTAATTTTGCCAGTGTAAAACTCAGCCAATATGTGTGAGCCCTTTGCTGCTCCCACAGCTGTCTGACAGTCACCTGTTGCTCTCTCTCCAAGGAGGGGACAAGCTCCACACGTGTGTGCTTCGCCCGCCGGGCATCTACGGACCAGAAGAGCAGCGGCACCTGCCTCGAGTAGCCGTATGTGTTTTGTAGTCAGCTCTGGAGGACACCACAAGTAGTTGTAAGGGCATAACACAAGTGGTAGTACCTTGATTGCAGTTCCTAACCATTCCTGCAGGAATGTGGTGAAAGCTTGGGGAGAGGTGATGTGGTGTAGGGTAACAAATAGCAGGAAACTGTGGGCCAGGACCAAGCTGGGCTTCTCAATGAGAAAAGTGGAAGGCTGAAATGCTGTTGTAAACAAACTAGGTTTGCATCCCTATCATTTAATGGAAATTGTCTTTTAAATATGCACTTTAATTTCTACCAAAAAATACAATGTCGCTATATTTTGCCACTGCCTATCAGTGCAACCTTCTTTGATTTCCAAAACCACCCACTAGCTGGGTTTTCTCTTGTGACAGGTTTCTTGTGCTGTAATTGTACACAAACAGAGCAAATTCCAAGTATTTGAGTTGAGACAAAATCATATTATAGTGCATAATAAAGGACTAACGTAGCTATCTCATGTTTTCTGTTTCTACAGATAAACATCCAGCGGAGACTTTTTAACTTCAAGTTTGGGAATCACAAAGTTCAGATGAACTGGGTTCACATAGGAAATCTAGTGCAAGCTCATTTACTGGCTGCTGAGGCTCTCACCTCTGAGAAGGGCTATGTAGCTGTAAGTAAACAATATAATCACCACTGGCTTGAGTTCTCAAACAGGTTTAATTTTTGATGTTTTGAGATCAAAGACTGTCCAAAAAGTCATATGCTAAATTCTCTGAAATGGTGTGTACTCCACAAGCACACAGACAGTGCAAATGCAAATACATTTTGCTCATATTTTGATGAGGTTTTTGTTTGGTTTGAAAATACATAATTTCCTGGGTTACTGGAGGAAACTGTAATTTCAACTAATATACCACTCATTCACCATTACATAAATCTATATATCCTGTCATTCTCTTGAAAATAGGTTCTGACCTAGATGCATAAAATTTAGAGCAACCATTCTGAGGCATTCCAGTTGAATTTTCAGAGCTGAAAATTCCAAAACCAGATGTACAAAATTAATGGACAATTTTTAAAGGTTTTTCTTTTTGTTCTACTGGTCATAATTGCAACACCAGTCTGAGGACCACGAAGCATTACAGAACTGACAACATTGAAGCAGCTGCTTCATTCCCAGTTCCTGAAGGTCCCAGATTCATTTAGATTGGTAGGAACATACAGACAACAGGCACTGACACAGGTGAACACCTCTCCATGTGTTCTCAGTTAGTTCAGCACTTGGAAGCCACACAGCTGTTTTAGATTGATGCCATTCCCAGAGTCCCAGGTTTGCTTGGGTGCTCAGGTGTTCCTGGTCCTCATCCAGAGCACAGTTGGAACATCAGTGCTGCCCCTTCCACAGAATGACCACTAAGGTCATTCTGTGCCCAGCACATCATGAAGAACATAATGCTCCAACTACATGGGGAAACTGATTTCTGATCTACACTAGACCATGGTTAATCACCATGAGCCCTACCACCACAGGGGTTACCTCAGTGAAGGCAGTTTCCTCTGTGTACATTCACCTTGTGCATGCTGACGTGTTGCCCACAAAAACATGACAGATAAGTAGGTATGAGACAGACTGAAAATGCCATCCTGTGCACAGTTGTGTCACTGTTTTTCTCTGCTTCTTTACCAGAGTGGCCAGGCTTATTACATCCATGATGGTGAAAATGTCATCTTCTCTGAGTGGATTGTGCCTTTGGTAGGTACTGCACAGCCCTGCAGCTCCCAGCACTGCGTGGGCACAAGTCCTGTCACTGACTGACACACCAGACCAACTAAATTAATTCAGTGCACAGAAATTACTGAATTACTTAACATTAAACTGAGTCCTGTTTTCCCTGCATATCCCAAAGTTCCACCGGTGTTTAGGGAAGTTTGGGATACCTGTAACTGTGAAGTTTGGCCTTATTGCTTTGAGAGGATTTAGCTGGGAGGTCCAGAAGCTGCTGCAGGACAGAGCATTTCATGAAGCAAACCCAAGCTCTGCCACTGGCATCTGGCAGGACTCTTAGAGCCATTGCTTATCCCTTTGTCCTGGCATCAGCTGCGGCACAGAAGGGAAGCCCATTCAGAATCTTATCTTAGAAGCTAAAAAGAGACAACACTGTATTTTCAGAACTATTGGGCTGGGATTCTAGGAGCATGCCAAAGTTTTGATCCTGCAATGCCAGCACAGAAAATGACTGCAGCAGAAAATTGGGCCTGTATTTAACTGGAGTTCAGTATTCCAGTCTGGGTCACTTCCCCCTTGGAAATGGCCTTTTACTCTCCTTTACTGTCCAATTGCAGATGAAGGGTGGAAGGTGGGCACCAAAGAATGAGTAGTGGGCTTCAATTACATTTCTTACTACCTGTATTGACAGGAACACTCGCTGGAAAAAAAAGTTTAGATACAAGTTTTGTCAATATTCTTTTATTTTTTTTAATTTTATTTTCATGGCTCATTAACACCCTCACTTTGGTATAAGTTCTCTGTAATTCTTTGTTTTTATACCCTTTTTAGTTTGAAAAATTAGGCTACAGGAAACCTTGGATACATATTCCTGTTCTCCTGGCTCATATAGCAGGTAAAAAATAAAATATATTCTTAATTATTGTGGGTAATTTGATTTTTTTTTATTCCTATGAAGACACATAGTGGTTTTATAAAATGCAGGGGCCCAAATTGCAGGAATTATTTAAATTAACATTATTTTAATTGAGAATAATCACTTGTGCCATGTGGTATTATTTATAGCAGATAAAGTTTAAAGGCTATTCATAAACTCATAATGTGCTTTATAAATTAAACAGTGCCTTCTGCCAGTAGGAATTACAGGATGTATAATATCAGCAGTGTCTCAGTTTATTGTTAACCAGATGTCTCATTAAGTAATTTCTGTTTCACAGCCACTGTGATGGAATATTTGCACCTGATACTAAAGCCAGTTTTTAGCTTTACACCTTTCTTGACAAGGAATGAGGTAAATATATAAAAAAAGACAATGTTTCTATATTTCTGACTCAAATTCTCGTTAAGGACGTGATACACCCTTTGGATTGTCTGCCTTGCAGCTCTGTTTTGTGTTCTGTTTCCATTGTAATATCATTGTTGATATATTTTCACCCAAGTTCTAGAAAATTGGATATTAAAGTCACTGCAATAATGTCCTTCTGGCTTTTAGGTGTGGAATGTCACTGTAACTCACACTTTCCGAATAGACAAGGCACGAAATCAGCTCGGTTACAAACCAAAGAAATTCTCATTCGCTGATTCTGTGGATCATTACCTAAAAACAAGACCTACCTGCCAAGAAGATCACACATTCCTTAAAATGATGTTTGTTTTTGGCATTTTGTTAAGTTTTGTCATTCTTTCTTTCTTCTAAATTCAAATAGCCACTCACCTGTTCCAGAAAACTTCATTTTGTTTCTGAGTATTAATTATCTGGTCATAGTACATTCCTCAGCCACTCTGGACTTTGTTATTCATATTACTATGATGACACCACTCTGACCTCATTAAGACAAAAAAAAACCCAAACAAAAAACAACTAGAAAAGTGAAAACATAGGATGTATCAGGAAATGTTCTCCAGGAGCAACACAGTGTTACAGCAAAGGAGGTCACCACAAATGGGTGCAGGAATAGTTTTAATGGACCTTCATTAAGTGATGTTTCATGCTGGGAAGCATTTTCTAAAAATGATAATTCAGGAGGGTGAGAAGATGGAAGAGGAACTGTCACAGGACAGCAGTACTGTAAACATGTCCAGTAGCTCCAGTGAAGAAAAGTGTGACTAAACAACTCTTCTGATGAAGCCACAGCTACTGTCAGTCAGCCTGAGGAATTACAGAGATCTGGGAAACAGTGAAAAATATGGAAAGTAAATATTTATAAATAATAGGTGATTAGAGGAGTGAAAGTCACATTTATGTAAAATAGTTGTATTGTTCTAAAGCTTTGTAAAAATGTAATAAATATCACTGTGTGTGTTTGCAAATCAAATATATCCTTTCAATGCAATAATAAACAATAACTGAACCAAATAACTGAACATCCTGTTTTCAAGGAGCTTGTGGGAAGGTGGAATTCAGCCAGCTGTTACTGCTCTCTGGAGTCACATTCTCCACAGCCCTGTAGCAGTGCTGGCACACACTGTGTGTTCAGGGAATTGCATTTTGGGGTGAGAAGAGAAGCCAAGCACCAAGATAGGACTGAGAATCCAACCTCTCTCTTTTCCCCTTTCTTAAGTCTCACATCAGTTGCTTCTTGGTTCGTGCTTGCCTTATGTGAGCCAACTGTGCTGCATGTACACACCAGGTGTAGCCCAGCCAAACCATAAAGATGTCAGGAGTTTTTCCTTGGGAACCAGCTTTGCTCTGACCAGGGAGCAGCTCCTCCCTCTCTTGCACCCACGTGAATCAGGAGAGCTGCATTTGCCACAGTGGGTCATGGAAGACAATGATGGAACAGCTCTGCCATCTGATTATCTCCACTCATTATTCATTTTCTTAGCATTTTACAGGATTTTTAAGACCAGTAAGTTTATAGAGATTCTCTCACTCTACATCTATAGGATATGCAAGAGAGCCAACAGCAATGCTAGAAGAATAAAGGTCACAGGTAAAAGACAATACACAGTGACAGGAAAATGTGTGAGCAACCACAGTTACCACTGCAGCTTGTGTAAGCAAAGATTTGTTTTACTCTGTTTCTTTTTCTCTTCACTAAGAAAATAGCTCTGTGTGCAGTGAAAGCAGTAGAGTCTGCTTGATTATGGATTTGCATTTGGAGATTGTCCTTGTCCATACAAAGTGAGCTCCCACTGTACATCTTCCTTTGGCAGGGGCACTGCTCAGCTCTGTCTCCTATTCCTGGCAATTGACAGGAAGCTTAAAGAAGCTCTGTATATATGAGACCTTTATCCAGGCTTGATTAAAATCAGCTAAATTCACAATTTATCACTACAGAGCTGCAGCTGAGCCAGCAATTGCTGCAGGCAGGCAGTACCATGTAAGCCTTTACTCCCTAGAAATCCGGAATAGAAAACCACAAGTCTAAAGTTACTTCCCAGCGAGAGCATTTTAGCTGCATGCAAACATTGTTTGGTTCTAAATTAGTTATTTATGAATCTTTCATACCACTTTTATTGGACTAATAGGTCAGGATGCATCCTGGAATATACCAACACTTTTCACATGAGTGCAGGCTGGACTTGCCTGGATGCTCCTCAGGAAGGACTAACCAAAGAATTCCTTGGTTTTGTGCCTGTAAGTCCCTATGGAGTCCCATCATTTCAGTCCTGTAACACCAAACCTGTGGTTTGTCATTTTGGGTAGGATGCTGTTTACATCACTCTTATAACAGGACTGATTAACAATAATTGCCTTCAGTACATTTGTTTATCTTTCTTACAGATGCAGTATTTGAGATTTTAAAACAATCCTCAGTACCAATTGGGAATAGCCAGCTCTCTTATTTCTGTAGGTCTTTACTGAGTCTCAGTTTAAGCTGACTCTTGTTTGAGTTACTCCTACTCTAACATAACTGCAATGTGTCTTTAAGTGACTAAAATTTAATATGAACGTTCAGACATAGCACAGCTGTAGCAAAAGAGGTAAATGTGTTCAAAGCTTAACTTTTGCCTGGAATGGGTAACTGAAATTCTGCAGCTCCTGACCCTTATGACACCCTCCCAGGCTCAAATGACCAAAGGGAGGCTCAGGTGGAAAGTGCCTATTTGTTTATTTGTGCCTCTTTGGGAACTCCTGCTGTTTTGCAGGTGTCTCACAAGTTCTGCATCTCTATGAGCCATGTCCTGCCACCGACTGTCCAACCAGCAGGCAGGAGGTGGTGTTTTTTTCCTGAACAACCTGTTGAACAGGTACATCAGTGTGACCGGAGCCCTCACTACTGCCAGGATGCTTTAGTGCAGCAGTCACAGCTGTGCGAGGACACTCGAGGTAAGAAGCGCGTAGAAGATCTGGCAGCCCAGGAATACCGTGACATGCTGTAGGATCCCCAGGATGCTGTGGGCTACATGCTGTGTGATGAGCAGAATCCCAGGAAAGCCCTGCAATCCCAAAGCTGCTGCCAGATGAACGGTACCCAGGGGTTCTGTGGGAGCCTGGGGATGCGGTGGGATGTCAGAGATGCTGCGGGAGGAGAGGGTGCGGGGATGCTGCGGGACCCCGCGGGGCCGTGCGGGGGCTGTTGCGGGGCCGGGCCCCGGCCGGAGCGGCTCCCGCGGCGCTGCCCGAGCCCGGCACCAACGGCCCCAACGGCGCCGCCCGCGGGAGCCGCCCGAGGCCGGGGGTCGGCCGGGGCCCGGGCCGAGCACGGGGCCCTGCGCTGCCGCCCCGCCGGTTTGCAAGTGAGATACAGAGAGCCCCGGCGGGGCTCGGGTGGCTTTGAATGTTTAATTGCGGCCGGGGCAGGGACTGGGTGTCGGAGGGAGTCGGTAGCCACAGCCTCTGAAATGTCCCGACTGCCGGTGAGGAGCCCCTAGAAGGGCAAGAACCTCCATGCTCAGAAAATAAGGGATTCACGAGTACTTTTTTCTTAATGCTGTTAACCTTTTCTATAGTATAGCAGCTATTTTATTCGAGTTCCCCTCGAAAGCAAGGGATTTGATAGCCTTGTTCTCTGATACACCTTCTAAAGTTATAAGGATCAGGCATCCCTCTTCCCTCCTGACAGCCTCATCTATCTCAACTCCAGCACTGCCAATGATAACAACTCAGTGTATTCTTAATTTATGTTTAGCTGCTGGTACTTAGAAAGAAGCTGGAAATACCACTTCTTTCAGATGTCTGTCTTGGCAGTAAACTGGGGACTGTAAATTTTGGGTTGCTTTTGTCTTTATCTCTCTTAGGCAGGCTGCATTAAAGCCACATTTTGCTGCTGTGACTAGATCTTGTCAACATGAAACTCCCTGAAATTGTTTGCATCCAGGAGTGCTATGGAGCAACTTTCACCATGTAGAAGGAATTTTTACATGTATCTGGTAGTGCTGGGCAGTATTTCATTGACACAAAACCAAAAATGAGTGGAGTAGCAACACCCACCCACCGAACCTCTGACTGCAATAAGAGCAAACGTGCTGGAACACTCAATAAAATCGATATGAAAGCCGTGGTGACAGGAGGTGGTGGCTATTGTGGATACAAGCTGGGATGTGCTCTTGCCAACATAGGAGCTTCTGTTGTTCTGTGTGACATCCACAAGCCTTTGTGGGTGATTCCCAGTGGAGTGGCTTGGATCCAGGTATGATAAATAATATCTTCCCAACAGTCAAAGTTAGTTCATTTGTCTTTTCCATAATGTCTTCCTAGTTTTCACAGAATCCAAATACCTATTGCCAATTATTTCAAATTTCTGTAACCTTTTTAACTGTGTGGACATCCCACATGAGTTTTGGTGAATGGATTTTAGTATATCTGAAATAATGAAACCAGCAAAACCTGTAATGCATGGAGCAGTTTCTCTCCTGACTCCTCAGGATCCTGCCTTCATCTAGGCCTTAGTTAAACCACCTGTAGAATAAACACAGGACTATTGTGAACCTTAATGAATGTCTTTAAAGTTCTTTGGGTTCTATGGAAGAAAAGTATAATTATCAGCAAGTAGGGAGGTGTGCCCAGTTTTGAGTCCCAGCATACTTGTACAGCAAGTACAGTTCTATATATGCATTTCTATATGGATTCCCTCTGTGCTAACCCACTGTATGACAAATGCTCACCTGCAGCTTTGATCTCATGTCCAAATACATTTTGTTGTGTGTTACAGACAGATATCAGGGATTACAGTGCCATACTGGCAGTCTGTGAAGGGGCTGACTGTATGTTTCACGTAGCTTCCTATGGAATGTCAGGAATAGAGCAGGTGAGTCCACATAGTTTGGTTTTTGTCTGTGTGACTGCCCACACAGAGGGTGAGAGCCTTTGATGCTGTAACACTGCATGACAGATTTCATCTCTTCATAATGCCCTGGTCTTTTGGTAAATTGCTCTGTGCAAAGTGGAGTGCCACCTGCAAGCAGGCTGCTTGCAGTGATTTCCTCTCCATTAGAGGAACCCTGGGAAGGTGTTTGAGATGGAAATGGCATTGAAAAGATCTGAAATACTGTGAAAACAAAATGAAGGACAAGGGAGGCTGGTTCCCTCCAAAACCCTGATTCTTCCCTAAACCTTCACATGGATCTCCTAGGTGTAAAGTCACTAGGAGGAATAAAACCTTAACTAAATTATAAATGATTTCATATATCTGAATTATAACAGTAACAATATTTGAAGTCTTTAATTGTTCACCATAGGGTAAAAAGCTGTACAGATGCACTTGATGTAGGACTCTGAGTCACAATTTTATAATTAGAGTTACAAGCACACACACACATCCACACACTAACACACCTCCTTCTTACTTTATTTACTAAGAGGAACTTCAGTAATTACCCTGTCTGGACAGAACAGCTCACTAAAGTTCTTTGCCACTGAGCAATGCATAATTTGAATTGCTGTGGTTAGAGGCAACTGGTCACTAAAGTACTACTGAAACACAGATATTTAACATACTGCTGCAAGATATGTAATAACTGGACATATATTTTTAGAAGCACTAAAATTTTCTTTGCTTCAAGCAGACTAGCCTGTAAAAACATATGGAAAATACACATATAATTTAAAAATAATGATTAGACTTCTTTAAGGCTAAAACAGCAGTCTGAATGGCATTCTTAACAATCAAAGCACTAAATTATGTTTATTTGGGGACATTTATAACATCCCCCTATTGAATTGAATATGCATTATTACTACAAAATGCACAATTTTTTTCTTTTCCTAGCTGCATAAAAAAGAGATTGAAAGTGTCAACATTAATGGAACAAGATTCATCCTTAATGGTATGTATTTAACTGTGCCATTGGGTGTTAGCATATCAAACATCATATCCCATTTAGAGAAAGCCATATCCCATTTAATGAAGGCCTTTTTGGCACACTCTGTCTGTCACCAAGTACTTGACATTGTTGGCAGAAAATGAGGAAACATGTAATGGTGGGGGTGGAGTGTTATGCACTGCAGTTCAACTACTTCAGCTTTTCAACACCTTGTTTGATGTCAGAATCTGTATCCATGTAATGAGTTAACCAATTCCCTGTGTATTTCATAGTAGTTAACCTACTTGCTAACAACCTGTACAGGCAGTGAGCAGCCCTTGAAGCAGAAGGAGTTCTGTCCTCTGCCCAGCAGGCTGGGGGAGCTCTCCTGAAGCAACTAAAGCACTTGCTTCTACATGGATGTCTTCCCTTTCAACATGCTCTGCATTTCAACTCACCCAGTTACAGAACAGAAGGATTTTCTCTTTTAAGATTTGACACTTTCTTAGAAAAAATGGCACACAAACTTTTTTCCCAAATAATTTTCCACTAAAGTAATTGATTATTCATTGCAGCCTGCAGAAAAAAAAACGTGTCTCGGCTGGTGTACACCAGCTCAGTGAATGTGGTGTTTGGAGGGCTTCCCATTGAAGATGGGGATGAGGAATCCTTGCCGTATTTCCCAATTGACCAGGTATTTCATTGGATTGATTCTACAATTTCTCTGTTTACTTCCACGTTTCTGAAAAAGCCTGGAGTTCTTATGACAGAGTTTTGCCTGATGGCACAAGAAAGGCCAGGTGGGATGATGTAGGGGGATAGAATATAGGAAAATAAAGATAGTGTAGAAAGTAATCTTACCCCTAAGGAGTTGCAGCTGGGCCAATTATCAAAGATCAGGATCAGACCTGACTTTAACAGGCACAGCTGTAAGCAATGAGAAGAATGCTATAGAAGAGTGGGGGGGCTGCTTGAGAAGGGAACTGGAGTCAGTTGGCTGCTTTGTGGAGAAGAAAGAGTCAGTGCTCTGAGGAGTTGCCCACGAGAAACACCCAGAAGGTATGGAACTTTTGTGATAGGAGACAACAGTATGGAACCCCTGCAATAAGATGACAACAGGATGAGAGTTTGAGCAACCTGTGGGAGGTGCCCCTGCCCATGGAAGAGGGGGCTGGAACGAGATGATCGCTGAAGTCCCCTTCAACCCAAACTATTCTGTCATTCTATGAAAGAAAAAAGAAAACTCTTTACACTCTTTGGAGATGCTATTTACAACCTTGGCACATCAGTTTTATGTACATCAATATATATACACTTTTTGTTTTCCTATTAAGGCCTTGATTTTGGAAAATAACTCCCACAGTGCTGCATTAGCATCAGGGATATTCCACCTAGACATGAGGATTCTGTGATATGGCTTGGTGCCTCTTTAGCTATTTATTATCCACATCATTTTTCTGGTTTTCCCTTAGAGGATGCTATATATTCAAAGTAGAGCTGATCTGGAAAAGCAGCCTATTTTTATATGGTTTTATGGTATTTAATTAAAAAAGAGAAAGTACTTTGGCTACTTTGCATACACAGTTGTTTTTGGTGTCCCTCCTCTTTCCATCAAGTACTTCACAGTCTTTCAAGAAGTAAATATGGAGATAAAATATGAATATTTTTAATAACATTTTAAATAACGCTTTCTCTGGGACAATGCCACATGGAAGTGAGCAGGATACTTCAGACCAAGTGTAAGGACTTCAAAACTTGGCTTTTGACTTTTCCATTACCTGAAGAAGAAATCCAGATTACAAAGTAGCGATCAATTACATTCCTGGCAGCATCCAAAGCATACATATATTTATTGCTTCTCAAATGTGCTGAAATTAATTAACCAGATTTGCATATACAAAAATGCTTCCTTATCCTAGAAATATTCATGTGTTTTACTCTGAACCTAATACCCCACAACTTGTATTTTGAGGTATTTGTTGCCATCTGCTAAGTGAAATCTAGTGAAGAAGAGAAGCTTCTCTGTCCTACCATTTCAGGAACAGATACAAATGTATTTGCTTTTTCTCTGTAGCTTGTTGACCACTATTCCAGGACCAAATCGATTGCAGAACAAATGGTACTAGCAGCTGATGGATCTTCACTAGAAGGTACTTTTGTCTGATCATGAATTCATAGTAGAATTTACTCCTCCTCTTCTTGTTCCTCCCCAAAACCCTGTGTCCTGTATCAATCCTTAGTGGACAAGATTGCCCACCAGTTATGAAATTAGGTTACCAACCCCCTCTCATAAATTAAAGTATTTTAATTTAAAAATTACTTTTAATTGGTTTTAAGTTCCCACAATGTCTGTAAAAGGTTTTAGCATGGTAGCAGTAAGTTCAGTATGTTAATGAAAAATAATAAGACAGCTATAAATTAAACAAAAACAAGCATTTAATGTCACTGTCTCATGCAACATAAGTAAAACACGAATGCTGATTAAATTGTTACATCCACACACCCCCTCAAGTTATAAATTAAAATCTGAAGTAGGTACCTGAGCCTAGGGCCTGGAATTATTTATTAGTGCTTCCCAAAGTTTTCCATGTTGAGGAAGTCAGTTATACACTTGAATACTTAAGCTCACCTGTGAGATACTATAACTGCCAGTGCAAAACAAATTAATGTAAAGTGCAACATGATTCTGTGTGACCAAGTGATACTGAGCTAAATTTAGCTGTGGACAACTTAGAGAAAAGACTCTTCACTTGATACTTGCAGAGGGCTATAACGGACAGAAAGTCTATGATGGGAACTCCTCCCAACAAAATTATTTTGTTCAAAATAAGAAAAGGGGTTTTTTTCTCCCTTTATTTCCTCAGCAGCTCTTCACATCAAAGCCTCTCCTAACTACAGGACCAATACACAGTTCTGCATTTGTCAGTGAAATAGAACCAAACATCCCATTTTGATTCTGTGCCATAGCAGGACTGAATATTTTATATGTTTACAAGTACTATTAAGAACAGTTATTAGCAGATGATGAAACAGCCAGCTGATGTACACAGGAAGATTTGATTTTTATGATCCCACTGAAATTGTCAAGAGCTTCTACCTCACTCCAGTGGGAGCTGCAGCTGCTGTTGAGGGAATCTTTCAGCTCTGCCTTGTACTGCTAACAGGTCACTGCTTCCCATCAATAATTTTGTGGGGATTAGTTGGTTTCATTCCACTATCCAATATATTTTTGAACAACCTGCTCATTTCAGTGAACTCATCACCACAGCCAACACATTCATTCACTGCTGTGGCACAGGGACAAGGGATTGATTAGAAAGAGATTTTTAAATATCTGGTATTTTCTAGGAACACAACTATACTTGCAGGACTTCTCTGAATCTTTTCTTGCTATTTTGCATGCTCTGATTCTCCCATCTTATTATCTAACTCCTAATGCAGCACCTTTTGGTATGTATTGTTTTTTAAGGTAGTGAAATTAATTTAGAGTAAGTTTTGCTGCCTCAGCCTTTGGGTCATACAAAAAAGATCCAATGTAGTGATGTGAAGGTCTCTTAAGAATGATCTTATCCCATGTTCTAGGAGGTGGAATACTCCATACGTGTGTTCTCCGCCCACCAGGAATCTATGGACCAGAAGAGCAGAGACACTTGCCAAGACTAGCAGTATGTCATCCAAATTCTTTAACCAGCAGAGTTTTCTATGATATGGGTAAAAAGCTGAAAGGAGCATCACTTATTTGTGTTATAAATTGACTGATCTTATTAGGTAGCAATTCAACAATTCAGTCATCTGCTGAGGATATTATAACTTTTTTTAACAAGCATTATATCTGTAAAGTGTAGATTTTAAAAGCCTTTTTTTTATTATTAAATACAGACACATGAAAATCCAGCTTTATAATTTAATGATTACTGTAAGATTCAGGCCAATCCATGATATTTCAAATGTCTGTTTACATGCAACTTACACCAAATGGTTTTAAATATTAATGAAAAGAGATACAGCAAAATATCTTATTTCCAGTCTCAACTATTAACAGCTTTCCCTGTCCAATGGAGCAGGTTCCAGAGCTGGAAGCACCCTCTGGTACAACAGGTTACTGAAGGGCAGCAGCTGAGGTGTTCACATTTTACTCTTTTTCACTTGCTTTTAAATTGCAGGGCCAATAGATGACATTTAGAGCATGGTCCCTGTAGAATTCTGTGAGCCAGTTATTTTAAAAGAATTAGTGTAACATAAAGTTATACACAGTTTTCAGGAAATAATAGATTCAAGTTGACCACATAATAGATTTTTTTTTTTGTGGCTGAGGTAAAAAATTATATTGCAGTCAGCCAAATTATATGTTATCATCTTGTAAATAATTTTAAGAATGGAAAATGTCATTTTAGTTAAATCTGAGATTTTATTTTAGCCCCTTTAAAAATAGAATATTTTAAAATTTCTATTTGATTTTGAGCTTTATTATTTTGAGCCAAGTTTAAGGCATCATGCAAATGTCATGTTTTGCAGTTTCTAAAATTTACCTGTTCAATGAAAATTGGGACATTTTCCTTCCAGCCCAAGTGTATCTTCCAGTTTTTCCTGGCCAAAGCTATTTGACAAATTTGATCCAATTTAGTAAATACTTTTGATCCACTCAGAACTGTAACTTACTTGCCATACAATATTTTACTTATCCCTAGAACAGACTTGTATTTTTTGTAAATTCAGGACATATTGCAATACATCTTTTGACATTTTCTCATGAGCAGTTCCCTTGAATATTTTTAATTGATTCATGTATTTCCTTTTTTTTTTTTTTAAGTAGAGCTAAACCTACATGTAGCTGGACAAGAAAGTACACTTCACCTCACTCTAAAACTCATTTTGTTATGATTTCATGTTTGTTTATATCTACAGAAGATTATTGAGAGAAGGCTTCTTAGCTTCAAGTTTGGGGACCCTACTGTTCAAATGAACTGGATACATGTAGAGAATTTTGTACAAGCTCATATTCTAGCTGCTCAAGCTCTCACCCCTGAAAAGAACTACATAGCTGTAAGTACACAGTAAAACCACCACAGATCTCACTTGACAGTGGATCCTGCACTGCATCCTGTGCTACAGCAACCACTGCAGTAATTAGTTATTGTCCTTCAGCTCACATTGTTGTCTTTGTGTTTTCACCTGATCAGTGTGCAATGAGCAATGTGGGATGGGGCACAGGGTTGGTGTTGGTTAAGAGATGGAATATTCAGTTCTGTAAGAATGTCTCCATCTTTGCATTTTTAAAATGCAATATTTATAATTTCTGGAAGATGAGCCAAGAATGTTTGCTATGTTGGAAATGAAAGTGGAAGTTCAGGCAGATTCATCCTGTTCCCCTGTACAGATCCAGATTTAATGTTCTGAACTGTGATGGTCAGTTCTTGCCAACAGAGGCACATTTCATTTGGTTTCATTGCTTTCAAAAACAATCACAGCTGTTTTCCTCCTTGTAAATACAGGCTTTTAATCATCTAGAAGCATTGCCCTGAGAGTATATTAGAAAGGGGTTCAAAGTAGATTTTCTTTTCTTAAAGAAAAGTTCTTAAATTTCTTTTTTTTAAGTTCTTAAACTACTTTTTCCTAAAACCCTGAGAGCAAAAGGAAAGCAAGAACATAGAGCTTAGCTACACAGGAGTGTTCTGGGTTCCAGTGAGCCTTAACCAGCCCCAGAGCAGAACATGTCCCCCCTTTGGTGGATGTGCCAGCAGCAGCAGTGAGATCCAGCACCAGCTCCAGTGGTGTCTCTGCACATCAGCACAGCCACTCTGAACAGGCACATCTGTAATAAACCATTTATTCCAAGGCAGGTTAACCACACAAGCCACCTGCTCACCAATTCTCTTGCACCCAACAGTGCCACTGAATGAAACACAAGCAGAGTGTGTGATTCATGTGTGCACCCACTCATATTTGATATTGCTGAATTATTTTTAAGCTGTTCATAAGGGGTGAGATAAAGAAAAAGAAGTCAATATATATGCAGTACTATTTTTACTGACTTGTCTCTTCTCTGCCTTTTTAACAGAGTGGCCAGGTGTATTTCATTCATGATGGAGAAAAATCCAACCTTTTTGAATGGCTAACTCCCCTTGTACGTGCAATACTGATCCTCAAGTACCTTCATTTCTTTAACTGTATGCAACTGCAGCTTTTGTGTGCATGCTACATTTTGTATGTTTGCTTTGGGTGTGAGAATTCCACATGGAACTCTCTGAATGTGGGTTTAATTCCTACTTGAATTTCAGTGTGATTAGCACTGTAACAAAGCCCACCCAAAATACTACATTAAAGCAAATGTCTTCCCTGAGACCAAAGGACCATCTACACCAGCACCCAGTCCTGAGCTGTTACTGTCTTCATTTATGGGGCATGCAGATGGGAATAATGGGCATTTTGGGTGGGCAAAAAATAGAAATCCTAAGTAATCATCTGTTCATTCTTTTCAAAATACCATGTTGTTGTTAATGATAGGCTCAAAACCATAAACATGTCATGATGTTAAATTAGGTATCAGCACACTATGACATTTCAATTAATTATTGTAATTTCTTTCATTCTTTTAAGATACAAAAATGACATAGTGTCTGTGGGTGACATTTAACTGGCATCTCCTTAAAAATGAAAAATCGGAAATACTAAGAGCCATGATTAATTTTTCTGTTTTAACAGTAAATATTTCCATAAATATTTTCTATATTGAAACTTCAAAACTTGTTTGAAGTTTCTGGGGATTT
This sequence comes from Camarhynchus parvulus, assembly GCF_901933205.1. Taxonomy (NCBI): domain Eukaryota; kingdom Metazoa; phylum Chordata; class Aves; order Passeriformes; family Thraupidae; genus Camarhynchus; species Camarhynchus parvulus. The sequence goes on along the minus strand of NC_044584.1, from coordinate 10,850,868 downwards.
TCATTGTTTTTTAAATCTTTTTCAGTTTGAAAGATTAGGTTGCAGTAAGCCATGGATACGTATTCCTACTTCTGTAGTCTATGCATCAGGTAAAATATTTTATCAACATTTCTCTTTCCTGTTCATGCTACCCTCATTCCTAACTGTAATATAATATTGTTTTACTTACCCATAATGTTCATTTTCATGTATAAAAATGCTATCTGCTCACCTAGTGTTCAGCAGTGTAAAACTCACCTCTGTGCAGTTGAAACCAGAGTGGTCTCTTACTCAAGTCCCACTAAAAGAGGTTCTCTGTTGCCATGTTTTTTATGAAGCCTCATGACCTTTTCACTAGATCTGTGCACAACTTTTTCCCTTTTCCAAAACCTTTTTCCACAAGCACAATAATTAAGATTAAATTAAATTAGATTAGAATAAATTCCAGCCCCTTGTGAGCAAGTAGTTAGATGGTGTTAGTAATGGTGCCCTGAGCTCTCAGGTCTGTGATTATCCTGAGTGAGCATTTACAGTGTGAGATGTCACAATCACAATGGCAAAGCAATTTACTGTTCTTACCTCAAGTCAAAATCTTTTGTTATGCAGCCACATTCATGGAACGCCTTCATGCAATTCTGAGACCAATTGTTGACCTGCCCCCACTGCTGACCAGAAATGAGGTAAAGTCTGTGTTTGTAAACTTTCCTTAATTCCCACGGGATCCATGCATGTTCATCTGAGGGAGACTTTCAGTCAGCAGAAAATAAAATCCACCCAGTGCTACTTCAGCCTTCAGTTTCCAGGGCAAGTACAGGCATTGTGTACAATTTAGGCAATATATTGTGCTTGGTTGCCATGATTTTTGAAAAGAGCTTGTGCTTGCAATCTGGGAGAGGCTTCTTCAGCTCCTCTCTTCCAAGGGTCAGTGTCCTGCATGACTTGGCTGGGCCTTTAGGAACCTACCAGATGGCTTTGACCTGACTCTTTGAGTACCTAAGCAAGAGAACACTTGCAGAACATTTTTTGTGGACATTTACAGATTCTACTTTGCATCTTTTAATGTCTCTTTGTGCTTTCAAGAATCTCCTTTTGAGCGGACAATTTTAAGAATAATGTGTGCAATACTCATAGGACATGGATATAATGTTGTGGAGTTTTTTGTATTTTACATTTCCTTTAACTGTGTCTTTGCTACCATTCACAGTTTGTTCCAGTTGCCTGTGCAGTCATACCTCTGTATGTTGACTCTTTTGCCCTGCAGGTGCAGAACATTTCTGTAACTCACACATTTCGAATAGACAAGGCACGAGCTCAGCTGGGGTACCGCCCACAGAAGTTTGACTTTGCTGATTCTGTGAACCACTACATTGAATCCAGACCACCCTCACATTATAAGCTCTTCCTCAACATTTTCCTTACTTTATTTGTTACTTTAATTTTGGCTTTTCTTTTTACAAAACTTGGTGGCCTTTCAATTTTGCGTTTTTTTAAAGGAAGACGACACTGACCTGCACAAACTGCACGGTCACAGTATTGCTACCCAGATCATTCTAGCTTCCACTACAGTTACTGGCACAGTTTAACAAAGAGGCAGCTACTTTTGAATTTACAAACAACATCATAACAAACAAGTTGCTGGATCTGAGAAATTAAAATACAGTAAACAATAATTGCCAAATCACTGAAACACAACCAGAGTCATGACTGTTGCCTCTATTTCAAACCAAAACAACAACTTTCCAAATTGATTGCTGAAGTAAATGAGAACCTGCAGGAAAAACAAGAGCTGCAGACAGCCTGCAGTGCTTCACCAGTGAAGAAAAATGGCTGAAATAAGAAGAAAGACTGACCACAGCTTCTGTCATGGCTCACTACATTGTGGAACAGAGGAACAAAGGCACAGACAGAACAGATTACTGCAAATAACACACACCAGGCCTACAGAGACTTCACACTGTGTGATTTCATGAATTAGCTCTAGCACCACATCTGAGGGAAAATAAAAGTGTACTTGAAACATTGCTGAAGTCCGTGCTGTGCCTCTGCACAATTTCCCAGAACTGCTCCCTGCCCTGCCCCTGGCACAGAGCTGTGGGTACATGCTGGTAGGGCTTTTCACAGGGTATTTTAGTTAAATTGGAAGTTACTAAGTAAGTTACATTAGTTAAGTGTATTTATGACACAGTAGAGGAATCTGCTGCTATGGCTTGCACAGATCTTTGTACAGCTTTTTTCACCTCCTGTAGTTAAGGGCAACAACTCACAGAGTTCAGTTGCTCCTCAGCTGAACTTAAGGCCTAAGTCTGTTTTGGCACCAAATTTCTGAAGTACAGCAGCTATACTGAGCAAATCCCTGCAGCAGCTAAAGTGAACAATGTGCTTTCCACATTACTGTTCAGCTAAAATGGACCTAAAGCACAGTCCAGCTCCCTCCCATCCACCAATCACAGTGGGAATTCATCAGAGAAATCTCTTTCCCACGTGCATCTTTCTAACCTGTAACATAGAGAGAGAAAAACCAAGGGCAAGATGCAAACAGTAGAGAACTTGGGAAAGGACTAGGGATGAGAGCTTGAGAAATCAGGGTCTGGAGGGGAGTGGTTATGGATGGGGTTGAGAATTGTGGAGAGGGTGCGAACACTGGCACCTCCCCTCCAGGGGAATCCAAGGCAGGCCACAAAACCCAGGGTCGGGCTGCTGTAACGCGAAAGCAGCGCGGAAATGCAGAACCCCTGAAAATTACAGCGTTTCTCGTTTTATTCTTAAAGCAACAGACTCACTCACACAGTGGATAGCCCCTTTTCTCTAGATATCACAATTTTCTGTAATATTGATAATATCGATTGTGACCGACAGCCCCCAGCACCCTGGGCGCGCCGTGCCCGGCCCGGGCAGTGCCACTCGCACCGTGCGGGCCCCGGGCCGCCGCCGCCGCCAGCTCCCGCGGTTCCGCTGTGCGGAAGGCGAAAAGGAACCGCCGCGGCGGGGACAAAAACAACTTGGCAGCGGTGGGATTCGAACCCACGCCATCGAAATGACTGGAGCCTAAATCCAGCGCCTTAGACCACTCGGCCACGCTACCGCCCGGCGAATAAAGCGCCCGCCAGGCCTCTTTGACGGCAGCAGCGCCGCTGTTCTTTCCTCCCACCGGCGCACATTGCCCACCCGTGTCCGTGGCACCACCCCGCCTGCAGCGCCCGCCGCGCCCCGTGAACACCGCCGCTGCTGCCGGTCCCGGCCCCGCGCTCTCCGTGCCCGCAGCTGCGGCGGCGCAGCAGGCCCGGCCCAGCGCAGTCCCCGCCCCTGCCCGGTAGGTGGCGCCGCCGCCCCGTGCCCGGCGCCGCCTGCGCACGTGGCCCCGCGCTCAGCCGGAGGAGCGGCTGCCGGCCGGAGCTCGCAGCCGGGCTCCGGCTCCCTCTTCCCGGTCGGCCGGGCCTTGCGCTTCGGCCCCTTCCTCTCTAGGGGCTTTGGGGCCATCGGGCTGCACCTCGGGGCACTTCGTCCGCGGCAGGCCCAGACCGGTACTTCGGCAAGGCGCTACCGTGCGGTCTGTGCCCCACAGCCGCCGCGGCTGTGGTGGATCAGCTCCAGCTGGTCCTCGGGAGGGCTTGGCCCGTGCCCTGGTCCCGCAGGGTAGAGGGCTGCCCTTGGCTGGTGCCTGGGCAGCCGCCATAACAGGTGCGCACACACTCCCGGCCAGGAAGAGGGTCCGTCCAGCACCCACTGCCTTCCCTGCCCACTGCAGTCGCCTCTGGCCCACCAGGGCACACGTGCTGCCCAGGAGCTGCCAGCTCGCTGCGAGGCCAGTGACGTTCCGGGGCAGCTGCTCCCTTGGCAGGGCAGTGTGTCCTCAGCTGAACCATTCCCACCCCACACGCCTTTATCTCGCTGGCCGCTGGGGTCGGGCTGCCCGCACACGCTTTGCTGTCCCGCCTGTCGGTGCCTCCTTACCTGCTGCTGGGCTCCGGACCGTGCGCGCAGGTGGTTTCCTTGTCCACCTCAATGAGAGCGCTGGCTTTGGCAACCAGAGCCTGATTCAGTCACTGGTGAGTAGAAGATGAATTCTCATGTTCTGGGAGGCCTGCAAGAGAAATTTGTATAATTGCTTTGTGGACGGAGCTAAAAATATCAAGACTAAATGCAATGCAATTAAAACAATATGGAGAAATTATGTCCACCATTGCCCTTCTCCCATAGACAGTCATGTATTGGTGCTCCAGGAAGTTTTAGGTGTGTGTTACATGCACCTCCCGTATGACTGGAGTGAGGTTTATGACCAACTTGATTCACCTTGTAAGACCAGATTGTCATAGGAGTATGAGGGCAAAAATTGTCAGGAAATTGATTGATTTAAAGGCAATTTTTAAATCTGCAGATTTAAACAAATGCAGAATAAAATTTCCCTGCAAGTTAGTATCATATGGGGTGTCCTTTACCTTCTTCCTTTCAAAAACCACAGTTCCCTAGAACAATTATTTCTAAATGAAACCTTATTTAAAATGAGCACACTGGAACTTTACAAGCTATAGTGCTCTTGGAAAAAAATTCATGCAGTGCTAAACATACTGAATGGGAGAATAACATACTAGACTTGAAGGTCACTGATTCCCTAGGTTTCCATTTCTAATTTATTTTTTAATATTTTCAAACAACAAAAAAAGTGACTCAAACTCTTTAAGTGTATACATAATATATAAATAGAAAACTAAAACTAGAACATACAGCATGTCTGGGCCAATGCCTGATTTCAACATGTCTTTAGTTTTTCATCATCACTGATTGTTCTTTTAAAAAATTTTACAGAGAATAGAAGAGAAGCCCCAGGCTTAAACCTGGGAATAAGTACACCCTTGCACCAGGGTAGCAGAGCTGGCTTATTTAAAAGCATGAGAAATGTGTAGCTTGACAAGGCATCACCTATGTTCCTGATAGAGCAGAACATTCTCCATGAGGATTTATTGCAGAAGGCATCCTTTTAATCCAAAATAATGCCAAGTATTTTGTGTCCAGAGAAGGGCAATGGAGCTGGTGAAGGGTCTAGAGGGTAAATCCTACGAGGAGCAGCTGAGGGAGCTGAGGTGTTCAGGCTCAAGAAAAGGAGGCTCTCTGCAACTCCTGAAAGGAGGTTGTGGCAACATGGGGACCAGTCTCTCCTCCCAAGTAACAAGACAAAAGGAAATGGCCCCAGGCTGCATTGGGAGGGGGTTCAGCTTGGATATTAGGAGAAATTTTTCCACTGAAAGAGTGGGTTAAGTATTGGAACAGGCTGCCTAGGGAAGTGGTGGAATCACCATCCCTGGAAGTGTTCAAAAAACAAGTAGACGTGGCACTCACTTTGTGATACGGTCATGTGGGTGTGGTGGGATTCAGTAAAAGGTTGGTCTTGACCTTGGAGGTCTTTTGCAACCCTAATGATTCCATGATTTGCCGAGTTTAAAACGAGCTGCTCTCATGACATGTTCAGTTGTGCTCATGGATCACACCAGTTACAGTACTCCACCTTTATCAGTAGCCTACCATGGCAGGTGGTGATTTTTTAACCATTATCAACACAATTTCACACGGTGGGAACCAGACATCTGGCTTCTCCTAGGCTTTCAGAATTCATTTGATGAGTTTGTGTTCTTCCCAGGCCCTGCCATGAAGCATCCCAACATCAGCCCTGCTGGGTGCTGCTCTCCTCAGGGTGCTCAGCTGGGCTGACAGCAGAGTGCAAAATGAAGAAATGCAGGTTCTGGTGCTCATGGGGCAAAAGTGCTTAGTTATTGATAACTGCTAATATTTACCACAGTGATTTGCAGCTGGGAGATGAACAGGACCTCAAGAGTTTTTTCTGCACAATCACTAACATTGCAAATGTGTTAAACTCTGCATGAATTTGAGAAAAAATGTGCTCTTAGGAGGCAGCATTAAACAGGGGCTCAGTTGAGTGTCTGCTTGACATTCTCAAACCAGGGCTTGCAGCCTCAGCATGGTGCTGGAAATTGGTGACAAAATTACAGGTACCATCAAATTGCAGGTGGTGTTCCTGCATGGGTGTGCTGCTCCCTCCAGTCCCCATGCTGAGACACAGTTTAATTTATGTAAGTAATGGCAGATTTTCCTGGCAGAGAGTTAGAGCATCTGCTCTGTGTGTTTTTAATTAAATATTGGTAATCTTCCTCCTGAAGATTATCTCAGCAGCAGTGTTTTTCTGCTCTCTTTGGAGAGCACAGGGATTGTGCATTTTTCTGTCTGTGGTGCTGCAAGAGACCATCCATCTGTCACAAGGGACGTACTCACATCTTCCAGTCTCGGTTCTGTAACCTCTACTCATGGTAAAAAGCACTAATGAGGATTATTTACATGAGTAAGGGATTGAACAGCAGTAAAAAAGGCAGATTCTTTGCAGGCTGCAATAATACAATTAAGCCAAAACCTATTTTCATTAATTTCCATGTAACTCATGAAAGGATAAGGAGTTTTGTTTAAATTTTCCACAAATTCTAGCTTGAGGAAAAGCTTAAACGCGGGCATTTTCAACCCAGAAAGCCAGTGTTTTGGGACAAATTCAAATGTGGCTGCTCTGAGGAAACACGGACTTTGGAATGTGAAATCTGGTGCATAATACTGCCATTTCTTATGGGGAAATGTGCAACAGCACAATTTAATTTAGCTCTAAAGACCAACCTGAAGCGCAGGCAGGCCCCGTGGTCGCTGCTCCCTGTGCCCTCCCTCAGGGCTGGGATCTTCGGGGGGCTGCCCTGCAGGGGGTGCTTCCCATGGGAGCACCTGCCCCAGGACACCCCCTCCTTTCAGCTCCGTGCCCAACAGGAACAGAAATGAAAGCAAATTTGGGTGGCTCTGCTGTGAACAGCGGACACCCATGAGACCCATCCTGTGAGACCTGCACACCCGCTCTCCTTCCTGTCCGCACTGGCCCCGGGATTTCCCCATCGCTAATACCGAACGGTGTTAGCTGGGGGTTCTGCTCCGATTTTTGGGGGTTTTCTCACTGGAATAAAGCACCTGGCAGGGTCTCGGCGCCGTAGTGCAGCGAAGCGGCGCGCCAGTAGCCCCGGGGGCCGCTGAGGGAGCGGGAGGCGGTGCCTTGCCGGGGCCGCGGGCGGTGAGGGGCGGCCCCGCTGCCCGGCTCCCGCCTCCTCCCTCCCCTCAGCGGGTCGGCTTCTCCTCCCACCGCCTGCCTTCCCTTACCAGGGCGGCGGCTGGAACACGGTGTGGGGGTTGTGGGGTCGCTGCGTGCTGCTTTGCACGGCGGATCTGGGCTCTCCTAAGCCGGTAGGTGCCGTCGCGGTGCGGGGCCTGGCCCGGCGGCGGTGGGGAGCTGCCTCAGCGCCGCCCGCGGCGGGAAGCGCGGGAAGGGCGTTTTTAATTGCGGAAAATGACGTTGGGGTGGTCAGAGCCTGCGAAAGGCCGGCGGGCAAGCTTCTGCACGGGCCCAAAAATAACCTGATTTGTGGCATTGGGCGGCAGTGCTGCGCTCCCACCTGAAGCTTGGCATTTCGTCCATTTATTTTCCACGACAGTGCGCGTAATTTGGTGCTTAGGCTGTTTAAAAGTGCCAGGTGCTGTCTGTGACCGTGGAACAGCTGCTGTGTGCGGGGCTGAGTCCGCCCTGACAGCCTGGGACGGCTCCAGGACGGTTCGTGTTCGGAGAATTCTTCAAATACCTCAATGCGCATAAAGCATGGAGTTAATTAACAACGTGAGGTGCTGAGCAAATGCCTGCAAAAAGTCAGCGATAGCTAATTGTGCAGAGTATTTAAAGCCAGTTGAAATGACAGGTCTGTTAATGGCAGTGGAAGGATATTTTAAAGTTGTCTTGGAAGTTCCTTTTGTGTCGTTTTCAACCCCCGTGTTTTGGATGCTGTTAGCGTAGTGTTTATTTGCTCTTTGGCAGCCGGGTGGATTTCACCGGGAAGGGCTGTTCTTGTGCCTCACTGCCTGCAGCTCTAAAAGCCATTGGTGTGTTTGAAGCCGTGCTGTGTTTGCTTGCCCGGGGTTTTGTCTCAAATGCTTCGTATTCTGAGCTGGTGCAGTTGAACTCACCCTTTGCTTCGTGAATTTTGCATTGTTGCTCTCTAACACTCAGGCTAATAAAATTATTACCCAGCTGTGCTTGCAGGCAAAGTGAATGGGATTTGTGCCATGGTGTTTGCAGTAGTGATGCTCTGGAAGGGACCTGTGTTGAAGGCTTCTCATTAGAAATCTGTCTTTGGTAAGACAAGGTTTTCAAAGATGGACAGCAAGTTGAGATATCTCTGGGTTTTCTTATCTTGTTTTTTTGTCACAGCTCTTACCTGGACTCACTGAACCTGTTTTCTTGCAGTGTGTGGTGCAGATGAGAATAGACATTTACTTTGCAGCGGTCAATTGGGTGAAAGCACATAATTCTTCAATATGCAACAGGACATTAACATAGCTAGTAGGATTGTTTTGGACAAGTTTATGTAGCTTTGGGTCTGTAGCTCATAATGATGGTAATACTTTTTAAGGTGCATAGTCTGTATAGTTGCTTAGGTTAAATTTTGTATCTGGAGTTTAAAATAATGTTAATCTGAAAGGTGAGTTCTCTCTTTTAAGAAAAAACTTGTTTGTTACTCTTACAGGTATCCTGTTAAATGGCTTTAACTGATATGGTATTAAACCAAAAGGGATTTAGTATTATACCAGGGAGAGCTGGGTCATGCTTGCTTTAATGCTTCTCCACAAGACAAACTGGGACTTCTGTTACAGAGCAGTTCCTGCCCCCCTGTCCTGTGTTAAGGAGTTGCAGGTGCTCTGTCTGAGCTGAAGCAGTGAATTAGAAGGAAATGGAGATGCTCCAGTTGTCCCCTCTTTTGCTGACTGTAGTATTTCTGTCACTGAGCTCTTTGGGATGAATTAAGACAGGTTTTTAGATGCTGAGGCCACTATAGAACCTCGGCCAAGAGTCTCACTAAACCCAGCAGTGCTTTGTAGCAACAGACACCCACAAGAAATAAGTCACGCTTCAACAGCCCTGTGATGTGAATTTTCCCTGCTGTTTATCTGTGTTCACATATTTGCATGTTGTCCTTGCCACTCACCTGCCCCTCCTGGCTGCGTGGCTCCTGGTTATAAAGGCAAGAGAAGGAAAAATACTTAAAACAGGCATTGGAAAAACAAAATAAATACAGACTAGAGCAGATTAAGAACTGTATTTTAAATTATCTGCATTTTGAATCACATAGTACAAGGTTGATGAAAAATGGAATAAATTTTCAAAGTGAGTTGGAGTGGGTAGTTAAAATTATAGGTTGTGTGTGATAATGCAGGCTGGCAGGCTTGGTTTAGTGCAGTCTCACCCTCCTTGTTGCTTAGCCTTAGGAACGCTTCTGTAATGGATATTAAAGATTAAATGATCAAAACACAACAGCAGTAGTAACAGAAATTCCCATATAGTACAACTTCTGTGCTATAATGCAAAAACACAGAATATAACTCTTGGGATGAAGCTCAGGCTTTTTATAAGGCTTTTTGTCAAGCAAACTTTGAGCTTTAGAGCAGTGTTTGTATAGTTCAAAATGTGATTATTGAATTCTGTTTTAAAGAGCATTTTATGTGAGTATGATTATTGGTACAAACACTCCCAAAGTAAACATCACAAGTACTTTACAAGAACTATGGTTCCAAGAAAAACCAAGAGACTTTCATAAACACCATTAGCTTTAAATAGAAACTGATTTGTGTGGTGATATGTCATTCACACAAGTCAGAAATCAGAATGTTTGCAGTCACTGCTGCACAAACCCACATTCCTGCATTGCTGCTGCTTCTCAAACTGTCCTGAGCCCCATGGATCTGCTGATGTGTGTGACAGCAGGAGCAGAAGGGAGTGCAGGACAGCACAGGGTGTAATGGGGCTGTCCAGTGCTCTGGTATGTCCTGGATTAGTCACGTCCTTGAGGCATCTGTGACAGCTGCTGGCTGTGTGTGACAGGCAGAAGGCGTTCTCCAGCACTCAGTGCACACTGGTGAGACCATCACAGTGAAAACGGCAGAGGCAGCTGAGGACACCTTCCCCCGCCAGGTGTGTGTGCAGTGACACCTTCCAGGTGTGTGTACAGTGTCGCCTTCCCCCACCAGCTGTGTGTGTGCAGTGTCACCTTCCCCCACGAGGTGTGTGCTACTGCCCCTTCCCAGAATCGGCAGCTCCCAATGGTCTTTGCTGGAGGAGCAGGTGAGCCCTCCAGAGCTGCTCCAGTGCAGAGTGAGGTGAGGTGAGCTGGCTGAGACCTCCTCCAGCAGTGGTGTTCCAGAGCAGCTGCTGCCTCATGGAGTGCTGGAGTTGCTGTGTTGCTGCCTGAAGTGTGGGAATGCTGCCCCCATCAGAAGAGCAGTAACCAGCGAGATAATGCTGCTGGTGGACGCTGCCTCATGTTAAGGCACTGTTTCTGTGGTGACCACTTTCTCAGTAACTGGAGAGTGAGGTCAGCAGCTATGAATACTTGTGTAGGAGTCTATTCATCTTCCTGTTTCATGCAGAAAGAAAACTGAAAATGCAAAGGGCTGAGGAATAACTGTAAAGCAAAACTGAAAACCTTGGTGTATGGTTGTTTTATTAAAGTAGCTGCGTGAAAATCCCTGATTTTGCTGGGTGGGTGAAGAATTAAACAATGTGACACTTAGAAGTGTCTGTTTTAAATTAAATCCCGTTGCTCAGCAAGCATCGTGGCCAAATTTTGAGTATTCTCACTAATCCTCTATTTTGTACATGCCAGTATTTCCAGAGTATCTGTGTAAACTTCCACCTCTTCCAAGGGCTTTAGTCATTCCTCCCCCTAACTCTTCTGCAGTATGCTACACTTTCAGCAGCCTGTGGGCCATTGGCTGTGTGTAAGCTAAAAGCCAACTTAAGTCTTGTGGATGGTGGAAATTTTTTCTTTACTGTCTAATTCATTTGACTGATAATTTGTGCAAATATCCTTGAGAAGACTTGTCCTGAAAAGATTTGAAAATTTGGCGTGGTGATTGAGGTAAGACTGTCTCAAGTTTCTAAGACTAGTGGTGTGAAACTCGGCATTTCATATAAGGAAGAATAAAGACATTTGGAGGAGGAGATAACCAAGGATACTAAGCTCCTATCTTCTCTGTCCTGTAGCAGTTTAAAACCAGAATGCTGCTTTTCAGCAGCTCTAGCAGAGGTGTTCAAAACTACATGTAGGTACTTGAGGATTATTTTTTACAGAACCAGATGCAAATATATTTATTTTCTGCCAGTGTGCTGGCATCAGTGTCATGCATTATTTGTTCTTTTAATAACAACCTTTTCCTTTTGTCCTCTCTCACCCAGCTTCTCCCCCGTTTGCATGTGCATTGGAGTAGAGGGTGTTCCAGTCCTGGCAGGAGTTAAACCAACCTCCTGCAAACATGGCAGACGAGGACCTGATTTTTCGTATGGAAGGGATTGATAATGCCAGAACAACTGCAGTGGACTCTGGGAATTATCTTGATGCTGATAGTGATGATGAAAACAATTATTTTATCTGTCCGATAACTGATGATCCAGTTTCTAACAAGTCTGCCAATACCAAAGTAGATAATTATTACAGCAGCTTAGCAAAAACTGAGCAGTACAGTTCAAGCTCTTCTCCCAGAAGCTTTAGCTTTAAGGTGAGTATTGGCTCCAGTCTTCATTAAGGTTTTGGTTTTACTTAGTTGGCATGAGACATTTTCTAGCTGCTTCATCTCTTGTAACTAACTCTTTTCAATTAAGATATTCTTCTTTTTTTTCCAGACCTGCAGTTAATTCCATTAAGCCAATAGTCTGACACTGCCAGGGAATTGCTTACTGTCCCCTTCAGTTCAGTGGGGGGGATCTTCCTCCATTCAGTCCAGGAGAAAATTCACTGCCATTAGGATCAAACCATTTACAATGTAGTATGTTGATTGGGAGATTCAAAAGATAATACAATTGGTGTAAGAAAAATTGGGGCCTGTCAGAAGATAATCTATTATGAATTTTGCTAGTCTGTGATATTTTGAGTTGGACAAATAAAATTGTAAATTATAAAATTGTAAGGGTAAGTTTTTATCTTATAGCTCCTTCTTAGGGAGCTTTTGAAATGTTGACTGTCATGCTTGGGCATGAGGCATCACCCTGGCAGTAGCTCCTGACAGTGTACACAAGCAGTATCTGACTTTTTGGGATGAACAGCAGCTACAGCATTGCAGGGAGGTGAGAGGGGCTGTAGCTGGTGCTTCCTTGGCAGTGTGTCCTTTTTCACTCAGCTCCCTTCACACAGATCAGGCCAGGCGACGGAGCCTCAAGTGACATCCACTCTGTAACTTACATATCCTAAATAAACACAGTTTGTGTTTTGTTATTTGTGTTTACATGCTAAACCGGCATGTCTCTTAGATTTTCCTATATTTAATGTGTTTTATTAACACATTTCTTATTACAGATATTAACATTTCTTTAATAGATACTCTAAAATCTCGGTTATGCCTAATGCATGCTTTAATTGTGAAAAAATACTGGGGGTTATTTCAGTCAGATAACACAGTGGGTAACACATTGAAAGTGAAGCTGGCTTGTCTGCAGGAACATTTTTGCCAAAGCTAGTTCATAGAAGTATTAAAAGGTACATATGCCTCAGGAAGGTGAGGAGCAAAAGCTTAGTATAGAAATAGGACAGATGTTGGTGTATGCTAAACTAAGCAAGTTAAGACCTGATAGGGAGCTTAGTCTTCACTTGTGTGTACATTTTAACATGTACTAAACACTGGCCTCTGGGTCTGCAGTGCAATTTCTGAGTCATGTAGTCTGAGATAAAACTGATAAGGACTTGAGAAATTGCAATTATTTCCTTCTTCCTAAGCTGTCATTTTGCTTCTGCAGAATGTTTGTACCCATGTTTTGGTCTCTACGATGTCTAGTTTGGAATTGTAGGTTCTATCACAGATTAATTGCTTTGTGTTGAGATGTGGAGCAAGGCGGTGTCCATCTCCTGTTTAAGCTGCAGGACTGGTGATTTCCAGCACAATGAAGCAGACAGGCAGGGCTGATGGCATCCTAAACCCACAGCCTGGCCTAGCAGAGCCTGCCTGTCAGACCTCAAAGCTAAAGCAAGGCAGTGTGTGCCACTGATAATGAAAGGCAGAGTCAGAGAAGTTAACTCTCTGCTTTAAACAGGACTCAGCAATGTTTAATTAGCTAGTTAATAGGCAATACCCTTTTAATAAATACTTTCCAATTTAAAAAATTACCAACTTACCTCAATAGGTTTCTTCACAGGTGTTCTAAGAAGGAACTTAAATTGGGAATATGAATTGAAGAATGGCTTTTAACTGGAATTTTTTTGGGTTTTTTTTACTAACAAAGAGAACCAAGACTCTTTGTCAATCATTTGTCTTATCACATGTATTTTCCTACTTTCATGTCTCTCATGGATCCTTTAGAATGACACACAACATCGTTCTAAGCATGGCTCTGTGGTTGACCATGGTCGGGTAGGTTCAAAAGCAAATGTCAACACCATATCTAATAGATGCATTATGATTTTTTGGTTTGGTTTTGTTGGGTTTTTTTTTCCTTTTATGGCTTTTTTTTGTTCATTATTTTATTGTTTGGGAGGACTGATTGCCTCAGCCCATAAGAGTCATCAAGTCAAAACTAGAAGAGGTACCTGTTAAATGGAATAATACCCATTGTGTGTTCTCTACCCTGAAATTTCACTGTATGGCAGCCATATGCCTCCAGCAGGAGAAAAATTGCACTGTTAGCACCATTTCCATGAAATCCAACTAGTGTTTGTTTGAAGATTAGGATAGAACTTTTGTACAAAGCACCTCCAGAGATCAAGCACGAGTAATTAACTTATTTAAATTATCATCTAAAATGAACACAAATCACCTTTTGGAGAGGGAATCTACCCAAGAACGATTTGATACAGCTGATTAACCAAGCAGTTCTTGTTGCTGTCTCTCCTTATTTCTCTCATAGGTATTTAAGTATGCAAATTCTCAGGTCCATATGAGCTGTCATTGCATGACCTGAGGCAACTTCATTTTCTTATGAAACATGTAGAAAATCTTTCTCAACAAGTCCTTTAAAGTAATTTTCTTTAATGTAGTGTTGTTTTCATTTTCTGTTATTGTCAGAAAGGGGTGCATTTAAATTGTTTGCAAGGTATGCATGGTTAAAGCTGAAATTCAAAATAAACACGAACATTTAAAGCTTAGCTGCTTCAAAAACTTCCTTGATGCCATTCCTGACACAAATTTTAAGTGTATTTTTTGTATAAAAAAGGACTGATTTTAATTCCTGAAGATAAAAAAACAATCACAACATTTTAAAAGTTACTGTTTCTGCACACTTGGAGTTCAGTCAGAGAGGCAGTAATAATATCTCAGAGCTCAATACTTTATTGGCAGGGTGCAGAGTGCTTTTTCTCCTGCTCACTTTGCAGAAGGCATTTGGCACATCACAGGATCATATCTCCAGTTTTCTTGGAAATATACAATATAAGAGAGGGAGAACAAAATGTTAAGAGTAAAGCATACAAATTGGCTGGTAGAGAGAGACTGTACTCCAGAAAACTGCTGTGATATTTTACTCTTGACTTGGTGAACATTGAAATAGCTACTTGTCTGGAATTGTTATAATAATCAATTTTTACAACATTCTAATTTCTTCTTTCTCATACTGAGCACAGTCTGGGACCCTGAGGTTCACAGAATTTCTTATTTTATCCATATTGATTTTATCTTCAATGGACTTTTTTATACTTACTCTATTGCATGCAAAACCAGCATATGCTGCTACATATGAAAAGCTAAAAATCAAAACAGAAAAAGTGAATTAATATCATCTGGGTGTGCCTTATTGCCATTTGCAGAGCATGTTAGAGATATCTGCAAATTGCCACAGGTTTTGTAAATTGTATCTGGTATATACTATGCCAGGTTCTGTTCTCAGTAACTTTACAGTGGTGCAAATTGAACTGAAATCTTTGCTTGATATATCTGAGCTGGGTTTTATTATAATTGAAGTTATTAAAATGTCAGAGTTGTCTTTGGTACTACTTGGTCCCTGCTCTGAGCAGTGCTTTGGGGGCTTGTGTGGTTGCACATCTCCATAGCATTGGGATCCTGATGTGCTCTAGAAAGTGCTGGTTTTGTGAGCTGCTGCTGATTATAAATAAGGTGCCAATCTGTAACTTCATCAGGAAACCTGGAAGCATGCTATTGAGAAGGCCAAGCACATGCCTGACCCCTGGGCAGAATTTCATCTGGAGGACGTTGAGACAGAGCACGCCACTCGTTACAGGTCTGTGGGCCTTCCTGCTTTGGATGCTGATACTCAGTAAGACTGCTGGTTTGTGCAAGGGCTGAGTTTGTGTAGTGCAGAATATCTGGCTGAAGAAATTGCATGATGCCCAAAGTGAATGGGTCTTAACTCAATCTCCCAGGAATATGTAAATACTGCACATCATCAAAAATAAACATTTCAGCAAAACATTGCCACACTTTCTCTTCCACTTAAGCAGTATGTAGGACTTCCACTGTGTAGACAGGAAACAAGGCTGAAAAGTATTTTCTGGTTTATTTGTTAATGCCATAATTGTAATCTAATAAGGAAATCAGTCCCAACTAAGAGGAAGCATACTTAGTTTAAATAGTTAGGGAAAGAAAGCAACATAACCCTCCACAACTTTCCTAAAAACAGCAGTTTCAATTTTGCTACTCCATGCAGTATTGTTCCATGTGGCTGGAATTTAAATCCTTATAAAGCCCAGAATAGCTCAGTGTGGTCTACGTGCTAAAAGGGAGTTTGGCCCTGAAACTGGTTTCAGTGCTTTAACATGAGCTTTGCCAAAATATTAACTCTACTGACACAGGTTTCTGGGAGGAAGGGTTAGGGGTTAGAGGCCACTTAATCACCACTTAGCATCAGTGTTTGGAGAGGCCTCCCTTCCAACCCCATACCAGTCATGCAGTGCTGCTCTTCCCCATAGACTACATCTGTCCCTGGTCAGCCCCACAGTCCTGAAATAGTTTGCATATTTTAAAATACAAATAAGTGATAATTTTAGTTTCGGGATACTCAATATCCTGTTAAAAAGAGATGCCTCTGATACTCTTGCTTTTACCTCTTCCTTTGCTGCGAACTGGGGTATATATACCAATAACATATAAGTGAGAGTATGGGGTGTCTGCATGCATGAATTACTCTGTGCAGGTTGGGGGAACCAGGCTGGAAACAATCATGTGTTGATGACTCAGCTGCTGTGGTTCCCAGTTTGACTTTCACTGTGTTGGGAGTTCAGGGGGTGGGGAGAAGCCACAGTTGTACTCTTTGTACTATCACAGGGTTGTGCAGGGACTCACTCCTCCCTCAGTGCAGTGTTGGGCAGTTCCTGGCCCCACTGTGTCTCACAGCTGGTGCTGCTCACATTCTTCACAGCCCCAAGGCAAATATCCAGCCAGAACCAGGCTTATGCAAGCTCAGGCTTGAGGGAGACAACCTGTCCAGTGTGTAGAGCTTGGTGAGGCCCTTTCTGCCCCCAGCGTGCTGCCCAGGCATCTCAGAGGAGGTTTAACTTCAAAGCAGATAAAGCCTGATCTGAAGTGTTACAGAAGTTCAGATTCTGCCTTAGAGTCTGCTCATTGACAGGAGGGTTCAGTGTCTCTTCAAAGAGCTAAATATGTTTCTGCTTGCCTGCCCAAAATGAGGAGGGCCAGAGTGTAGTGGCAAGACTGGAAGCTTTTGTGTGGGAGTGGCAGCAGCACTTTCCAGAGTCAGTCACAGATAAGGAAGGATAGGTGCTGGAAATGGGAGGATTTGGGTTCCCTTTGCATTCTTCTGAGATGTATCTCCTGATTTTGCAGGTACAATGCTGTTACTGGGGACTGGGTTGAAGATGAAGTCCTTATCAAGATGGCTTCTCAAGTAAGATCACACTGTCCTTCATGTTTGCTAACAGCAAGTGTGTAGTTTCCTTTCTGTTCTGAATAGTGACAGCAATATGTTTGCCTTATAGAAATTTTGAAGTCTCAGTGTAATTCTTTTCACCAACCTCTTTTTCTTTGTGTCCTTCTCTCCAGAATAGAGTAGAAAATGGAGTCAGACCTTCTCTGTCAGCAACATGAGACATTTGTTCCATTCCCAGTGATTTCCCTTCCATGTCACCCCTCCCATTTCCTTCTGGCATAATTTCCCTGCCTGGCAGTAGTCCTACTATTTTGTGTGCTCCCAAATAATTTCTGTTGTTAGAATGAAAACCACCTGGGTTTTCTGTATGTGAGGGTAGAAGGCACTGTCATTTCCCAGTTAAGTGTTGGGGTTGCCTTGCTCTGTGCTGCTGGCTAGCTAGCATCTGGGGAGATGATGCTCTCATTGGCACATCCTCTACAAAAGTCTAAATGCAGAGAGCATGAAGTCTTTGAAGCTTCTTTAGGCAGTCACACAGAGCTGACTCCCAACTGGGGAAAGAATTTAAATAGTTTATTTAAAAGACACAGCATTTCTTCTCCATGGGATATTGGTGGGGGGAGTTTATCCAAATGCCTTTTCCCCAGATACCTGCTTACACTGCCAGTGGGTTTTCACTTTTCCTTGAGGAAATATTTCTATAGAGCCTGTTTGAAAACTGCTTTCTGCATGTATAAAGGGGAAGTCATGGTTGTGTCTCTTACTGGTTATAAATCACTTTTGTGGAAATGGCAATGCTGGGTTTTTGCTCTTTTCTTTTCCCCAGCCTTTTGGCCGTGGAGCAATGCGAGAGTGTTTCAGAACGTGAGTATCTGCCCACTTCAACTTTGTGGCCCTCCTTGAAATATTTTTTTCTGTGGTGACTGGAATTTCACTCAGATGTAGTGGAAATTGTGTAAAGCTCGACTCCTTTCTAAAAGGCTTTGCTGAGGGGTTTATCCCAGTTTGTGGATACTGGGATACACCTGCAGGGTGTATACACCTGCCGGGAGTGGAGTTCAGAAAGGAGAATGTACTCTGAATGTTGTGCTTCAGCCATCCCTGGGAGGCAGAATATTCATGGAAGTATAGTAACAGCCACTTAATTTCTGTGTTCCTTGTGTGCTAAAATATCTTAAAATTTGATACGAGGTCATAGATGTGTGCAGCCTGGAGACCAACTTGAGGCCTATAGCTAGGCACAGAAAAGAGAAAGAAAGAAATCAATCAATTTGCTTGGTGCAGTCTCAACTGGAGAAGCCTCCACTGGTGAAGAAGGTTATCCTCCTAGAATTTGCTTTGGATCACGTATACCAGTATCATGTTCTGAGTAAGGCAGAACTTGAACACTAACAGTTGTGCTTCCCAGAAAGATAAGGTGTGGGGGAAGACTGAGGAGGAACTTTTCCTTCCTTGGAGAGTGTTATCAAATGTTATTGTGGGGATCAGCATCGAGCTATAAATTGGTGTGTGCTAAGAGATTACCCCACCCCTTCCAAGCTCTGGAAATAAATGTTTCCTGGAAAATGTTGGGAGGTGTGTGTTTAAAAACATTCCCCCTTCTTCCCACGTGTGGAATCCAGAGAAATTGCACTTCATGTGTGGTTTCAGCTCTGGAAAGATGTAGACACTCCTGAAAGATGGAAATGGGATGTTTTGAACTTGAGGCAAAAGGAACAAAAGTAACCCCACACTGCTCCAGCTTGGCATTGGCACTTCAGTATCAGTTCATGCTGGTGGCTCTGTTCCTGCAAAGCCGGCTGGATACAGTAGTGAATGAAGCCTAGGAAGTAACAAATCTCAGCCTGCTGACATTGCTTTTAGTTCTTGTTACTTACCAAACTCCCCATTACACAATATTTTGAGTAATGCCATAAACAGAAATTTGTTAGCAGTTTTGCCTTAACCTCTGGTACTAAAACAGCATAACTTGAATGTCAGCTTTCTGCTGCTGGATTTCCCATACGTGTCAGTGGTACAGGGATATTTCCCATCTGGAGCTGTCTCCTAGATTTTTGTAACTCTGCAGGTTTTTAGTGAAGACAGCTGCCCATGGCCCAGTGAACCACTGTGAGGATACTGATTTTAGAAAAACGTGAGCTGGCTTGTTTTATGCAGGGGAGTGAGTTCTTTGAAGAACTGGGAAGGTTTGGGATCTGGCTGAAATTCTTACCTCATTTCCTCGTTCGTTCTTTCCAAGGCCTCTGTTGCTGTGACTGTGTGCCCATTCCTGCAGGAGGACAGGCAGCATGAAGTTGCTTTGCCTGTAGAGTATCCCCTGTACCAAGACCTCTGCTCCAAGTTCTTGGCAGGGAGAGGAAGATGAACGAGGGGGAAGGGTTGAGTGTTTGGGTGCTGCTACTAATTAAAGCACCTGCCTAATGCATTTGTTGGCAGCCAGCAGATCCTTTCTTATCAAAGTTTTCCTGTGCTACACACTACCACACCCCCTGCCTCAGCCCCCTGCTTTGGAGGGATCTGTGGATTAAAGATTTGCACGTCAACAAAAGGGAAAAGCTGCATCATGACAACTGTCAGGTGCAGTTTTCCTTCTGGGAGTATGTGGGTTACTGAACAGTCACTGCTGAGTGTTGAGAAGCAGCAGATTGCTTTTATCCCAGGAGAGGTTTCTCAGTTCATGTTTGAAAGGCCACTCCCTGTTAATTTCTGCAGAAAATAATTGTTGACATTAGAACAGGTTATTGACAAGGCACCAGCCCTTCATACTCCAGGTTTGAGAGGAACAGGAAGGGAAAGGAATTGAGAAAAGGAGAAAGTTCAGAGCACAAGTAGCTGCAGCTAAACCAAACAGTTTGGCACATCCCAGCCATTCCCCTGGGATGTTTCATTTTCCCTTGTCCCTTTCCTGTGCTTCACATTTCAGGTGAAAGACCTGATAAATGACTGAGGGTAATGCTCATCTTGGAGCCTGGCTCTGTCCATGCAGGCAAGGAAATGGGAAAAATTGAATTAAAATCCTTGGGTTTCCTTTCACCAACGATTGATTTATCTTTCAGAAAAAAGCTGTCCAACTTCTTACACACTCAGAACTGGAAAGGTGCCTATAATTATGTTGCCAAGCAATACATAGAGAGTGTGAGCAGGGATGTTTATTTTGAGGATGTTCGACTGCAGATGGAAGCAAAACTCTGGGGAGAAGAGTACAACCGGCACAAGCCACCAAAACAGGTGCATTCAAAGATCTTGCTAAGCAAAAATGCAGTATTGTTCTTCTGTTGGGTTAGTTTTCAGACATAATTTAGAGGGAATTATTTGTTCACATTCCATCACATTTAAATGCTTGGATAGATTCTTTCGCCCTTCTATGTTTTCTGTTAAACGATAGCTGATTTTGAGTGGAGTAATTACAGAAATTGCTTTATATTTCCAAGACTAGGGGCTGTGTGTTTGTGAATGTCTGACTGTCCTTAGCTGTTGACTGAAAACCAAAATAAAATGATGTTTGTATTGTCTCTGATGTGTGCCCTGCTGCTTTTGTGATAACCAGAGATGTCACAGAATTTTTTGCCAGCAGCAGTCTCAGCAAGCACTTAACTGTTAGTGCTCCAGGAGGGTAGATGCTTAAATCTTCTACACCTACCCCAACATGTAACTCCAATAATTTTTGAAAAGAGCTGGAAACCTGCTGGAAACTTTAGCAATTTTAATGGCCAAAATTAATGATTTTGATATGGGGGATATTGGCATTACCTCCCCTATGAGGAGCTGTTACTACTATGTTGTTACTACCTGGCTTGTAATGGCAAGGTTAGATCTACAGTGAAGCACACAGA
Source organism: Camarhynchus parvulus (assembly GCF_901933205.1). Classification (NCBI taxonomy): domain Eukaryota; kingdom Metazoa; phylum Chordata; class Aves; order Passeriformes; family Thraupidae; genus Camarhynchus; species Camarhynchus parvulus. The sequence continues at coordinate 10,830,156 of NC_044584.1, read as the reverse complement.
GAGAAATCTACAAATCTAGAAGTTTTAAATGCCATGTTGGAGAAAATATATAAGTGGAGAGAGAGTTGTGATGGTTTCTGCTTTAGGAATGTATGTGGGACAGAGGGAGAAGGTGAGGCAGGATACAGAGATACCTGAACAGTAGATACCCTCAGCCCTTCTCTGAAAATGCATTTCTTTCAGTTGTGCAGTAGTGACTGTATGTTTTGTTCTCTGGGTGCAGACTCTTTGCAGAGTACTCTAAAGGTACCCACAAGATAAAAAAGAAAGCCAGCACTTGCTAAGAATTTTTTCAGAGGAGTTTGTTGCAGAAGTGAGCTGTTTTGAAATGACTGCTTTTAATTTATGGAATTCCTCCAATAACTCGAGAAGCACATGACTCTTTCCCTGCCCCCTTGTTAAACAGAAAGATCTTTGCAATTGTTCAGATTCTTGCGTTGGGAAAGTTTTCACAGCTGGAGGATTCACACACACTTTGATCTGAAGACAGTATGCTGTTAGTCACTGTTTATCCTCTTTCCCTACCCAGGTGGATATAGTGCAGACCTGTATTATCGAAATGAAGAACAGGCCTGGAAAGCCTCTCTTTCATCTGGAACATTACATTGAAGGCAAATACATCAAATACAACTCAAATTCTGGATTTGTGCGAGACGACAACATTCGTCTAACTCCACAAGTGAGGCTTTGTTTCATGCTTTCCATGGAGTCTGCTGCAGAGAATTTCTGGGCTCTCTCCAGAGGTCTTGCATTACTGCCAAGAAAGGAAACTGCAGGCTCTGCAGTACAATGCCAGATAAATTTCTCTGTTTGCAGTTTGTCTGCCCCTTACTTGGGACCTGCTCTTTCAAGGGCTGAGGGCTTCTTTATTTGATTTCAGTTGATTACAGTTGAGTTGAACAGGGTTAATACTCTTTGGAACCTTAAGCCCTTTGACTCTAATTATAACTGCAGATATCAAAATGTTTCAAACTTTCTTCAAATTGAGGCAGTGAAGGGATCTCTCATGTACTATGTACTGAATGGTCTTTTGGTTCCTCACGTAATACACACGAGGTGTCTGGTATCCAACTCATGTAAATAAATCTAGTCCATTTGCATATAAAAATGTCAGTTTTTCTAGCTGCAGCCTCTGAATAGCTGAATCTGAGATTGCATATAGAAATACAAGGACAGATTTCAAGTGATTCTTGAATCTTGTAAAGTAAATTTAAAATATTATTGAAAAATGCAAAGTGGTCAATGTAACAAAGACATATTTTTACTGGGCCTTGAGAGTTTTCATTTTTACATTTTTTTCCACTATATTTAAGGTATTTGTCATGAGGCTTAATGTAAGCAGAGAATTTGTGTTCTGAGCTGTCATTTGTGCACTGAATCAGTGCTGTGCTTTCACAGGTTGGGAACAAAATGTTCCCTGGTATTTGCTGCAGTTAAAATGTTTGTCTGTCACCACCAGTCACCTCCCCCAGGCCTGGCACCACTTTTTTGGAGACCTTCCCAGAAGATTCCTAATATCTCAGCTTTATTTTAAAGAGAAGGGCTTTTTGTACCTGATTCTTGAAATGTGTTTTTTCAAGAGCACAAATGTACATTTCATTACTGATACACAAATGTAGACACAGAGCAGTTGCTCAGGGGGATCACTCAAAGGGGAAGAAGAATTTGTCTGGATGCTCACATTTATTTATGGGTTCTTTCTCCAAACTGTGGCAGAGCTAATGCTTGTTGGCAGAAGGAAGCAGTGTCCCAGGGATGCAGAGCCTGCAGATTCACAGGCACAGCCTGAATGTTTATACAGAAGTTATTCTGTACTGGCTTCAGAGCCTGCTGTTTTGCTCTCTGCCAGCCAGCTCCCCACTACCTAAGGTGAAGACTATAGTGGAAAACAATCTCTAGTACAAAAATGAGGAATTAAGGAATCTCCTTTCCCCTGCCTGTTCCCACTGCTGCTTTTCACTTTGCCTTTTTTATCCTCTCTGCAAGTTGGAGCAGGTTAGAGAGACAGGATACTACATGCTTTGGTCTCTTGCTGCTTTCATCATGATATTTATACCAGTTATATTTCACTGATAGGGTTATCAGACTTCCCATTTATAACAGGGGAATATGTGTTGCTGTTTCCAGTAGATGAAGGGAGAGTTTTCTCAGACATCTTGTACAATTGCTTTTGTAGAAGAATCTCAGACATCTTGTATGGTTCTTTCCAGGCCTTCAGTCACTTCACCTTTGAGCGCTCAGGACATCAGCTCATTGTTGTTGATATCCAGGGAGTTGGAGATCTTTACACAGACCCTCAGATCCATACGGAGAGTGGTACAGATTTTGGAGATGGCAACCTAGGTAAAAATCAATGATTCTATTTCACTAAGGGGTGCTTCTCTTTTCTTCCCAGCTCTGCTGAGTAGCCACTGCGCTGGGTGAGCTGACACATTTCTGAGGGTTGTCAGCTGGGGAAGTCCTGTTGTAAGGAGTCCTGTACAGGTTAGCTGTCATATAAGGGCAGTCTTAAAATGAGAGCTGATCTTGGCTTATGTCTCCTGGCCTACTCCTAAACAAGTAATGTAATTAAGTAGTTTTTACATTGTGAGAACAATAATCATGGCCTTTGATTTCCTTGCCACATTGCAGGAATGGATACAGCTGAATGCAGAGAGATAGGCATTGTGTATTTTTGAAGTTCCAAGTGTCTATATATGAAGTTGTTTGGAGGACACTACAAGTTTTTTAAGCAGGATTAAATTCAGGCACATTTCTCAGTGATGGATTAGATTTTTGTTATATCTTGTTCATACATAGCTTTCCAAGATTTTTTTACTTGTTTCACTCTCTCATGCAGAGAGAGTGAAAAGCTCTTACAGTTGTTGAAATGGAAGTGGGTTACGTGTGTGCTACAAAGCATTTTCTCTCTCTTGACTTTTTTAGGAAAAGCTTTGAGACTTCCAGCTTTTAATAAGTAATTGTCATATAATATTAGAGTAAACCCTTTCTTAACTTTTTTTAATGCCTTAGGTGTTCGAGGTATGGCCTTGTTCTTTCATTCTCATTTCTGCAACAACATCTGCAAAAGCATGGGGCTTGCACCATTTGATCTTTCATCCAAAGAGAAAGATGCCTTGGATTATAATAAAAAATTGCTTGTAAGTGTTTGATGAGAAAGTTTAATTAACGGGGAACCTTGAAATTAGTGTATATTTGGGACCAAGTAGATCTTAGAATGCTGAAATAAGTTATAAATTTTGGATCTCACAAACCTGATTTGATGCTTGTTGCAAACTGATCTGTTTCAGTAGATTTTGATGGCAGTGGGACTTGATGTAACACTTGGAATGAAACTCGGCCCTAAATAAGTAAAAATGTCAGGGTTTGATATTGTGCTGCAGTGTAGTACTTTTCAAAGCAAATACTTCTGGATACCTGTTTATATTTATAGAGGACTCCTAATAAACATTCACATAGGCTTGTATAGCATGCTTAGAATTCACAGAAGGATTATTGACGGGACTTTCTCGTTGATTTCCCAAGGAATCTGCTCAAACAATTCTCCGTGGCACAGAGGAGAGGTGCGGCAGCAGCCGGGTGCGGACAGTGTCCGGGAGCCGCCCCCCGCTGCTCTTCCGTCTGTCGGAAACGTCCGGGGATGAGAGCATGAGTGATGTGGCGTTTGACTCCCTGCCCTGCTCTCCCTCCTCTGCAACCCCTCACAGCCACAGGGTGGACGTGCTTAGTGAGTGAGCCTCTCATACATCACCTCCGGGGGGTTCCTGAACATTGGACTTGTCTTACATTGGTTTTGTCTTACTTTGTTGCTAAGCAGAACAGCATTGATTTAGTCCAGAACAGTTGTTTCTAGTACTCCTCTTTGAGCAGAAATAAAGCTGAACATACTTCTATATAGATAATTAATGCACAGATGCTTCTGTGAAAAACACAGCAGTAAAATGATGATATCTAGAGCTTTTTCCTCAAGCATATTATCCTTATAATAACAGCAAGGTTTTTTTTCTCTTCTAGATTGGCCTGTGTTCAGTGAAGTAGATAACTTGGATCAGCTTGACAACAAAAGGGTGAGTGTCTTTCCAACAGAAAATGAAGCTGCAGTTGCCTAATAAAATGTCTCTATAGAACTTCCCAAAGGTTTTGTTCAGTAAAAGCACATAAAGGTACCTGCCTATTTCTCTTGTTGCGGATCATGTTGCTTCTGTGCCTTTGTTGTTTCTAGTACAGGAAGAACATTTTATCTTAATATTTTAGTATTCATTATTTTGCCACCAGAAATCCATTTGCATCTGCTGTATTTTAATGGATACTTAAAGCATGTGCCTGTTCCCCTGCCTGCATATTGTGTCTTGGGTGCTTGTCCCAGCTGCTGTGGTATCAAAGCTAAAGAATCCCTATGGATTAGGTCTCTGCAAATATTGGTACCGTGGAATGTTAGAGAACCTTGCCTGAGGAGGTGTAGGAAGTTTGCAATGGGCATTTTCCAGTGCTGGGCCTTAGTGCCAGGGGCTGTCACTTACTGGTTTGTCACTGAAGCCGAAAACTATATTTAGTGGATTCTTGATTTGATAAAATGTGGAAGTCATCGATTTATTTAAATGTATGTAAGGGAGAAGACAATCTTAGATCACTTTATGTATCATTAAGTCCTGCTCCTTCTGACAGAGGTAGCACAATCATTTTCATCCAGTCTAATCATCCAATATTTTTCATTGAAAGAACAAACCATTTGCCCTGTGAGAAATGTCAAGTTGAGGTCCTTACAAAGTGTAGTGCTAATGCTGTTCTGTTCTTGAGTTCTGTAGGATTTTGAAAATGGTGGAGACAGTGGGTATCCCAGTGAAAAGAGAAGTGAGACAGAAGATCTGGATCATAGAGAGAGGGTAAGAACCTGACTGGTATAGCAGAGTTGGTATAGCCTATTCATACTTAAACTGCTGTTGTAGAAGAATCTTTTTTATCCTTCCTGATCTAGATCTGATCCTGATCTAGACTTCGAAAACAGAGGAAACAAAGAAATTCCTCCACATTACACCATTACTTATTCATATTGGGAATGACACTCTTACAAGAAAAAGATTATTTGTAATGAGTAACTTAATTTCGAATATCATATTTGATTCAATGTTATTGTGTGGGTTTTTTAAGTATTACATGTTGCATTTAGGATGTGTAGCCATCTTCTTGTGGGGAATCCATGAATATGATCTGCTTTCAGAATCATTTACCTTCTCTACTTGGTATGGATTGAAATATTACAGAACTTAATGTTGTTGTCAGGTAATAATATGGAATTTTAGAATTCCTAGGGGTTAGTTGCTTACTCCTCTAAAATTTTTAAATAAATGTTTTTTGACCTGGAGATCTTAAGATATTTAATTAGAAGACAGGAAAGAGAATACTGCTTCTAGAGATACCCCTCCTTTTGTCACCTCCTTTGGCAAGGTATTTGTCATGGCATCTCTAGCTTATGGGATTAAAGCCCATATGTGCCAATTTCTTTATCATTTTGGTATGAGTCTTAATATATTGTGATATCACTGAAAGAAATGGATGCAGTGGAAACAGTTTTGGTTTTTATTAATTCACTGTTGCTATTAATTCTAGAAGGTAGGAATAGTCTAGAGGCATATCTGGCACACATCAGTGGCTGCAAAGTGAATGATGCAAATCTTTACATCAACGTAGGGCCATTCAAACAACAACCGGAGGCAGGAGTCTGATGAAGACAGTTTGGGAAGCTCTGCAAGGGTAAATAAAGCAGAAATGTTCACAGGCTGAGTTTGCTGCTCTGCTTGTCCCTTGTTCCACTTACCTGCCACCTAACCACATCACTGAACCAGATGTTGGTTGCCCTTCATTTTCAGCTACAGAAAATATTTATTAATGTCAACTTACCACTCTGTTATTTCCTTTTATGTTTTGTCTTTGTTTTCTTGTTAAAGAAGTACTGTGAAACAAATTGTCACCTCTGTCATAAATTAGTGATTATGTGTGGGTTTCTCACTTTCAAAAAAAAAATTACAGCTCTGTGGATTTATTTTCTACCTAGCTAAATTATATTTCCTTTCTGCACTTTAGTTTTGGAATTCTATCCTGTATGTAGTTGTTCTGTAGTTGAAATCATATCCTGTATGATTTCTTAAAAACATGCAGTGTTTGAAACAGATACACAGTGAGGAGAGCTGCTGTCACCTAACTGAGTTAGGAAAGACCAGAGCTTGTATGCTTTTAGAAAATATAACTTCTGTGATAATTGGTCTTGGATATAAGCTGAAATAACTACTGTGAAAGGAAAGAAAAAACAGAGCTTTGACAACAAATAATAATTTATTTAGATACAATTTTCTTTTCATTATTATATATTCCTGTTTCAGAAAATTGAAACAGCTTTAACAGACTGAAGTTCTGTGCCAGCAGCCTTTCCTGTTGTGTTTTCTCTGTGTAACTGTAAAGGCCTTAATTATGATAGGATTATTTTCAGCTACTGTTTCCCACCAATCCATTATGTTCAAAAATTTCTTCATTTGGGTTGGTCTTCCTGAGAAATGCCAATGCATGTATCTGCCTGTAATCTTCTGCATGGTTACGTATCATTTTTCTAGAGTTCTAGAATGCAAGCTGCATTTAAAGTGTTGGGAACAGAAATTCTGGGCGGAAAAGTATTGGTTTCAGGGTTTTTTTGTGCATGGATAACTTCAGTGCTTGCAGTGTGACTATTCAGTTGCTTATCTGTGTAAGTAACTTCTTCTGATTCAGAACTTTGAGATGATTCTTCAAAGTGATGATGTTCGGATTAGAAATAGAGGGGCTTATTCCATTTCTTTAATGAAGACTAATAACCAATTATTCAGCTACTAACATGACTTTTGAAAGCTGTGTTTTAAAATACAATATTTACTACTAAGTAACAATACTAATAGAGGCTTTAATTCCTGGATGGTAATCCATATGGATGGGAATTTTAATTTTGAATATAAATAATAGTGTATTTTGTATTTCAGGTCAGTGTGGAGAGATGGAATCTTTATAACTCTTCCAGAGTCCACATCCACAGACCGTCCTGTGTTGCCCAAGAAATTCAGAGGCTCAATGCACTAGAACTTGAAAAGAAAATTGGGAAGTCAGTCCTTGGAAAGGTGGGATGAGTCTGCTGATACTGTTTTATCCAACAAGGAATATCTTGTATTTATTACTTACATAGAGGTGTTGCCCTGCTTGCATTTATTTGTGCAGTTGAAAATAACACATCTATTCCTTTCTGTCACCTATCCATGTTGTATAAGTGACCTTTAGTTCAGGAACCCATGAATTCGATCTGCTTTTGGCCTTGTAACTTCTGGGCTCCTTTGGGAAGAACCCTGCTGCTGTTAATCTGTATTTCCAGAGGCATCACACAGGGAGGATACATTGGGATGGGTATGCTGTGCCTGACCCACATACCTTGCACAGAGGCAAAGCTGAGCTCCTGAAAACTGGGAGCATGGACTGACTCTTTACTCCAGACTATTCCAGATAATTCAAATGTGAATTAAGTTTGGGGTTATGTATGGCCTTAAGCCCACTCCTAAAACATGATATAAATCTTACTGAATATCCTGGGAGCCTTAGGTGTTCTCAAACCTTTTGATGTAGGAAGAAACCTGTTTTTCACAGAATCTTTTAGGTTGGAAAAGACCTCTAATATCATCAAGGCCAGCCTGTGACCAATCACCACCTTGTCAACCAGACTATAACACACTAAGTACCATGTCCAGTTGTTTCTTAAAAATGGAAAGAAATATTCTGGAGCTGTGATTCCACAACTTCCCTGAGCAGTCCATTCCAATGTTTAACAGCCCTTCCCATGAAGAAATTCTTCTTGATGTCCAACCTGAACCTCCCCTGGTGCAGCTTGAGGCTATGTCCTCTCATCCTGTCACCAGCTGCTCGGGAGAAGTTGCTGATCCCCATCTTGCTAGAACCTCTTTTCAGATAATTGAAAAGAGGGCTGGGTTTCCCTGAGCCTCCTCTTACCTCAGGACTTAGCTCTAAAACCTGGTAAAGTTCAAGCAGAGGGCTTTTGAAGGATCACATCCCTCATGCTGTGTCTCCTGTGCAATTGTGTGCAGGTGCACCTGGCCATGGTTCGCTACCATGAAGGCGGGCGCTTCTGTGAGAAGGACAAGGAATGGGATCGGGAGTCAGCCCTGTTCCACCTGGAGCATGCTGCAGACTGTGGGGAGCTGGAAGCCATCGTTGGGTTAGGCCTCATGTGCTCTCAGCTGCCGCATCACATTCTGTCTGAGGTCACTCTCGAGGTATGGAAGATGCCAAAAAGCAGAATTGTAAATATACCGTAAGCATAGCAGGAAATGGAGATGAAACAAAAACCATAGTTAGGTGTTCTGCAGCCTGTTCAGAGAAAATAGATTACTTTGTAATTAAGGATTTGGACAAAGCAGCAAAAAAATGTTGCCTCTTTCTGGTTTTGCCAGCAAATTACTGCATGCCTTTGGAAAGCTTTTGAAGCCACCTCTACTGTTCAGCTGCTTTGTTTCTTGTGGCTGTGCCAATTTCTCAGACATACTAAATACTTGCCGACTTTGAGAAACTGCGTTTAATGGTAAAGGGATGGTTTTAGAAGCATGCATTTTAAAGGTTTTGTTTTCTTTACTAGGATACAAAGGAGAACAGAAATAAAGGATTTAATTACTTGCTGAGAGCAGCAGAAGCTGGAGACCGGCCTTCCATGATTCTGGTAGCAAGAGCATATGATACAGGTGTAAATCTTGGTGCAGACAGGTACTGTGCATGGCTGAGTAAGTTAACTTGGTGGTACTTCACTTAGGCAAGGCTGGGGCAATGATTTTTCTGCTTTTGTATTTTAGCATGTCTTTGTTATTTATGTGAGTTTTCTGTTTTGCACAACAGTGGTACTCTTTAAATTTCCCACTGTCAAATAACATTAAACTTCTAATTGAACTTCACTGAGCATTCTCAGTGTGCAAAATAACTGATTTTAAAGTATTTATGAAATAAGACTCTGCAACTTGAGGGTTTTTTCCTAAATTGGTTGCTCTCACAAATATAAATGCCAAAACCATACAACTGATAACGAAGCTCAGACTCTGGAGTTCAGGAAAACACTTCAGTCTGATACTTTCTCCTGTAATTTCTGCACAAGGTGACCCCAGCCTCATTTTGCCATGGTGACCTCATGTCGTAGTGCAGTTAGTGAGTCTCCATGAGAACATTTGCTTTCTTGGAGAGCATTAAGGTTCTGAAAAGTCAGTACAAAATCGCATGCTGAATCTCCGATGCAAAGTGCATTTGTTTCCTAAGGGAACCATCTTCAGAAATTATTTTTGACTTCAGGGCCCAGGACTGGAAGGAGGCACTTCACTGGTACAACGCCGCGCTGAACATGACCGACTACGACGAGGGAGGTGAATATGATGGCACTCAGGATGAGCCCCGGTACCTGCTCCTGGCCAGGGAGGCAGAGATGTTAATGATGGGAGGGTTCAACCTGGATAAGGATCCCCAGAGATCAGGTGAGGCCTTCTTTCTGTTATCTGTAGTCTTGCTTTTCCTTCCCTTCTCCCCAGCATGTACTTCAAAAATAGATTTCTTACTTCAGCTGTTACAAAACATAGAGAGGGTCAATACCTTCGGATTTAATTGTGCTGGGTGTAACAAGGATGGATGTACCAGTGGAAGAAGAGATCTTGGCAGAGACAGGGTAGTGGGTGGTGCCTTGTCCAACCTGTGGCACACTGAGTCACTGCCAGGCAACCGTCACTCCCTCTGAGGTTGCTCTTCTGGGTCACTCCCCTGAGCTGCAGGTTGCTGCTTGTAGTTTGAGCTACACCCATGATTCCCAGGCCCTCCACAACATTCTCTTGGTTGCTGTGTAACCTGTAGGAGTCCTCGGAGGGGGCTCCTACAGGCTGGTCCTGTTTGCAGTCCTTCCAGATCCATTGGGGAGCCATCAGCAGCCCAGCTGTATAACTTGGAGAGCAGAGCCAGGTTCCCAGCTTGTGTAACTCTGACACTGTTAAAACACACCCATACATCCGGCCCTGCAGTTTGACCTCCATTTCTCCCTTTGTCCTTTATTTGCTTCAGGCTAAAGCCATATTCTTTCTTTACTCTGTCAACATAACTGATGCTGTTTCCTTTCTAGGTGAGCTTTACACAGAAGCAGCAGAAGCAGCCATGGAAGCCATGAAGGGCAGACTGGCAAATCAATATTACCAAAAAGCAGAAGAGGCTTGGGCGATGATGGAAGAATGACACTGAAATTAAGCAGATCTTGTATATAAATTTGTTATAGACTTGCTGCATTTGCAGCTACAAAGATGTATTTTTATGTGATGTTACCAGGTTGGTTTTTTTTCATATTTTAGTTTTATAATTTTTTTTGAGAGTAGAAATCTAAATGTAAGTAGTATGTAGGGTGCCATAGCATACGTCTGTTTGTGTTTTAAAGTTGTAATACACACACTTGAACCTTTTATACTTTTTTTTACTGTTAGAACTGAGGGGCCTAGTTTTTTTGACAAAAGAAAACAAGGCCTTATTGTTTAGGTTTTACATGTCCTGTTTTTTACACAGCTAATGATCAGTGTGTTTACATTTTTCTTCTCCTCCCCGCGTACAGAAAAACATTTTCCGAAATTCTCAGCATTTCGTGATCATTTTTGGTGTATCTCTCCAAATTTGCACATGAAGGTAAATTTTCAGTTTATGGATGCAGCTACTGATGTTAATAAGTAGTCCCATTCTATTTTGCTAACATTATTGGACACTTATTCTCAAATGAATTTCGGATAGAATCCTTAGTTTGGGGAGGGGTAGGGAAGATGATTCAGATTGGCTGTGAGGATATTCAGGGTGGAATGTTTTATTCATTACCAACATGACATATTATACCATTAGAAAATCATTCATGTTCCTGATGAGGTGAGGTATCCATGAGGTACCTCTCTCATTTTCATATTTTGCACCGTATAAAAATTTATTTGTATAAAAGTCTACTGATCTTACATTTGTTCAATAATGTACTTGTAATGCAAGATTTGTAATATGTGGGTAATTTGAAGTTAGTTTTACAGGGGCATCTCAAATCTCAGTGAAGCTAGATCATCTCACTTCAAATGAGAACTCGTTTTCCACCATTTCCAGATGGATGTTTGAAGAGGTTAGGAGATGTTGATTTACCTATTTCTATGTACAAAAAACAATTTACATGGTTTAAGTATATTTTTAATGGTATTTTATCTGCAAATACTATTTAGAGAAGAGTTTTTGGTTAGAAAGGGAAAACAGCATTACCCCAAAACACTTGAATTTGTGTCCTCCTTTGCCTAATCTCAATCAGTGAGGGGAGGACAAATACCTGGTGGTGGTTGAAATATCATTGCATAGAGATAAGTTTCTTCAAATCCAGTCTTTTATTCCCAAGCTGCAGTGACATCTATGTGGATAGTACAGAAGCTGCTCCTGTTCCTTGGTTGTGGTTAACAGTCATTTTGCAGGAGATGGAAGATGGAACTCCTGCCTCCTTGGCCTGGCAGTGTCCTGAGGTGTAAATTGATGTGCAGGGGCAACCCCTGTGAAGTGCTGAATGACCTGTGATGCTCACCACTTCAGCCAAGCAGGTGTAAAGTTAAGCAGGCCATGAGATGATGCAGAATTCATTAGTATTTCTCTCGTGCATAGCCAAGGAATATTAATGTCTTGTAAAATACAGAAGCTGTTCAGGGAACAGAAATCAGTTCTTCCTTTCCTGTGCAAGTGCCTGTCACTGGAATCAAATTATGCTCCCATTTTCTCTTTTTTATGGCAAGTGGATCTTGAATTGCTGTTTAGACATTTATCCAAGGGTGATGTCAATAACAACTGCCACTGTCTGAAAGAGGTGAACTCCTGGTGGTTAAGGGAGAATTTGAATCCTTTCTAGGAAAGAAGGGAAAGTTACCCTTGGATGTTGTGCTTCTGGCTGGTGCTGTAACCCTCAGGCAGCTGTAGCTGTGAGCAGCCTTGCAACACATGGCAACATCTTTTTGCTGTAGATTGCAGAGGTTGTGGGAAAGCAGTGCCCATGGCCTTTTTGTTTTTTGTTTTGTTTTGAGAGTAAGGACAAAGCTCTTCACCATTAATGGAGGAATGTCTCGTTTCTAGATCTCAGCTGGTCTTAGGTAATGAGGTACTAAAATGACCAGATTTTTGGACTTAATATTTTTTTATACCTAACATGCTGAAATAGAACCAGAGGACTGCAATTCAGATGAATGTTTTCAGTGCCTATCCACAGTTCTGCTTTAGATGCCTAAAGCCTCTCTGGGATGTGGCATTTTTTGCTATTTCAGTTCATAGCATTAAGGTATCAGCTGTCAGTGAAAGATGAAGCCCCTCACCTCTGAAGGCAATTGAATAGTCTGTTTTGTGCAGAACCTATACAGTGTGGGAACTATAAATCAGACACAAGTATTTGTTTCCCTTCTTTGGTGATACCACATCTTTGAGATTTTCCTTGAGAAGGAAGCATGTGTGACAGCACCACTAACCATGTAGGGAGGAGGTTGAAAATGTCCAAAATGTGCATGCAAAGGATGTAGAGTGTAATTATTGACACTTTTTGGTGTGGTTTAATTTGCTAAATTCAGTAGTTGCTCAAGTTGCCGATAGCTCTGTGTAGATCTGGTATATAAATGTTCACACAACTCAGTGCAAAATTAATTAATTCTTTGTTTGCAAATACTTTTTGGTGATGAAGACTACATTTTGTCCTAAGGTGTATCAGATGATTTAGCCATATAATAAATGGGACTGTCAATAATATGAAAATGGAAATTGTTTACAGAAGTATACACAACTTATTCTGTGACATTCTTTTGAAGGGGAAAACTGTATATTTTAAAGACTTTTGCAATGATATTGCTTTATGCTGTATTTTTAATCTATTCACAATGAATAAATAAAATCTGTATTTTTTAAAAATGGGAAAATAAATCTGAGGCTCAGCCTGCCAGAACTTACCTGGGTTCATTGTTTCCAGATGTCAGTGGGAATATTGCTTGGGTAAGGATAGTGAGATGGAAGACTTTGTATGTCAGACCAGCAAATACTGCTTGCCTGCATCACTTAGTCCTCTCATTCACTTTTCTGGGTTCATTCTGGCTAGTAAATAAAATTGTTCTTTTTGTCAGTTTTCTCAGTAGAGTTTTACTCATTGCTTGTGGGCATTTGCTTTTGTTTGGTTTTTTTTCTTTATAAATTGCCAAAATTCAATCCTACTATTACAAGCTTCCAGAAATCCTCTCTATCATTTGTATTATTCCATTCCCAATTTCATTCCCTTTCAACAGTCAGGAGTAACTAACTGGGAGGAAATTATTAGATGTGCAACAACAAAATCTGTTTTCCTCCAGAAAACAAAATGGTTGATGTGCTCTCTGATTTGCATTTGATTACACATGTCGTGTCTGTAACCAATGGGGGATAAAATGTAAGGACAGGAAGGCTCATTTGCAGGGTGTACAGGGGCCTCCCTGTGCCTTTAGCTTTTGTTTAGTCCTGAGAATGGGCTGGAAATTCCTGGGCTCTGTGATTTGAGGTGGGATACAACATCTAATGATACACTCTCATTTTGCTATGATTTATTTCCCTTTTTGTGCCAAAATAATCTGTTTGATACAGACCCTTTCAAACTGTTCAAAAGGGAGCTCTTAGTGTTGCTTTTTTATTGCTTTATTCAGACAAGTGGAACTTCTTATACCTGTGTAGTTCAAACAATGTGAAATTATCCTCTAGCAAAGGCACTGTGAAATAGCAGAATTTCCTAACAAAAAAGCACCATGTGGGCCTCTGCACTGTAGAATCAGTAAGATGAAAAATGGTGAAATTTGGCACTGCTCTAGCTTTATAGCCTGTGGAGGTTTTAGATATAGCTGCTGTCACAGAGATGGAGTGTTTGCAAGTGGAACAAAGTAAGAATAGTCTTCTTCAGAAACCATGGAGACAGCAAACTCTTATAGCTTATAAAGTGTAAATAAGTATATTGCCTGTTTCTTAATTACTGGTCTGTGGGACTGATTTGAATCTCATTCTCTTCCCCACAGATGTAATTTCACTCAGAGTAGAATGAGTGCTGACAGAGCCAGTGTAGTTACCATGGGTCAAGTCAGGACTTCTCATCTGAATTTGGACAGGCAGAATTTAATTTGAACCTCAGGATGGATGAAGGGCCGTGCTGCCAGGGGTGAGTCAGGATATTTTCAGGTTGAAGTTTAGGGATATCTCTCAGTTGCTCCTGCTGATGGACTAACTCCTGTGTGGGGACAGCTCAGGGCTTTGTAGCCCTTGGGCCTGGCCCTTAGTCTGGGAGTGTTATATACTCCCATATTCTCTGGCTATCCTGTGCTAGAAAACAATGTAATAAGCCTGGTAGCTTGTGTTATGTTGGAGTTCTCCTATATGTTAATTCTTTAATTTGGAAAAGGTCCTGCCATTGCACCTGATGTTGCACAGGTGAAATGAAAAAACTAGTGACCCAGCTGCCACCCCCAAGGGACAGCCTGTGCTCTTGCCCCCTGTCTGTGTCACACATGGCTGAAGTGAATAATCTTGGGTACACAGGCTTCCTTTGGTGCTCAGGAGAAATGTCTCTGTGGCCAGGCACAGAAACATTTCAGGGGCAGAGGCTGAGCTCAGCTGGGACAGGGCAGAAAAGCACTTTTCAGGAGGGTGTTGGTACCTTGCTCTGCCTGGGCAAAAGGAGCTGTGGGACTGAGCAGCCCACTCAGTAAGGAACAGTTTGTAATGAGTGTTCCATGCAGCCTCCTGCACACACACACACACACACACACACACACGCACACACACACACAGAGGCTTGGAGACTGTTAAAACTGACTTTTCTGCTTGAGCAGGTTACAGGTGATTTGCTGTGTGAAGCCAATTCAGGTCTGCCTACCTTCTCTCCTCCCAGAACCTCTCCTGCTGCTCTGCAGTCAGCTCCCTCTGTTCTTAAAAAAACCCCACATCCTGAAAAGGCACTGAACTGAGGGTGTGAAACTGTAGCAGCACTAGAGGAATTTAGTCATGTTTACATGTGTGTGCTGTTATTCCTCAGTACTTGTAGGCAGTGAATGAAGTTTTTAGCAAGACTGTGCAGTGCTGCAGCCTCTCACAATGAGAGTGCCGAAACGCTGGCACAGGTTGCCCTGAGAGGTGGTGGATGCCTTATCCCTAAAAACGCTCAAGGTCAGGTTGGAAAGGGCTCTAAGCTATCCAATCTGGTTGAAGATGTCCCTGCTCACTGCAGGGTGTTGGACTATCACAGCTTTTTTGGACACTTCCAACCCCAACCAAAGCATTCCTTGCTTCCATTTCAGCAGCTCCCTGGAAAGAGAGCTGGCACCGCCGGGTGGTGCAGGGACAGGCTGTGGGAGGTGCCAGGGGAAAGGGTTGAATGATGCTGTCAGCCGGGCTCCAGCAGATTTATTTTCTCTATGCTATTTAAATGAACTGCCACAAGGACAGAATTAAATCAAGCTGCATTAAGGCTATGTGACCTTACCCTAGAGAAGGTGGAATTTTTCTCAAAATACAACCCTTCCGTTGTAGTTAAGTGGTGAAAATAACATTAATTCTTTAAGAAAACTCACCAGACTTTCAGGCAAAATGCAGCCAGAGACTCACAGAGGCAGATTCATGGAGAACAGCAGCTGAGGTGCGCTACCACCTGTTTGCACAAGTGTACTGAGTACTGCCATGCTGCTGACTTTTGACTTTGCAAATTCAGTGAGCTGTGGCTTTGCAACGGAAAATTAGAATTTAGAACTTTTTTTAGGCTTTCAGAGGGGGTGCCCTGGCGGTGCCACACGTACCGCGCAGGGGCTGCGCTGCTCCGTGGCATCCACGTGGCAGCGGGCGCGGCGCGGAGGGCTCGGGCACAGCTGTTCCCGCCCTTCCGTCCCTGGGTGCATCGTGCAACTCAAAGTGCCGCCGTTTGGGAACGGGCTGAAAAGGATTCCCCGCATTTTATTTTTCGGGTAGAAGGGGTGTGTGGGCAGAGCGGTTGCTGAGGATGGAGAGGTGTGAAGGAGACGGGGAAAAAAACTGGTGTAGAGTAAAAGTGCTGCTTAAAAGTGGCACAGTCGTAGTGGTAGCGTGGCCGAGCGGTCTAAGGCGCTGGATTAAGGCTCCAGTCTCTTCGGGGGCGTGGGTTCGAATCCCACCGCTGCCAATAGCGTTTTTTTGCGCCGCGAGCCGGCGCCATCGCCCCCTGCCGGCGGCGGCGGCCGGGAGAGCATTGTGGGTAGGAGGAGGCGCCGCGTCCCCACGTGCCGGCCCGGGGGCCACCAACATGGCGGCTGCCTGACCGCTGCCCCGCCGCCACCGACACGGGGAGCGGGGGAGCGGCGCCGCCGCCGCCCGCCCGGCCCGCACACAGGTACGCCGGGCCGTGCTGTTTTTGCGCCTCCCGGGGCCGCCCCGGCGCAAGGGACCCTGCGGGCGGTGGCGGGGGAGGAGCGCGGCCTGGGCTGGGGTGGTCTCTGCCCGTCCCGGGAGGACGGCGGAGCCGAGACTGCGAGGACTCGGCAGCGCGGGGGCAGCGGGGGCGCGGGCCGCAGCGCCGTGACAGGACCCGGCACGGGCCGGGGTGCGTGGAGGACGGGCCGGGTCCGGCCGCAGCCGCGGCCCCTCGGCTCCCGCAGCAGCACCGGGGAATGCCGGCCGCTCCTCCGGGGGCTGCGAGCGGCGGCCCCGCCGGTGCCACCGGGGCCCGCAGCCCCGCGCCTTCCTCTCGGGAAGGACTCGGCGCACCCGCCCCGAAGTGCAGCGGCTGCCCCTGCGTGGCACCGGCTCTGCGGGGCCGCAGCCCAGCCCAGCCGTCCCGCCCGGGGGGATTCGCTTCGTCCCCGCGGTCGGGGCGGCTCGGGCGGTTCGCTGTGGCCTCTCCGCGGACCTTTCCCCGAGCCCAGCGCTGCTGGGTCAGGGCAGGGCGGGCGCCAGGGCCGCGGAGCCGCGTCCGGCGGGAGCGCTGCCCCCGGGGAGCACGGGACGGGCACCGCGACCTGGCCCGGTGTGTCACACAGTGACCCCTGCCCTGGCAGCACGGCCTGTGCTGCACACGGGGTGAGGTGGTAAAGAAAGGTTCGTGCTTGATGCATAACCTGGTAAAACCCCAAAGGTGTGCTGCGGTGACATCACGTCAGAGATAGGTCCTGGTGCAGAGGAACCCTCTTGGGTTCGCTGCCAGAAGATGACTGTGCAAAGCTGCTTGCAGGCGAGGAGAAAATGAAGCAGGTAATTGGGTCAAAATGGTAATTGCCATAAGTGTATGGAAGGTGCTTTAGCTTCTTCTGGCAGGTTCCATTTTACTGTGTGCCATGGGCCACCCTGAGCTAGAGGGCTGCTCAGAGCCCCTTCTAGAGGAGCCTGGGTGCCAGAGGTAGTTGAGGTAGTGATTCAGGAGATGGCGCTTTTTACATGCTGCTGTTTCAGCATTTATGCTTTCAGGCACTGATCCAGCAGGAATTCTTGGCCTTTCTTTGGCACTGTATG
Source organism: Camarhynchus parvulus (assembly GCF_901933205.1). Lineage (NCBI taxonomy): Eukaryota > Metazoa > Chordata > Aves > Passeriformes > Thraupidae > Camarhynchus > Camarhynchus parvulus. The sequence continues at coordinate 10,812,597 of NC_044584.1, read as the reverse complement.
ATTATATGAAGAATATTTCAGGTTTCAGTGGTAGCACTTTGGGGGTCCATTATAACTGACAAATTTAGGTAAAAATTAAATACTGGAGCATTTTTTGCAGGCCTGACTAAGAGTCTGTGTGTCAAATGATGTGCAGGTTTGCAATTTACCTTCTTGCAGTTGCATTTCAGTCTTTGATAGTAAAATAAAATTAAATCTCTAATACTCAAATGACCTTCTAAGCTCAGAGTGAGATGCAGGATTCAGTTGCCTCATCACTGATGTTTACAGTTCTTTAACCACAACATTGTTCTTCATTGGTTCTACATTGATGGTGTTATGGGCAGCTAATGAGCAATTTCAGGGATTGGTCCTTGCATTGGTCACTTTGCAGGAGAAATGAGAAGATTTATATCTCTTGCCCTCCTGCAAGCTGATAACTCACACTATACTTTGATTTGCAGATTAGAGGAAAGTCCATAAAACAAAAATGTTCTACCAAAAGAAGTTTGAACCTGCTGACCATATTTGCTGTTTCCTAATGTTTGATTCCATTCTGTAACTCGTGTGGTATCATAAATATATGTATATGAGAAGTGTGGAAATTAACACTACATATGCATATATCAGACATAGGATTGTGTCTGCATGCCTTCCTTCTGATTCAGAGGATTTCTTCCAGTTGCATGAGTATTATGAGTTGTGCTGGGACACACTGCTTCCTATTTATAGATGTGTCAGTCTCACTTTCCAGTAAAAGGATCTGTAGTCATGCTTTGTCTTTACAGGACCAAGAGAAAAATGTAGTTTCTGTAATACAGCATTTCCCCTGAGTAGTGCCAGATGGATTCACAAAGAGGTTTTGTGTATATTTACATAGGCAGTGTTCAGTGAGGGGCCAGAGACCAGGTCCTTCAGGCTGAGTTTCTCTGTCCCTCCTTAGCCCAGGGAATCTTTATTTCTCTTCTCAAAAGTGCAATAACTTTCTCAGAAGAGAGAGAACAAGCCTAGCAGATACTTGGCCTGCAGGCTGTCAGGAAGGGAAGGGTGGTTCCCAGTGTGGGGAAGGGGTGTTTGGATCCAGGTGTCCCACCTTTGGGTGTTACCACATGTCCTCACACACCTTGGGCATCCTCCCACCATCAGCTCTGTGCTGAGTGCAAACTGCAGTTGTGCCATGTCTGCAGAGCTCTCAGGTGTTGGGCTACCTGGGGATGTGAGCAGGGAAAGCAAAAACGGAACTGACAAACCTCATTTCTTTAAAACATATCAGTGTGTGTTTCTGGGAGGAACTGGGTGCCTGATCACAGAAAACACTGGTATCAGTCAAATATCGTATTCTCAGGGTTTTGCTCACAGCCCAGCCTGTGGCTATGATACTGGCTTTTTACTGTGAAGGTGTTCTGCATTTCTACAAAATTACTTCACATAGGAATCTGAAATACTGAGGCATAAATTTTCAAATACAAATGTATGGTACAAAGACCCTGGGACATGCTGGTGCATAAAGAAGTGGAGAATGCCAGCTCAGTACTGGGAGGGGCACTTTTTTGGTAGCGGAGAGAATGTAACTGAAAAATATGGAATTATATTTCTAGGTGGAATGGCAGAAACACTGTAAGCCTGAATGAATGTTAATAACATTTGTATGCAGAATGTCTAGCCTCTCTGAAAGGTTTCTTAGATACCTCTGTGTACATTAGTGTGATATTTGAGAAGCCTGTATGTCAGCTGAAATATACTGAGCTGCCTAAATTGTGTGGTGGCTTGAGTATTTGAAAAAAATGCCATTGTTCTAGATGTAAAATGGATGCTGGGTTCCTTCTTTCCCAGCTGCTCAGTTCCCAGCTGATCCTGGATGCTGCTTGTGTCTCTTTCTCTTCCTCCATAGGAAATCCAGCAAAGAAGTAAGCTGTCCTCAAGGAGTGAGGACAATGAGGGAGAGTTCCTGAACAGATTTTGTTTCTTTGCCTGATCATCTTTGTTGCTAAAACTTTCCTTGGTCAGTTTGTGAGAGGTCGTCTTTTTTTATGCCTATCTTGACCAGTACTGGCTGATTAATGTAACATTGTTGCAGTGGCATCCCCGAATAATTTGTAAATCCTTTTGTTTGATTTCAGCAGGGGAAAACTATTGTTGATTTAGCTGAGAGATCATTTTTTATTCAGAGGTCTGAACCAGGCACGACACTGACTCCAGCACTGGATTGAACATAATGAACCTTTGTTCCAGAGTATCAAGTCCTTAGTTAATATCTTATTTTCATTGGAGTTGGCGTAGTTGCGAGGAAAAATCTGTTCTGCTGCTTCTGGAGGATTCCAGGAAAGGCTGAGCAGTGTGTTCTGGAGCTCTCATTTAGCAGTACAATCTGAAGAGTGGCAGGTCAGGAGACAAGGCTGCAGCTTGTCAGGGAGATGGACCCAAAGTCAGGGTATTCCCAGACTGGAATATCCGAGACAGTGACCCTGCAGGGCCAGTTGTGGCTGGAAAACAGCTGCTACCTGTGTGTTACTGTTGCACAGCGTAAAAAAGATACACTTTATGCAATTGCAAAGGGCTGTCTTTCCCTCAAGGCACTAGTTCAGGGCTTTCTTAGTAACTGAAGCTTCCACAGAAGTTATAGCAGTTTACCTATTTTTGAGACATTTGCTTGCCTCTAGAATTTTGTGGCCTTTGGTTAAGATTGTTGAGTATCAGGGACCTGTTCATGCAAACACATACATTCCTTCAAAGTACAGACTAAACAGATTATCACTGAAAGGAACCAAGTTAACTTGAACAATACTCTAGGCTGCATGTGGTATGTGACACAGATGAAATGATTCATATGACATTCCTGTTTTCTTTCAGGTTGTGCCAAGGAATAAGCCAAGAAAAAGCTTTGTTTTATCCTAGCATGGCAAATGAAGAAGATGATCCAATTATACAAGAGGTAAATGTGCATTGTAGCAACAATGATTGTACATAAGAATTTTAAAATTATTTTTATTACTACAATTCCCAGTATTCCTACACTGCTGAAACAATGTGTCATCAACATCAGTGATTGTCTTATAACCAACGGCTGGGGCTATGCAAAGAATTATGTTGTGTGGACCATGGTATCTGTTTTGCCAGAATATTTTGTCCATGTTGGCAGATGCAGCTCAGGTTTTTCACCCTTTGTAATCTGTCCATGGCAGAAGAGAAGGTGGGGATTTGCTTCTACCATTGGGTGCTTCCAGTGAACTCCATTGCATGTCTCTGGGAGCTGAAAAAATTGGAATGACTTTGATGATCTGTTAAACATGAATCTGCAGTGTTCATGTCTTCTGCTGAAGTAAGGAGTTGTGTTCTGAGTCTGGACTTCTTTAAAGGACTGCTGTGTCCCAAGAAATAGCCACGGTGTCTTGTCACTTGATAATATGTGAGTTTACACACCAGAAGCACAAGGAAGGGCAAATCCATAGAAGGTGAAAAGCCATGAGAAAAGGAGTGGCAATTGTCAGGAGTGTATCTGAAATGGCAGCTTCCATATGTCTTATTCATGAAACATCTGTGCATTTTCAGTTCTGATGGCCAAGTGCAAGTATTGAACCAGCTTGAGGATGTGGGTGTGTCTTGTCTAATTCAGAAAGATTTTATAAAATACCAGTTAGGAACTTACCTTTCAGTCGTGCTGCCAAACTGAGAACTTCCTCCTCTTTCTATAATTGTGATAACAGATTTGCTTCAGATCCTTGGAGGAAAAAAATTCCTCTTTCACATTTGTTTGCCAAGTTTCCTTAGAGAGGAAAAACAGCTAGAGCCACTGGCTGCTACCTCTTTGTAGTGGAATTTTTAGGTTTGGTTTTTAAAAAGGCCGAATGTAGAATGTCATGTCAAAGTCAGTAGAGAGGAAACTTTTGGCAGGAGAGTCATGAATCTATTTTATGTTAGAGTTCATAATGAAAAGCTAATGTTGTCAGTATTTGAGCTCTAAGGGTTCTACTTTTATTACAGTTGGCATCTGATGAAGGTTATTTGTTTTGCTTTTTAGATTGACGTGTTCCTGGCCAGAAGTCTACTGGAGAAGCTCTATCTATTTCAGGTATTTCAGTTAACTTTTATGCAGTGATAGTTTGTTTAAAATAAATGCAAAGATTATAACTTAATGCTTCAGTCTGCCAAGGTCTGGGATATAGAGAACCTGTTTGGGTGTCAGTTTGGAGGCAGGACTGAGGCTGGTTATGGTGGGGTCTGTGGGTGTGCAGACCTGGCAGCTTTGGCAGGATGCTGCTGTGCTGGGAGATCTCACTGGGATGCACACTGTCCTCTCAGCATTCCCAGAGGTCAGAAGAGAGACTCATGTGGCTAAACCTGGATCTACTCTCCTGATCAGCAACGTGTGGCCTGTACTTTCTAAACTAACATTTACTTGTAGACCCACAGATATTTTACTTCTAATAACTCTACAGAGAGTTAATGCTGAGGGATAAGGTTTTCTTTTTCTGCTGGACTAATGTGTTACAGGTTATTGTGGTTTGTGAGGGGCAGGAAGGGGTCTGTGAAGGGACAAAAGCAGAGGGCTGGGAGGAAAACAAAAGACTTTCTAGGTCATGTTCCCAAATCCCCTGATGACTCACAAATCAGTCAATTAATGGTTTTTTTCTGGGTGTCTTGTCTCTGAGATCTGGCAAGTGGATATGCATGTGAGGGGACAGGGGAAATTGAGTTGATTTCTGTGAAATTCTTTGATCTTTAAGAAAAGAGGGGTGTATGAAATGATCTGTTTTGCAGTATCCCATTCGCCCAGCTTCCATGACCTACGATGATGTTACACATTTGTCAGCGAAGATAAAACCAAAGCAGCAAAAGGTTGGTCATCATTTGAGTCCAGTCTGTAGAAGTTTTTTTATGATATGCAGAATGTACTTAAGAAAAGCACATTATGCTGTTGAGCTGTTCTAACCATGCAGCTATTTGCAGGACCAGATCTCTGTGCTTGAAGGTATGAAGAGTCTTTTACTGTGTCTGTAAGGTAGAGTTTAGAATAAAAGTTTATAAATCATAGTGGGAAAGCCATTATTTTAACAGAAAACAGAATCACTCAGGGAAACGTAGTTACTGATGATAATTCAGTCTGTTCGTGCTTGTGTGAAAAGAGCTCTAATGAAAAGGTCTGTACAGTATTCAGAGAAGGGTTGAAGAAGGACTGAGCCTTGGAGCCATCCTCTGTTTCAGTGTCAGTGCAAGTCTTGATTTCTTTCTTGCCTGGCAGTGAATCATCAGGAGTCCTTTTGAAATCACTGGGGCAGTACAGGTAAAGTATAGCCAAAGCCACAATCATTGCACTTGCTTGCAAATGTATCCCAGAAATTTGGCTATTATTTTACAATATCTTATTTTAAAACTGCAGCAGTAAATGTCTGTGTTACTTGAATTTGGTTCTGGGAAATGGTTAAGGGAAATGCTTTGGTGAACTTTGGAGTTAGAATGCATGTTGTGTTCATGATGTCTTTTATTAAAATCAGCAAACATTTGCACTGTAAGCCCTGTACAAACCTTTGTAAATATGCTGTCTCATCCAGGGACTTGAAACTAGTTCAGTTTATGAATAACATAAAGGGAAAGAAAAAATAAGATGGTAGCTGTGATACACGAATTTATAAGGGCTTTGACATGCCCTGAAGAAGAATATGCTCTGTATTGTCATAATATATAAATAGAATTATTATGCAGGAGGATGCTTATTTTTGGACATTGGTCTGAAATTTAAAGTGGGGGGGAATAGTTCTTCTTATAACTAAAGGTTTGGATCTTGTTACAATGCTCTGACAAGTGAAAGTCAGGAGTAACTGAAGTCAGTGCTGAGTGCTGCAGTCTCAAATTAGCAGAATGGAGGCCTTTGCCTCTGAAGAGGACAGAGTTACTTTGTATTCTTGGTACCAAACTAGGAGATCCATCTTATGAGGGATTCTGAATGGTTCCTCAGTGATGGGGAGGCTTGAACGAGCTTGCTTGTACACCTGATCTGTACTGATAAGTAAATTGGACTGATAGTGTCATGGAAGGAATCCAGCAAAGTGAATGTGTATTTCAGGACTGCCTAAAGAACTTTGCTTTTTCTGATCCCATTTGTGTACGTGGGAGTTTTTGTATCTCCAGCTTGTTTTAAAATGACCTCACCATACCAAACCCATCTATGTGCTGTTCAGCTCTGGGTGAGATTTGCCCTGTGGATTTGAATGATGCTGCTTATGTACTTAAGTTTGCTGTAAACCTCTGAAAATGGAAAGTGTGGGGGTGGGTTTTAATTGATATGTTTGGGGTTGTGCCATGGTAATTAGCTGTCTTTCCCTGATATTCTTTAGGTTGAACTGGAAATGGCCATCGATACTTTGAATCCGAACTATTGTCGCAGCAAGGGAGAGCAGATCGCTCTCAACGTGGATGGCACCTGTACAGATGAAACAAGCACCTATTCCTCGTAGGTGTCCTCTTTGCCTTCCTTTCCTTTCTGGGGTGAGCACAGATAGCTGTGTGTCCACCAGTGGCTGCTTTGGACTCTGTTCTGTAGCAAGTATTCTTGAGAGTAACCTACATTTTTGGGCTGCATCACGAATTCAGATTTGCAGACAGAAGTGATGGTTATTTGTCTGGTGCGGTTGTTGAGATTCCATTTTGGGAATTGGTGCTTTCAGACTTTTGGCACCTGCATGCCACATTGCCTGTGGAATGCCATCTCACTGCCCTCCTCTGCCTGCAGGAAGCTGATGGACAAGCAAACTTTCTGCTCTTCCCAGGCTGCCAGTAATGTTTCCCGCTATGCAGCTGCTGTTTATAAAAAAGGTAAGTTTCTTTTGCTTAACCCTTCCATCAGGGAAACATACTCATTTCAGTGTTAAGATAAGACCTATTTGATTTTTTTTTGGGCCTCAGTTTTAATTGACTGATGGGTCTTTGAAGAAAGGAAAATTTTCCCTTGTCAATGTCCCAAGAGTCCTTGAGTAGGTCTAGCAAAACTGTAAATATCATGTAAAAGCACTCTGGGTTTGTAAATGCCTCCAGAATCTTAACAGTTCATGGTGGCCTGAAATAATATGCACTTGTAATATGAACTTATCATTATTATTTATATTGCTTTCTTAATCTAATTGTGTCTGTCTCATTTTCCTGTTCTGCACTTTTTGTCCCTCTCTTGACTGCCCAGCCCATCACAGAGTTTTGGTCCGGGGGTCATTCGAGATGACAATATGGAGATTGTTTTCAGTGGTTACTATTTTACTAGGGGTCTTCTGGACTATGGGTCAGGCGTGTGCCAGAATGTGGCTCTCTGCAAGATCTGGTTTCAACACAAAAGGCAAAATTACAGAAACAAGTCTTGATCTTTCATATTCCCTTGAAATCCTGAGCACTGGATGAATTTTTCACTTCAATCCTTTTTTACGTTTTGCTGTATTAAATATTTATGCTCAATTGAAGCTGTGGCTTTACAGAGACAGGGAGATAATGAAAAGTTGTGTCCTCGTGCAGTGGAAAAAATCAATTTTGACCATCATTAATTCTCTTTTTCAGGTGAACTTCACTTGACTCCACTACATGGAATTCTTCAGCTGAGACCAAGCTTTACCTACTTGGACAAGGCTGATGCAAAACACCGAGAAAGAGAAGCTGCTAATGAAGGTAAATTCTCCACAGCTGTGTTTTGTGAGGGGAGGTGAGATACAAGTACTCTATAATGTGGCTGGTAAGAGTCATTCTGTTCTGAAGGTGTTTATTCTAACAACACAGTCATTATTAGGCCATTTCTTAGATTGTTTCACTGATTTTGCTTTTTTTGCCTAAATGCTTTTATGGGCACAGTGTGAGGGATCGGCAGAGGGATGGGAGGTGCTGGGAAGTGACAAAGGGTGGTGGTGGGGACTGTGTCCCCACTGCCACTGGGAAGGCCATGGCAGCAGGATGTCCTATCACAGGAGCAGTGTGGTGCTGTCATACATGGCACAGTTTGGCAGGCTGGGATTGAATCCATACATATGGAGTTCTCAGTGTGCTGTCTTCCTGCATGGGCCCCCAGACTGGCTTTGGCTCTTTCACTGCAGCAGTGTGTTCACTTTTGTGTTTTCTGGCAGGTGGTGATTCATCCCAGGATGAAGCTGAAGATGATGTTAAGCAAATTACTGTATGTCCACATTTTCCTTTTTATGCTGGTTCAGGCAACAGTTCACAAGAAAGCTTGAGAGTTCAGAGTGAAATGAAAGGACAGCAAACCTCAGCTGGTCCTGCTGACGTGGGCTGGGGTGGGGGAGGCCAGGTGGACTCACCCTTGTTGCACAGGCATAAAGATGGCACTGAGAGCAAGGGGTGATTCCTTGCAGCTGGGGCCCTTAGTTTGATACTGATACACCAAATCAGTAATGCAGATGGGCTTTTCCCAAGGGTTTTAGGGCTGTTTTGAATGATGCCCAAATCTTCCAGGTCCGATTCTCCCGCCCTGAGACCGAACAAGCTCGGCAGCGACGTGTTCAGTCCTATGAGTTCCTGCAGAAGAGACAGGCAGAAGAGCACTGGGTTCACCTGCATTATTATGGCTTGAAGGTAGGTCTGTGCTGGCTCCTGAAGAGGCTGCCTGGGCCTGGAGGCTCAGCCAAGTTCAGAACTTTTTTAAATCTTTGCCCATGGGAATCAGGGAATCATCAAAAGAGTGAAGAGGAGCTCTGCAGGCTGGAACAGACCCTGAAGTGCTCTGTATCTCCTCTGCTGGATTATGCTTTGGAGTCTCCACACTTCAAAACTGAGAGCTGGACAAATATAAAGGAGATCTGAGTGTAAGAATCACTTGGGTCTTGGATTATAAACTGGTCTTTGTGAAAGACTTGGGAAGCCCATTCAGTCAGGTGTGAGAAATCCTGTTTGGCTAACTTGGGCATGTCTGTCAGGAGGTTTCAAAGGCACAGCAAGGGAAATGTTCCCACATCACATGAGCATCATACACGGAAGTGAAAGCAGAACATCAGGTAGCAAGGTGGAACAAGTGGTGGAATGATGACAGGGTGGTCATAGTTTGGAATGAGAAATCCAGCTGTCTGGCATTCTGTATATTTTCAGTATGTGATAATGACTCTTGTTTTTTCCCTGTTTCCAGGATAGCCGTTCTGAGCACGAGCGCCAGTATTTATTTAGTCAAGGTCATGGCCTTGCTGAAAACACAGAATTAATTAAATCTCCCAGGTAATAGCTTGGTGGTTTCCTACAGAAATGGCATTAATTAGTTGGGATTGTTTTCAGAGTAATAAGCAGATATATTCTTTAAAAATCTGCTCTGTGAAAATCCTGTTTGTGACCAAAGTTGAATTGTTTAAAAAAAGTTGAACTGTTTAAAAGAACAGAAGCAAACTGGCTTTCATCTTACTGAGGTTGCTTTCTTTGTTTCCCTATACCCTTGAGATTAAAACCTCATGTTTTTACTCAGGGTTGTAGCTTCTTGTACGTTATCACAGCCCTACATTATTTGGACTGTGAATATTGCAAAGGAAAATTAAAACAAAAGCTTCTTCTGGTTAATATAAATTAATACTCTGTAGCCAGTAACTTCCATTGTTAGCAAATCTTACAAAACTTCCCTTTGTGATTTGTGGGGACAACTGAAACTACTTGAAAGGTGTTTGTGTCTGTTTCTTGGTGACTGCAGCTCTACAGGAGCCTTCCATAATGCAGTCAGTGCTTCCCTGTCACCTGGGACAGCCATGGCCCAAGTAATAGTGAAGTGGCAGAGTCTGGCTCTGGTAATGGTGTTGGCATATTTTTCTTGTAAATCAGTGATAGCTGTTCTGAAGAGTCTTTTGGATGTGATTCTTTCTCACAGGCACTGGTAATTGCATGGGTGGGACAGAAATTTTGCTTTTTGCTGGCCTGATTCTCTGTGTGTGTGGGGTTTCACATAACCCTGCTCATGGCTGTCAGATCACCTGTGTCTAATATATTTCCTTGTGCACATCCTCTGTTTGGATACCTCTGCTGTACAAAAGAGCTGGGATTCTGACTCACATTTACTTCATACTCTCACTTTGGGCAGATGAATGTCAGTAGCTTTTACTAGTTCTGAGGAAGTGGGAGTGGAAGGGAGAGCTCTTTTCAGGCTGATGTTTGTTTTGTAGATTCACACAAGCAGGTTTACTCTAAGTGAGAAATTATTGTACTTAAACCTGGCAAATCTCAAGACAAGCATTTTAAAGAATGTGTTTCCTTTTCTTCTAGTGAATATTTAATGATGCTGATGCCTCCAAGCGTAGAGGAAGAGAAGTAAGTGTTTGTACATAGTGTTCAAAGTCCACATTGGCTGGATTCTCCTTTTCATGGGCTGCAAATCTGTTTATCTGCAGTGAGAAACCAATGGCTCCAAGCAATGTGCTTTCTATGGCCCAGCTGAGGACTTTACCCCTTGCTGATCAGATCAAGATCCTGATGAAGAATGGTCTGTAGCTTTTGTAATACATTTGCACTTCACTTTGTGACTTCTTGTTGCCTCAGATAAAGTGCTTTCCCCAGTATTACCAGTTCTGTCACCCTATCAGACAGACTGTCTGGCTCTTTGATTCTCTGAAGAATCTAAATCCCAAGCCTTTCCATAAAAAGAGCAGAGACAGCTGATCTGACTGTTGATACACTTGCCATCAATTTACTCTTAGAAATTTCTAATTTGATGATAGCTTTCTGGATACACATTCAGCGAGTATCTCCTAAAATGTGGCAGTCTGAGCATGTACAGCCTGCCCTTTGGCATTTTCTGGGAAGTTTTTAATGATACACAATTCATGTGTGTCACCTAGGAATTTTATTTTGTCTCTTTAGGGTTACTCTCTGATGAGAGCAAATCCTGAGGATTTTGCCTCAGGAGCGGCCTGCCTTGTGAGGCATCTCTGCTTACAGATATTGCCAAAGATATAGGTTGGGGTTTTTAAATTATTGTTTTATTAATTTGTGACCAGTTCAGCCAGTCAACTCTGCTGTAACACTAGCAGCTACTTTCAGAACAGATGATGCCTACAGCACAGGGGGGTATACCTAAGGCTTTATTTCTTTCCCCAAGATAAGTCTTTGCCCGTGCACACGCTGAATCCCCGTTCCTGGGTGTGTGAGCGCTGTTTGTGACTCCGTGTTTGCCTTGCAGTGAAGGTGATGCCGTTCGCCAACCTGCTGGGTCTGCTGGGCTCGGGCACCGACCCCACGGCCGTGCTGCGCTGCGTGCAGCAGGTGGCGCTGCTGGTCCAGGGAAACTGGGTGGTGAAGAGGTACGGCCCGGCCCGCCTTTGTCCCCGGCACAATCCGCAGGGATTGTGGATCCCTCCGGAACTGCCCCGGCATCGCGCCGGCACCGCCCCAGCATTGCCCCGGCATCGCTCCGGGACCGCCCCAGCATTGCCCCGGCATCGCTCCGGGACCGCCCCAGCATTGCCCCGGTATCCCTCCGGCATCTCCCCGGCATCCCCCCGGGACCGGCCCGGACCGCGCCGGGACCGCCCCGGCATCCCTCCAGGCCCCCGGGCTTTGTGTCCCCGCCCTCAGCCCAGAACACCCGCGCTCCCAACTCGCGTGTGAAACCTTTGGTGTTGTCTGCATCTCAGTGCAACTATTCTGTATCCAAAAGGTTGCTGTGAAAGGATAATGCCTTAGTACCGGTCCCCAAGTGGGATTGTGGCTGAGCAGTGATGTAATCTGTGTTTTTGCATCTGAGTTGTGGCAGGTTTCTGATGTCTGCGCTCATGTTCTTTTGTGAGAGAGCTGAGTTCTTGCAGAGATTGGCATCAAATAGAAACACAGAAAATTAAACCAATGTCAGCTATAGTATCTTAGCAAAATTCAGTCCTGTAAGGATCTCTGTGCAGTCCTGTTGCTGTTCATCAGTGGATACTGCTCTTGTCAGCTGAAAACTACCCTCAATAAATCAAGCATGGAGGTACTGAGTGTACCACATGAATTGGAGTCTGTATCATCCTGTTTATTAGGATAGAGCATCCTCTTGGGAACTGAAATCTAAAATGCAGTGTGATTTTTTTTTACCTGTGTGGAGCCCTGCATGCAGAGATTTACAGTCTCTGGAGTAGCTGTGTTAGGATGAATGGCATCAGCTGCCAGTCCAAGTATGCCAGCAGGATGTTTCAGCTATTGTGGTGCAGGCCTGTATTAGCAATGTGACCAGCTTTTACAGCAACCCTGCTGTCCCTCCAGCTGGTACAGGAGGATACTGGGAGCAGCTTAAGAGACAGTATGTTAGCATTCAGATTGTTCTTAGGTTATAGCTGATTCTTTGCTGCTAGTCTGAGGAGGATGTGAGGATCTCTAGTGAATGGGATGTTTGGGCACAAAGCAGCACACATCAGAGCTTTGAACAGAGTGGGGACCCATTTCTTTGGCCTGGGTAGGATCAAGATCATGAACCTGAGTTGCTGTGGGGCTTTGGAGAGCCTGGTAACACATGTAATCAGCTGGCCCTGCAAGCAGACAAGGACACAGACACACAGTAATGCTGGTCTTGGGGCTGTTGATTCAAGTATGGCATTTTGTAATATTGTTCTGTTAAACCCTTGATTGCTGGGAAGGAAATAAAAAACTGTCTTGCCCGTACATCAGCATTTTGGCTAAATGCTGCCTTCAAGGCTGCATACCAGGTTAGCCTAAGCACTTCTTAGGATCATTCTGGTCTTGTTTACATGGATCCAAGGGAGGGTAGGCTTTGCAAGAACAAAGCAGAGCTTGTAGCTGTGTTGCACACACTTGCTTGCCACAAGGCTGTGCTTTGCTGGTCTAAGCCTTTCTGTACTAATGTAATTGCAGTGGTGTAATTACACCAATGTTAATGCCTTTAATGAAAACCACGCTTTGCATAAAGGTATAATTTAACTGCAGAACAGGGAGGGCATGTTTGTTATGTTACTCTTCACTAATGCCATTTTTCTGGAGTACCTTGTAACTAATTTCTCTTCCTTTTTAATTAACAGTGATGTTCTCTACCCGAAAGATACTTCTAGTCCCCATAGTGGAGTTCCTGCAGAAGTGCTCTGTAGAGGGAGAGATTTTGTTGTAAGTATAAAAGTGTTTGTTGCTTTTAATGAAAACACAGGTGAGGCTTGCCTGGGAGGCCACAACATTGCAAAACTCTTCTGCTCTGCTGCAGCGAGGTGTTTCCTCCAAGGAAGTTGTTTGTGCTTTAATCCTGAAGGTGTTGTTACAAGTCTGCTGTGGGAATGTTGGTGTAGGCTCACTTTGTGTCTGCCTGGCAGGCTCAGATCATCTGTCATTAGCAGCATTCATCCCTTTCTAGCACATGCTGCAGAGCACTATCACATTGCCCCCACAATTCAGTGTGGGGCTTGCAGAACAGCCAGGACTGGATAATGAAGTGCTTGTTTCTCCAGCTCTGTTTCCAAGGGCTCAGGACTGAGGGCTCAGGAGGGCAGTGTGGGTAAGCCTTGTGCTCCCTGAGCATGCACTGGTGATCTTTTAAAAGGACTTTATTCCCTAGGGCTGCTAATCAGTGAAAGGACTTTGTTCCCAAGCACCTTTTGTGAGCAGTAGCTGCACATGGAAGTTGAAATGAATATGGGTCTTGTAAACACACACATAACCACAGCAAAAAGGAACAGCCTCTGCATTGTGTTTATTTTCACTAACCATGGAAAGAATTAAGGTCCTAAGTGGTTCCTAAGTTCATAATCAGTTTATGGCTTCTGCCCCACCAGAGCAGGTCTGAGTGCACAGCTCTCATTTGTTTCAGTTAGACCTGACTGTTATTGCAGACTTTGTTCATGAGGTTTAGCTCTGAACTGGAGAATGCTGTGCAAGAGACTTTAAGGGTATTACAGTACTACTGTAAGATCAAACTGATGGTGATTGAAGCTGACTTTTCCTTGTCTCTTGGTGGCTGCCCAAGACACTGCCAGATGGAGACCTGGATTCAGGTGTGACCCAGTGACATAAGTGTTTAGGACACAGCAGATTAGGTGACATATCTTGTGTAAAGTTCAGGGACCAGAATTATTGTGCTCAGTTAAGTAAGGGATACTGTTTTAATATTTAGGATGAAAAGATACATTATTTTCATTTGGATTATGTCAAATATACCTTCTATGAGAAATGGATCTGTGTTGATCTTAAAGGCAAATAATTTACTGATTAATACTACAAGAAGGAAAAAGTTTAAATGTTAGGAAATAGAAAAGATCAATATTTCTGGCTTTCAGACAAAGAGAAATGTGTAGTTTTAAGACTCAGAAATAGTATTTAATGCTGTGTGACATCTGTGGAGAAAATGTGTTCTAGCTTAAAAAGTGAACTTTATTTCCCTATATTTGTGTGAAGTTATTAATAAGTTTAAAAAACATTTATGGACTTCTTGTGCTTTGAAACAGAAATGCCCTGTGGCCTAAAGTGAGTGGATTGGGTTTGTGTGTTTGTGGGTACAGAGAAGCTGAATGGGAGAGAAGGAGGCATGGATGATGTTGTAGGCCAGGAAGAAATTGTCAGTAATGAGATTTTGGATTCTTAACAACATTATTAATCTACACAGACTAAAAGAGGCTGTAGCTTATTTAACGGAGACAGGAAGAAATGAAAGGTCATGTTCAGTGTTCTGCCCAAGTCCTGTCAGCCTGCCCTCAGCAGCTGCTGTGCAGAGCACCTGGCTGTGCCCTACCTGGGGACAAGTGTGTGAGTGACAGGACATCTTGGCATGACTGAGTGACTGTGATGGGGGTGGAAGAAGGGAACAGGCACTTGGCAGGGGCTCTGTGCTGCTGAAGGGCAGCAGCCATCAGCCTGCACAGGCCCCTAGGAGTGCAAGGAGAGTGTCCCTAGGCTGATGATGAGGTATGAGAGAAGTGACTTCTGGGGTCCCAGCATCACTGCAGTGGTTTTGTTGGGTGTTTTTTTTTGTTTTGAAACTAAATGGAGTTTGAGTTCAGGAGATTCTTTGTAGTTTTTGTAGTCATAGGTTTGCCAAGGCACACCATGGACTCTCAAAGCTTTGAGGACAGAAGGAGCCAGAAGATGTTTGTCCCCCTAGCTGGCTGAGAATCACTTACTTTTACATTCTTGAAAGGAATGGGGGTTCTATTTTTGTGGTAACATCGTTGAACAGGCTGATTGCTACAACTTCAGTAAAGCCACTGCTACATGCAGTTGTTAGATTTTCCTCTTTTGTTCCCTTCTAGATGTGGAAGTTCACACAGGACCGCTGGGTGGTGAGAAAGGAAGTAGCAGCAGTTACAAAAGTGAGTGGATTCCTTTTCTTCCCAAATCCAAAGGTGGTGATAAGCTGGCCAAATGTTGCTGTGTGGGTGTAGATAGTGGGTGCTGCTGTGAGCCTTTCCTCTCACAGTGCCTGCTTTGCTCTCCATCTGGAACAGGTACAGATAATACTCTTTCTAGAGAAAAACATTCTGAGCAGCTCCCACAATTTTCCACAACTGCAGACTGACCTTGTAGCTGAGCCACTGGAATGCATTCTGTCCTCTGCTGTGTTTCAGTGGAAAGCTGGGCACAGATTGAATTGAGCTGACTGAAGGTGCTTACACAGCCCACAGAAGCTGCTCTGCTTTGGGTGTCTTAAGAGCAGCTCTTCTGTTGGCATTTGCCAGTTGCAATACTGAGTAAAAACTTTAAAGTAACTCAGGCACCTGAACTTTCTGTTAAAAGTAGCAAATGAATGAGGAACATTAAGTCAAAAGGACAAACCCCAAATTCTTTAAATGCACTAAAATGATGAAACATGAGTCAGTTTATGCACAGACCATCTATTTTTGGAATGTAAGAGCCAGTGCTGCATAAAAGCTGGGCATGTGTAGGTGCAGCATGTCTGGCCTGCAGCTCTAAAATAAGATTAACATTGTAGAATATGCTTCTCTTCCCCATAGAGCCTTTTCATCTCAGTTTGGAAACTCCCTTTTCTTTGCAAAACATGCCATGAGCTATTTGACTCTGGGGTGATTAATCACCACGGCTCTCTGAAGTCCTGGGCTTTTGACAGTGTGTGAAAGTGTTGTGCTGCAGAGCAGGATGAGCATCTCTGACTTAGCTGGGTGTGTGCCACAGAGGTGCCCCATGCACACCAGATCAGCCCAGCTCTCCTGTCCCATGCACAGCGCTCACTGCTGCATCTGTCCTGGCTAAACTGACTTCCATGCTATTTATGCTTTTGCTTTTTCTTTTAGCTTTGCCCAGAAGATGTGAAAGACTTCCTAGAGCACATGTCTGTGGCAAGAATAAACAAAGGTTGGGAGTTCATGCTCCCTTACGATGAAGATTTTGTTAAGAAGCATCCAGATATAGTTCAGAGGCAACAGATGCTGTGGATGGGCATTCAGGCCAAGTAAATATTTTACTGTATTTTGGGGAATAAGCTAAAAGCAAAGAACTGTTTAGTACAAGGGTTCTGTAGACACTGATAGGTAATGTGATCTGTATTGCCTCCAAGTCTCTCCCTCACAGTGCCCAGGCAGTGGTGTGGTGGGAGGTGTTACTGCATCCCTAAAGTCATTCCTGGTTCCTGGAGAGATGGAATGTTCTAGCTAATGGCTAAAGCTGGCATGGCTGCATGCAGACATAACAACTGCAACTGTCCTGGAATATTGTGTCTTTGTCTTTCAGATTAGAAAAGGTCTATAATCTCTTAAAGGAGCACTTGGCACCAAAGAAACAAGAGGCACAATCAGGTAAATGGAATTGTGCTTGGATCATGCTGAAGCACTTGCATGTATTCATCTGCCCATCTGTATTCCTGAGTGATGTTTTGTTCCTCTCTTATTTTGAATGTGGTGGAGACTGGTTTTGTTTAATGTATTTTCTTTCTTACTATTTTCCTCTGGAATATTTAAGACAGATCTTGGTCTGTACTAATGTCACTGAGGTTGGGGTGACACCAGCTACTGTGGCATCCTTGTAGCAGAGCCAGGAGGAGTCTGTGGCCCTGGGGACTCGCTGTTTGACACTGTAAAATCAGCTGGATCTCTTACCCACTTGCTCATTTAAGGCAGCTTGTGGGGTGTAACCAGCTCCTGAAGGGAGGACAGACAGAGCCAGTGCACAAATAATTCTCACCTCTCAATTTAATGTTAATGCAACTTAATGTGAGTGAGGTGATTTTTTACTTCCCTGATTTGCAGGAGGCTCTCTGGTGTGGTTGAGGGCCCAGCAATTACTGGAGGATGTAATGGCAGGAGGCTGTAAGGAGGTGTGAAGCTGTCTGGTTTTGGTATCCTTCTCCACTGGGGATGCCAGTGAGAGTATTAAAGTAGCTGCTCCAAAATCCTAAAAGATTGTGAAAACTTGAGATTCCAGAGTTTTAACTGGACATTTGACTTGGTGCCAGACACTGGAGCAATTGAGGAGTGTAAGCAGGACTGACAAAGGAGCATATGAATCCATTTCAATACCCTGTGTCTGATCTGCTCAGAAGGATTAGGTGGTGGGTTATTTGGAGAGGATTAGTGAGCCTAACAGCAGAGAAGGTAACAGCATGTGTGCTGGGCATGCCTTTGCCTCAAACACTGCCCTCCTTGCTTTGGCAGGGACTGGGCTCCTCTGCTGCCAACACACCCCTTCCTTTCACCTTTGGATGGCTGGGTGTGGAGAGGGGAAGAAGGGCAGGATTCCATGGGAGAGAGCTCCTTCCTGTCCCTTTCACCCCATTACTGGGTACTAACACCAGCAGAGGGTCTGAGCCTCTCGTGCCTTGCACCTCGTGCTGCAGGGCTGTTCAGGGTCACTGTTAACCCTTCCTCACTCCTCCCTGTACCTGCTGACATCCTGGTGCTGCCTCTGGCAGGGGCTGCACCAGCCCCCACCAGCCACTACAGAATCTAAAAGACAAAAAGAAGAGGTGTTGGACAGAAGTATTTGGGTCCCAAGCAGAGATGTGTAAACAGTTTGTATCCTGGTTTCCTGAAATGTGGAAAAGGCCCTGGTGATTGAACAAACACACTTTGCTTTGGATTCCTTGACTGGAATACCCTTCCCCAAACATTTGGCTTTAGAAAAACAAACACACACTGCCCTCAAAAATCCAGCAAAATCCCTCAAAATGTAAAATCTAATCAACAGACTGGGTTTATGCCTTAGATTTCATAATCAGATGATGTTTCCTGGTTTCATTTCACTATGAGCCCTGCTGAGATTCATGGTACCTTTTGTTTCTCACCAGCTCATCCGTTGCTGGTTTCTGGGGAGCAAAGGGTCAACATGGCTAAAGCAAAAGTCAAGCAGAACTATGGGCAGCTGGAGAAGGAGTTCCAGAGGCAGAAGGCAGAGATGAAATCCAACGACAGCTCGGCCAAGCCAGATGTTCCCAATATCCGCATCAAGGAGGAGCCTGTGAGCCTGGAGGAGCCCATGGACACCTCAGCCCACGAGGGCCTGAACAACGGCCTGGTGAACGGCCTGCACCCAGCCCAGGGCCCCTTGGACCCTGTCAATGGCCACCTGCCCGGGGGCTGCATCGACAGGGTCGCCCAGGAACTGAAGGCCTTTGTGTCCTCCACGTTTAAGAAACAGTTTGTGCTCACCCTGAGTGAGCTTAAACGGTTATTTAACCTCCACTTAGCCAGTCTGCCTCCAGGACATACCTTGTTCAGTGGCATTTCAGACAAAATGTTACAGGACATGGTGTTGGACACTGGCTGCAAACAGATTTTGGTGCCTGTAAGTATGGTATTCCCTTGGTGTGCTCTGGGGGAGGGATTGGCGGGGGAGCAGTTAAACATCTGAGATGTGAAATATTTGTGTTCTGTGCTGATGGACCAGAAGGACAGATGTGCTCAGACATGATGGAGCTGCTGGAATTCTGTCTGGGGTCCTGCTTCTGGCAGGCTCTGCGCTCTGCCCTGTTGTCCTTGGGACTCTGTTTCCACATCCAGGGTGTTGGGTGTGATTTGCTGTCCCAGCTTGCTCCTGTTAACATGGGCAGTCCCAGATTCCCATCAGCTCTCCTGGAATTGCACAAGCTCCTTCCCTCGGGGACAGGGACCCAGCTGGGGGGGAAAGGTGACATTGACTGCCTGGGAGCAGCAGGGCACACCCAGCAGAGCCTCTGGGAAGTGGCAAAGCCCATGTGCAGCAGGTTTCCTTGGCCTCTCTGTTTCCTCTGGGCTGTGCAGAGGTGTCTGTTTCTTTGTCTGTATGGAAACAATGTGGGTGATTGCGTGAGACAGAGCAGGGCTGGGAGACTGCATTGCTTAAGAGAGCAAAGGCAATCTGGCATCATGGGAAAGAGCCTAAAAGGAAATTAATTTTACAAGACATCTGGCACTGCTGATTGGGTTACAACCAGAAGGAGCTTGGGAGCAGCTGCCTTTGGGGAGAGAGGAGAAGGAACATGTGAACTGCTCAAAAGAGCAGGAAGCAGGAGGGCTGGGAGAGCCTGGAGCATGGGAGCTGCTGGGGGCAGCAGGAACGTGTTCAGTCGTGTGCAAAGTACATGTTGTGGCACCTGGGAACCAAGCAACAGCCTGGAAATGTCACAGGGAGAGCACCAATTGTGGTGCTTGCTGCTTCCTCTCCTGGCAGTTTCCAGGTCCTGGGGTGGTGCTTGCCTGGAACTGTCTCAGTGCTGGCCAGGCTCTCCCCTGCACCTGGTGTGATGTGTGCCTCTGCCATGCTGAGAGTAAACAGCTAAGATCATCCCTGCTCTGCTCCTTGGGACTGGGGCTTGTTTGCTTTGGAAATTTGAGGATTTTAGAAATCCACACGAGAAGTGAGAGTGAGATCATTTCTCTTTTCAAAAAGCAAAATAAAATCCTGCTGAAGAGAGGTGGTCAGGAGCTTCCTTCTGTGTGGAAAACCCTGTCACAGGAGACCTGCAGAGGTGCAGAAGTGGTCCCTGGAATGTCTCTTGAGGAGACTCTTGCAAGTTTTAGTTCTGCTGACTCAGAATTCACTGCAGCTCTTGTGTACAAGCCTGTACTGCTGGCAGCAATGTAAATCACTGCCCCTGAGCCTGCCCTGATGCTCTGTGCAGATGGCAAAGGTGCTGGGGCTGGGTTTCCTCTTTGCATGGGCTCAGACACTTTGGTGTTTCTTGATTGTTCCCCTGGACAATTTTGTCAGAACCCAACAAGGGCGCCTGAGCTCAGGGAAAGCCTGGAGGGTTGTTCAGTGTGGGATTTCATAGTTACTCATTAGTTTTCTGTAATTGGAAGTGCTTTGGTGATAAAAATCAATGATCTGAGGTAATTAAAATGATGTTCTTTGGTGGATGAAGACACTCTTGGCTTGACTGCTTACCTATTATAGAAAATGTGTGGCTGAAAATGGCAATTGAAACTTTACCAGGGGAAAGTAGGATCTGTTACAGAGCTGACCAAGAGCACCCAGGGTGTGAGATAAACAGCATTTGTGGGGAGCCAGGAGAGGCCACTCCAGCTGCAGCTGAGGCCGTGGGGATGCCTGCAGGGTGCTGTGCTTGCTGTCCCTCATCAAGTGGGGGGGAAAAAGCACAGGTCAGGAAAGAGAAATCCTGAGCTGGTGCTGCCATGGGAGAGGGTGAGGAGAGGGGACAGACAGAGGAGAGGAGCCCTGGGCAGGCAGGACTCGGTGCCTGTGCCCTGAGCTGAGCCACTCTCCCTCCCCATGGGAGGTGTCTTGCAGGACTCTGGCTCCTGAGCACCCACACCCATTTCCTGCAGACTGGGGGTGGCTGCTCCTGCCATGGCTCCCTTCCCATGGCCCCTGCAGTGGCAAGGATCTGCCCAAAACTTGAGGATATTTTTGAGGCCTCAGGAAATGATGTAACTGTTGTGTGTGCCCTCCCTGGCTGGGCTGAAGGAGGGGAGTGCAGCCCTGCACTCACAGAGCCCTGCAGGCTGTGCCAATGCCAGGCTCCCTGAGAGGTGAGATCAACAGTTTACCTTTAGGATTTCTCCAGCTGATAAGTTTTATTCTGGCACTCTCAGCCCCTTCCATCTGGTGTAGCTCTAACTGAGGCTGCCTGGCAGTGGCTCAGTGCTTGAGGGAGAACTTCCCAGAGCCCAAGGCTCCTCCCTGAGAGGTTCCACTTGAACGTGGCAGCCCTGGGGCAGCGTGGAGTTCATCTCCCAAGAGCTCTGCACTTGCTCCAGGAGCTCAGAGCAGGAAGGGACACAGGGCAAATATTTTAAAAAGGATTTTAAGGTAGCAGAGAACTGTATCAGGGTGAGGCTGGGGAGACCAAGGTGACATAAACCAGCAAAGGGACAGCAGATGGCAAGGCAGTGAACTGTTTGTGCTGTGTCTCTCTGAGGAATCCCTGGTGGCATTTCCCACTCCCAGGCTGTGTGACAGGAGCAAGCAAGCAGGGAGCTGTTGGCTTGCAGCAGTTTGCAGAGGGAGGCTGGCTGGGAGGAGGAGATTCTGTGCGTTTTTCTTCCCAAGGATTGTGTTTGTTTGGAGCCGTTTCCTCCCAGAATGGCTGGATAAACACAGCTGTGGCTGAGGCAGGAGGGGTTTGCACTCCAGGCTGTGCTGGCTCACTTGTCGAGCCCAGCAGGTTGTGCCTGGGTGCTCCCAGTGCCCTGCTGCACTTTGCCTTTCCTGCTGTGTTGTGTGGAGGGAAGCTGAGTATTTGATTTTATCTCTGCTGAAAACCTACAAGAGAGATTATTCCTCAAAAGCAGGTGTCCTTATGGGAGGAGAATTACGTCAGGTGCTGTGAGCCTAGTCAGCCTGAATCCTGGCTCTAAACCAAGTGTAAAACCTTGTTAGATCCCAGCCATTTGGACTAACCTGCAAGTCAAAGCTGCTAATCCCACTAGGCAGCTCCCACTGGACAAAACCCTTCCCCTTTGCAATAAGATCAGAGGCAGAGCATGAAAGGAATGCTGATCCTTTCACTCTGTGATGCACAAGTCTGCTGGCTGGTGATGGAGGCTGGGAAGAAAGGTTTGGTTTGTACCAGCAGCCAGGACTGAAGGATGCTGGAACAATTGGGACTGGCTTGTTAGCTTTTCATAGATGATTGATTTAGGTCATCTGGCTGGTTAGCAAGGAATAAATCATTAGTGACAGACAGGAAGAGACATGTCAGGAGTGAAGGCATATTCCAGCAGTGCTCATTAGTCACTGCTCCAAGGGGAAATGTTAAGGCAAATGGATGGTATTTTATTTTTTTAGGGGGAGAGGCAGTTGTGCTCCTTCCTGTCTGCAGGGGTGTGAGGCTTCTGCCTCAGAAAAAATGAAAGTGTTTCTCTAGCTTGGCACATGGGGGGAAAACAAAACATGCAAAACCACTGTCACTTCTGGAGCCTGAAATGAGCAAATGGCTGGCTCAGTGTCCCTCAGTGTTCAGTCTTCTGAGTGCTGTAGTCTGCCCCAAACAGAGATGGCAATACAGCAGAAGCACCTGCTTGTCAGTAATGCTCATTTGGGATTAGTGAAGCAGATAACTGCAGGATGCAGTGAATCTGTAAAACCTGCCACTGTAAAGGTGAAAACTGCCAGAAGGACCCTGCAATGCACTTGGTGCTCTCAGCTGTTCTGGATGGTCTGGAAGCAAACACTGCTGACAGGAAAAATCTACAGATACCTTGCCATGGGATAGCATCAAGGTCCAAGCCCTGGGGTTGTTCTGGTACACGGTGGTCAGCTCTCCACCAGTGGGAAACTGTCCCCTTGCACAGTTCATGGGATTCCAGTATGTCCAGCAGTTCCCTTGAAAGCCCAGCTGTGGTTGGTGTGTGACAGATGTGGCACCAGTGCCCCGGGCAGGGTGTCCCACCTGAGCAGAGCCATCAGTCAGAGCTGGGCACGTTGAGACACCTCAGGGTGCCATTCCCTGGGTCACAGCTGTGACACAGACCATGTTTCTGCTCTGGCACTGGGGCTGTGAGAAGGTGCTGGGCAGGCACAGGGCTGCCAGAGCCAAGGCACCCCTTCCAGTGTGGGGTGAGACAGCAGTTGGGTTTTTTCAATAGTTTTTATTCCATGGCAGCCAGAGTTTTGATTCAGTAATGGGTGTCCAGGGATACAGTATGATGGAGTCATTAAACAGAACTCATTAAATAGCTGGTTATTTTTAACAGCCTCTTGTTCTCAGTTTCCTCCACAGACTGCTGCCTCACCAGATGAACTAAAGGTCTATGCACTTTGGGAAGCTGGTGACACTTATGATCAGGTAAAGATAAAAGAAGTGACATTCCCCCCTATATTTGTATTGAGTGTTTGGCATTGTTTGTATTCATGTTTCTGGAACTGGTACAGCAGATAGTTTTCCTCTTTCTCTATTGGTGTTTTCAACACCAACCTGTTTCTAGCTGAAAGGAAGCTCATAACATGTTGGTAATTGTGTCAGTATCTCAGTGGCTATTTCTGAACCTGTGAGAAGAAAGGATTCTCCAATGCAGGCCTCAGACCAGGATCCAGTGCAAGGTTTTTTTCCTTTTGATGGTAATGCAACATTAACCAGAGATTACCAGTTTCTACTTAAGAATAGGAAATGATTGCAGCATATGTGAGGATCTGCTGAGTTCTAACTCTGTCAGAGTAAACGAGGTGAAAGGGCAGGTGCCTGATGACCTCTGGGTGGACAGTGCAATTACCCAGCTCCATGAACTGAGCACATTTCTATAGGAAAGAGGCAAGAACCAGCCAACCTTTGCCTGGAGTGATGTGCACTCCCATGCAAGCATTTGAGAGGAATACCTTGCAATGCCTTCCTCAGTGTGTTTTGTACCTTTGGAGTGCCCCAGGTCACAGAACAGGAGCAGCTGTGGCCACAGGGTCTGCAGAGACCCCTTGGAGGATAAGGCACTGCTGGAGAGCAGCAATATATGGGATGGTTTCAGGATTATGAAGCAAGAATCCTCTAATGTTGTTCAGGGAATGCTTTGTACAGACTAAGGCATGTGCAGTTGTGATAGAAAGACAGGAATAATTGTTCTCTGTGGACTTACAGTACATTTTCTTTTAAAGCATCGCCAAGTTTTGCTTGAAATCTTTTCGAAGAACTACCGAGTGCGCAGGAATGTCATCCAGAGCCAGCTGAGTCAGGAGTGTGGCGAGGATCTCAACAAGCAGGAGGTGGATAGAGTGTTGAAGGTGAGCTTCTGTTCACTTTGGGTTTGAGCCAATTAATACATCAATTTTAATGCTTGATTTGAGCAAAGGATTATATTTTACCCTGAACTGACAAAGGATAAGGATGATAGAACAGTTGTTGTTGGAATATGGACAAAGCCTATGTTTCAGCTTGTTTTCTTAAAAATGCACTTGTCTCACTCCGTCTTCTTTCCCTCCAAGGAGCAGTGGCTCACACATTATTTTGTATTATTGCAACAAATCTCTCTATTCTCTTGAAGCAGCAGAGAATAGAGGGTAGTAAATGTGATACTTGAGTTCTTTTTAAATAATGCAGAATTAAACATTAAGGAGGTGGGAGGGCTCTCCCCAGTGCTCTGAGTTACCAACTGCTGCTGGTTAGTGCTGAAGAGCACGAGTGCCACATGTTCAGAAGGAAGTGGATTTTATTCTCTAGCAGAATGTGCAGCTTTGCACAGAGCAAAACCCTGGCCAAAACCAGCAGGCAGAGTAGTAGTTAACACATCTCATTGTAAATGTTTATTTAAATCCTTTCATCTCTCTTTGAAGATGCACCATTTACTTGCTCAAGAAATTTAAGGTATAAAGTACAGACCACACAGGCCATGACTTTAAAAGAGATGCAGGATGGCCAAGCAGAAAGTTGCCAACTAATGTAAGACTTTAATCATTGTGGCTGGGCCTTTGCTCACTGTCACCCACTTCAATAAGAAAAGTGCTTAAGTACTTTATTACATTGTGATCTGCAAATGAATAATAGCATCTTTGAAGAACTACAGATCTGTTGCTGTGATAATAAGCAAACTGGTCTTGCTTGAAAGAACCTGGTCGTCTTAGCAGTAAAATAAGCTCAGACATTTCTGCCTGCTAGACAATATTTCCTTTGGCTCCCTGTGCTGGGGCATTTGTCAGCAACTACATGAGCTCAAGTATCAGCCCTCCTGGAACATCTAGACAATGTACTGGCATTAGTTTTTCATGATGCTGTTGCTACAGATAACCTATTTCTAGAAAAAATACTTTCCCCTAAGTCATCAGGCACTGTTTTTATGTCAGTCAGTGGGTGACCAGCCTTGTGTTGTGGCAGGCTTTATTGTCTTGAATACATTTGTCACAGGACTAGGGGAAATTACCTTTGTTTCTGAAATAAAATTTAGAAGTGTGATTTAATGAAATGGGAAGATTCTCTGGCTTCTTTAAGCCACAAGAGATTGGATTCCACTTGAAGTGAAATTGGTTTTGTTGACTCCTATTTCCCCATCTGCCTGTGCTCATTTTTATACACAGAGGAACAGACTGACAGGGTTTGTATTTTTTGTATTTATAGATCAGTCTGCAAACCCTCTTTCTAACCTCAGGGTTTGTTTTTGTTAAGGACAAGCCCCAAGACTTCAGAAACAAAGATACATTTAAGCTCCACAGCCTCAGTTCTGCAGTAGTACTTGAGCCTGTGTTGAATTACCTTAGAGGGAGGTTGGAGGAAAAGAAAGGGAAGCTGTTAGCTCAGAACTCCAGAGACTTTGTGCTCACCTAATAGAAACAAGGAAATGAGCCCCAAGACAACCCAATTCCTGTGCTCCTTTGCTGAGGCACACATGTGGTCACAGCAGGGCTGAGGTTTGACACTTCATTATCATAGAAAGGGTTTCTTAAAAGGCTTCATATCCAGTGACTGCCCTCACTCTCCTGCTCTGTCCTGCTGCTCCCCTCAGCCTCTTTTTTCCCCTCTTTACCCCTCTCTGCCCTGCTCCTCCAGCCCTCTCATATCCTTCCCTCCCTCAGCCGGCTTCTGCACGAGCCCCAGGTTCTCCCCCAGGAGCCACTGCTGTTCCTCACTGCCTTGGCATCATTTGTCCCTCTGTGGCTCTCGGCCTTCCCCCCGTGTGTCTCCTCCATTGGAGCCCTCTGTCCTTCGGGGTGGGAACACCCTGTGCCCTGGGGTCACACTCTCTCTGTGCACTGGAGAAGGGCATGATTATTGTCCCAGAGCCAGCCAGTCATTCCCAAGGCTTTATGGACTTTAGAATCATAGAATCTTCAAGGTTGGAAGAGACCTTTGAGATCATCCAGTCCAACCATGAATGAAGCAGCAGCACAGTAACCAGGAGACATCACCCAGCCGCAGATGCACACACCCCTTACACACCTCCAGGGATGGTGCCTCCAGCACCCCGCAGCCCCTCCCAAGGGCTGAGCCGCCTAACAGAGCCTTCCTTTCCCCTCTCCCCAGGACTGCTGTGTGAGCTACGGAGGAATGTGGTATCTAAAGGGGACGGTGCAGTCCTGACAGCGGGGCAGAGGTGTCGGGTGACCTCGGGGACACAGGAGGAGCCCCAGCGGGGGTGGCACAGGCGGAGCAATGCCGCGGCCTCGGCAGCCAGGGCGGGATCTGGGCTGCCCTGGGGCCCGCGGGCAGCCCCTGCCAGCCCAAGACTCAGAGTTTGCATGGCCTCCGAGGCGCGCAGGCGCCGCGAAGGCACCGTGGGACCCTGTGTGCAGCTTGATTAATCTGGGATTTCTAATGTATTGCAATTCTCCTTCTGTTTCGTTATGACAAAATAAAACCATATAGTGACACAGACATGATGGAAAATCATGGTCTAAAACTTTATTTTGTAAGTAATGCCAATAAATTAAATTTGTTTACAAACATCCCAGTTTTTGTTAAATCCCTGGATGCTCATACTTTAGTGTGAGCATTGTCATAGCCCTTGCAGCCCTCTTCATAGAGAGCAGGTGGTCGTGTTCATGGGAATGTCAGGCCTGGGAGGGGGGAACAAAATCACTGTCTGTGAACTCTGTACTACATAACCATTGTTCTCACCTGTTGTCTGTGAAATGAGTTATTTGGAGAAGTACCTACATCTGAGACATGGGGAACAGCTACTGGATTTCTTCTACTGGTGTGGGGATCATTTGAGGGACCTTGTGCATTACTGTATGTGACAGAGCAAGGTAAGTAACTGAGGGCACCCTTTGGAAGGCATCCATCTGTAGTTACCACACGGCAACCATGTAAAACCTCTATTTTGTGTAATTTTTAAATAAAATTTTATCTCAAAGGTCAATTCTACCCCGCCTTGTATTTGTCCAAGAAGAAATAGAAGCTGCACCTGCTCCTTTTACATCCTGAAGGCTTGGGGAGGAAGGATGGAGGCAGAGAGCCAAGTGAGTGCAGTCCCTGAGCTCCCTGGGGAGCCCAGCAAGCAGGGACAGGGACCCAGCCCTGGTGGCTTATCCTGAACTGGCCTCACCTGCAGCACCAGCAGGAGGATCTGCTGTGGGCATTGCTGCTCCTGCTCTCTGCTGCAGCTCCCAGCACATGGGAAGCTAAAGGGGATTCCATTGATTTCCTCTACTTATGCTCAGAAAAAGCTGAGTTGAGTTGTTGACCAAAATAAGAAGATTAAAATAGTTAATCCAGATAAGATTGGCTAAGAATATTGTCCCCATACCTACAGCAGTTCATGGGCACACTCGCCCACACTCTTGCACACCCGGGCACACTTGCTCACACTGGAACTGCTTCTGCCCAGCAGGTGTGGTTTGCTCCATCCCTAGAGTGGTGAGGAACACTGGCAGTGAATCACTTTGTGTCTTTCTCAGGGTGCTGGTTTCCAGTCTCTGAACTGGGGTGAGACAGGTGCAGGTGGCAGGGACACAGTGACATGACAGAAACCTCATGGCAGAGCAGCTTTTCTGCTTTCCCCACCCTTGGCTTGTTTTTGAACAGCATTGACAAAAACCACAACAATGAGGAACAACTACTTACTTCCATCTGGATTTCTGTCCTAGACAGGTCTGTTCTTTTCCATGTAGCATAACTCTTCTAAAATACAAATTTTGTGGGAACTCCATCTGAGCTCTGTAGGAAAGGTGGCAGGACTAGATAATGCAGGTGCCAGCTGAACCAAGTTCAGTTTCCTGATTGGCACAGATGGATATAATTACTACTTACACATGCAGCTTGACTGGATTATTTATTTGCTTAGAAAAATATTCAGAAGATTCAGATTCCCATTTTTAAATAATTTTCAGACTGCAATACATGTTTTAGAGAAACTCCCACAACATGAAGTGTTAATACTGCACCTGAAGGATGAGCAGAACAGAGAACAGTGTAAGGCAGCAGAGCTGCAGCAGCAGCAGCTGGACTAAAGGTGAGAAACTGTCAACATTCTGGGTCAAGGGTTTGGTACCTTGCAGCAAGTCAGCAGGGAGCTGCTTCCCAAAAACTGCTGGCCACATTAAGCTAAGAGACCCTTTACAAGGAGAAGGATGTCACCTTTCATTGTGCCTTTCTTCCTTCCTCCTAATTTCTCTATGTTCTGAAGAACAACCTTTTCCATGTTCATTGTTTTTCAGAAACTAAGTATTGTATAAGTATTACTATTAGGGAATGGAAAAGGAGAGGGAGAACAAGAGTATGGTCCCATTTTCAGTAGAATTTGTGCTGGCAGCCCCCAGGCAGCATAGAATAGATTAAGAGAGGCCAACACTGGAAGCAAGAGACAAAACAATGTAAGGTTTTACCTGGCCTGTCTCCCCAAGCACTTAGTTTGTGATATGCAACATTAAAAACTACTCCACTATGTCAATGCTACTTCTAAAGTTAAATAGCTAAATAACAACTCTCTAACTCACCAAATACACATAAAAATGTACTTTGCAGACATTCCACCAGAGAACCGTAGGTCCCAAGTAACACATAGAGTC
Source organism: Camarhynchus parvulus (assembly GCF_901933205.1). Lineage (NCBI taxonomy): Eukaryota > Metazoa > Chordata > Aves > Passeriformes > Thraupidae > Camarhynchus > Camarhynchus parvulus. The sequence continues at coordinate 10,783,881 of NC_044584.1, read as the reverse complement.
AATTCACAGTATCTTGCCTTAAGACAAAGTGCCCTACAAAGGAAACCGTATCTAAAAAGCCACACAAACTTTACATCAAATCCTTTCTTAGTAGAAAGACATTTATACTAATCTGTGGGAGAGCCTAGTGATTGTGAAAACGTGGTAGTAGCTTAAAGCAAGCACAGCTTTCCACCACCCTGCCAAAGCAAGATCAGCTGGACTGCTCCCCTCCTGGAGCTGAGGAGTTGCTGCCCCTGGGACTGGCTGGGGCTTTGCTTTTGTTCATTTTCTCCATCAGTGTAGTCACAGGGCTAGATCATCCCTGTGAACCCAAAGAGAGCTTGAGTCTGGTTCTTGTGAGACATTCAGAGATCTCAGCTCTGTTATTTCTGAAGTGGACTAAAGAAACAAGTGCCAGTCACTGCTCTGGCCAGAGATGAAGTGTAATATGAAGTAGTAGTGTGGCATAAAGCTATGATGTTTGTCTGCTTTACAACCACTGGTTTGTGTGACAGTGCTAAACATTAAATCTACTGCTACACAGGAACAGGGAATCTAGCTGATAACTAACTAGCTTGTTAACTACAGGGCTACCAGCCTATCCAAAACATTCATTTTTAGTGCTTAAGAAACTCATCAGTTTAAGGGGTCTTCTGACATTCATATGAAGTGCTTTCTTGACTAACAGATAAGGTTACGGCTGAGAGGAGAGAGTCTTGTACTTTGCTCTGTGTTCATCTATTTCTTCTTTTGTTTTTCTGATACAGCTAAAAATCTCCTTGAATAGTGCTTTGTATTCAGGGGGAGCATTTGTGGAAGAGTCACTTAGCTCAGCAATCGTGAATTCTTGACTGCTAGCTGCAAGATCATACTGGGTGTTCCCCACGTTTAGGTCTTTGGAATACTGCTTCAGTGTTTGTACAGCCTTGTGTTTCAAAGAATCTTCATCCATTTGACACTTCTTCAAAAGTTCCTCATACTTCACTTTCAGAGCATTGTACTGAGCATCAACTTCATTGAGTACAGAGATCCCTCGCTGCTTCACAGCCTCAGCTCTCCTGATGCAGGTTTCTTCATGGCCCCTGAGGATGTCTGCCCCGGCCGCGCTGCTCAGGAGGCTCTCGCTGCTGCTCCGTTTTAGTGCCTTCTTCTCAAGCTCCGATACTGTCACAAGTCCATCATCTGCCAGGCTCTGACCAAGCTCCCTGTCCAGAGATTCCCTGAATGAAATGAAAAAGGATTCTGGCACCAATTTCTCTGCATTGTGGAGCGTGTTTTCAGACTGAAGGATCTGTCGCATTTCAGCTACTTCTGCTTCCAGCTCCTCTGCCCGAGCCCGATACAAGTCTGTATCGACCAGCCTCCGCTCCAGCTCACAGTTCTCTTTCACCATGAGACTGTATTCCTCTTCCATGGTTACCCTCTTCTCTTTCTCTACGTTCAGCTGGGCTTGCAGAACTGTCACTGCCTTCTTCAACTTCTCATTTTCTTCTTCTAGAGGACTTAGCTGACTATCCATCGAAGTAATCTTTTCTGCAAAGACGTGATCATAAACGAAATACCTGCAGAAACAAAATAAGGATTATCAAAGATAGGAAGTACAGCTGACCACACCTAAAGCTTTTCTGTCCTGGGTAACTAATGACATATTTAAACTGTGTGCTAACACACTTCAGAGCACTAACAGGGGCCATTGCACTAACCAATCAGTCAATTTAGTAATCAGAGCAGAGTCTGTAAGGACTTACATGCCATCGAACCAAGCTCACAGCTTAGGCAGAATGGCAGCTTGTTAACAGTTTCATGTTACAGACAAGCTGATTGAATAATGTAAATTTAAATTATAATTTAAGTTTAAATACACATTGCCTCCCTGTACCACGCAGTACTTTCTAACACTAATTTTTCCTACAGCACTCCACTCTTGTAACTTTTGTCATTATTGATGTAGAAACAAGCTTCATAATTGACAAAGCAATGCTGGAGGCTGGTATTTTCACAAGCCTTTGGCAGCTTGAAGGATTCAGTTACCTTTTGAATTGTCAAGAAATAACTTCTTTTGGATTTACGATTTATTCTATATATACTCTATTCTATATATACTCTATATAATTTATGATTATATAGAGTACCTCTATGTAGACACAAGAGCCTGTTCTGTCTGTAGAGATGCTTTCTTTACAAAATTGCTCTCTAGGCTTGCAGTTAGTCTGAGGTTTTACCAGGTGATTGTCCCGATGGCCCCATTAATGCAGTTCAGCTGGGTCAAATAGCTCTACATTTAAAAGGCAGCCCAGTGGCCCAGGTACCATTTTCCCAGTTTAGGTGTCATTTTCATCAGCTTCAGCTCAAAAAAGCTAAGGAAATATCCATGGACATCCAAGGAAAGAGTAAGTTACAGGAAATATTTTGCATTTAGTGAGTTTGTTTTACAGATTATCTGTGTGTTTGCTTTTATCTGCCTGAAAACACTGGGGTGCAACTTGTTGTAAGCTTTCTAGGCTACCATTTGATGTGGGGACAAAGCGGAGCAGCAATACTGGTGTGGTCTAGAAGCAGGCCAGAAGTAATGACAGCACCATATAGCAGAGTTACTTTTCTAGTTGTGAATATCAGGTAATTTTTTTTTCCAGCTTGTGTCTTAGGTTTTAAAGTTTTGCTTAAAATAGTTTAGTGTTCTTTACTACGTAAGGTAAAAAGTCTTACTGGCGGAGGTCGTAGAGCTCCTTCAAGCATGAGAAACTGTGCATTGATCTTGGCTGCTCAGATCTCTCCTGGCTCATCCGGCCTCGTCCAGGCTTCTTCAGTTCTTCTACTTGTCGCTGCAGGTCATCTATGTGTGTTTGTAGACTTTCAATAGTCTCTGTCAAGCTAAAAGGTGAAAAGACCTTTAAATAAACCTAACCTTTCAATTTGCCAGTATTGTAGAACACCACTAGGCAGAGACAGACACCCAGTAACTGCACAAATACACCTGGACTGCTCTTATTGATATTAACAGCTGGGGGGAGGGAATCTCTAGAAATGTTTTACCTTATTATCTTTTGTTGTGAAGCTCTACTCTCTGCAACCAGTTTTTGATTAGTGTCTTCCAGTTCTCTTGCTGTCACATCCAGCTGTTCATAGACTTTGGCATGCTGGTCATTCATCTGCCGCAAGAGCTCCACTTGCTTTGTGAGGTACTGCAAGACAGTTCTGCTGTTACTGTTTACTCTTGAAACACGAGCCACAGCTCCTATGCTGCATTTCTGCTCACATTCAGAGAGAAACTCCTGAGTTTTCCAAATATAAATTGCTGTGTTTGCTTTGGTAAGCTGAAGAGATGCTATCAGTACATAGGCAGCTTGCCTTTGTTATGGAGGCCACCCCAGGCTCGTGGAGCAGCCCTTACCTGGAGGAGCTGGGTTGGATGGTGCCAGCTGTCTTTATCTGTGCCCAAGCCTGCTGCATGGGGCTGTGCTGCAGTCAGCACTGATAGAGCCTTCAGGCTCCAACACAGCCCTTACCTGTCCCCCATGTGCTAAAGGTTGCAGTCTGCTCCAACAGAAGTTTCTTATCTGCGTTGACCCAACAATTTTCTCAACATTAGAAGTGAAATGCTGGGTAGCACCATCCATAATTAAACATATTTTCAGCTGACCCAAGTTATTCCAGTCTGAAGCAGCATTAGGTTCAGCATGGCAGAATTTAGGATGCGGTCACTCTTAAGATAGTATGTGGCTAGTATGTGTTAGGCAGTCTAAGTTATTGAATTCAAATCTTTAATTACTCACAGGGAACTATTCCAGTTACTGTAATCCCCAAACAAAGGTCTCATGGCCTTTTTTAAAAAGTAAAACCTCACATGAAGTATTCTCAATGTAATCCTCTTGGATTTTACAATTAACTACACACACTATTTAGTTTCTTGAATAACGTCAGAAAGCTTGGAATTCTTAGTCTAAGCAGTTCACAATCACCTAAAGCTCTTAAAAGAAGTGTCTTGTATTCTCCCACCCAGGACATGAGCATTTACATGAGACAGGTCTTTTCTGTTTGAGTCTAACCCCCTAAATGTGAAATATTTTGTTCTTGTATAGAATTTGTATTTTACAATATATTCTGTATTCCTACAAGTTACTTTCTTAAAACTAAGCTTCAAGCAGGAACATCCAGCAAACTCCTAGGCAGAATTACTTCTCTTTACATAGGCCTGTTACATACTCAAAACTTCTAATATTCTACTTAACCTTTTACCTCATTAAAAGATTGTTGGGTTTACATTTTAGGCAATTTAAGAACAGATAATAAGTTAATCTAGGACTAGTAACTGCTCCATACAGACTTCTAGAAGATCAACATGATAGCTGTTGGCTAGATCCTTTTGTAGCCTGTGCACACATGACAGAGGATTTACACAAAAATAGAACGTAGATTAGCAGTAGAATCTCAATGTGACCCATTTCAGATTAACTTTCCCTATTGGTTATAGCTGAAGGAAGGAGCTGGAGATCCTCAGACTTTCTTCTGCAATACAAGAGTGGCTAAGCACAGGAGCCAAGGTTTGGTGCCTGAAGAGACGTTGGTACTTAGTACAATGGGCTCTTGCCGACCTTTGAGATGAATGGAAGGGGTGAAGCATCACTTCCTCCTCCTTCCATCTCCAGTATCTTCAGGGCTGGTGTCCAGTTGGCCTGGTATAACCAGACCACCAAAGATGATGTAATAAATACTTAAGAAGTTCATGTTTAATCTATGTCCCCTGCAATGGAGCACCTAACACAAAGCAGCACCTTTCATTCTAGCACATGAAAACTGGAGAGTGTCAGGATTTCCAAGGTGTGAGGGCTGAGAACAGAGTCAGGCAGGAATAAAGTTGCTGTTTCCATGCAGCCTTTATTGTATCTACAGTGATTAGTTAGTGGCACACGTGTCAGCACAAAGGTCAGATATAGTGCCCCAAAGCTGTAAAATGTTCAGTGTGTTAGTATTTAATATATGAGATGTAATCTTAAGCATACCACAGCCTTTGACCCTTCTCTTCCAGTAAAGGCAATGCTGTATTTCAGAATGATTTCTCAGCCAGCTCTAGATTTTGCCACCCATAAGATCCAAATTAATAGCAAAAGAGTCCCAAAGATTTACATGGATATACTGCACCTAGTACAGAAATTCAGGAGTAGCTACAGGAACAGCTGAATGGTCAAAGTAGGTTACAGAAACAAGCACTTGAAAATTAGGAAAAATCAAGCATAAGACTGAATATGCCATTTGCACATGTATCCTATGCAACATGGTATCCTGTGATCCCACAAGAGCCAGAAATGCTGGTAGGAAAATAATAGACTGAACTGCTTTATACCTTGCATACTTTTATACATTACTTTATACATTGCATATTTTATTCCCATTTGTTTCAGTGAATTCCTGTAACAATTCCTTGTGCCAGTAAGCCAATATATTCAGTTCCTCAATTGGAGGGTCTCTCTGGGTATTTGAACAAGGGGTTCATTTTCCCTTTCCTGCCAGAAATCCAGGTGCAAGAGAAACTTCTTTGGAGGAAGAAAAGTTTTGTGTTGCTATTACACTTTTAAATGGCACTGGGGAAAGAGAAAAGAATGAGACAGGAGATAGGACTGGGAACTCAGCATGTTACTACAGCAGATACAAATACAGCCTTTGGCTCAACAAGCTGGGCAAAGAAAAGGTGCAGGCACTATTTATACATCAGAAGAATCACAAAAACTGTTTTCCCACTCTCCTCTCTTCTTGGAGGGAGCTAACAGGACAATCCAACACACATCTACTCTCCTTGAGGGAGAGGAGGAAAGAGATTGAAGGGGTATCAGATAAAGCCTTCAAAAAGTAGCATTGCCAAAGTCTTGGTAGAGCAAGACATTGAGAGAAAAAATTATTCTGTCATGTCTGAGTTTGTCTGACTGCACATGTACTTGACCCTGCAGCACACCAGCTATAGATCACTGCTGGAAGGACACTGGTGACACTTCTGGAGCTGCAGCTCTCTCATGTCCTCTACAAACACTGAACCACCAGAACAGCTTAAACAAGTAAACTGGCTTAAACCAATAGGATACTGCATTCTTACCAGCACTGCACTGTTTCTGTAAATCAGTGTAGCCAAGCAATAATGTATTTTCCACATTTCTAGATAGTGTTAAAATACAGCTGCTTATTAAGTAGCTACACTCCATCAGCCAGGTTAGTTGCCTATCACAAGTTCTGGTGTGTTATTTCAGAGGTATGTTGTAACTCTGCTAAACACTTTCTTAAATAGGGTTGTTCATACAAGTACCTTGTGTACAGTGTTTGTATAGCACCTTGGAAGTGTTTGTCCTCTCTACACCTTAAGAATTGATCTTTTTATAAAAGGTATTCATGGCAATGAGGTATTTTCAGTCTCTGCAGAAGTAAATACATCTTCTAATGCTGTGGCAGTAATATAAACATCAGCCATTCCAACCACTGTATCTCAGAATGAACAGGATAACAAAGATTACAGTTAGCACATAACAGAAGAAAGAGCCAACAGAGAAGGTACAAAACAAAAGTAACCTCTAAAAACACACCCACAAATCAAACCTGCACTCAGAAATTCCTCCTCACTTACTAAAAATGCTGCATTTGTGTTGACTAATTTAAAGACACCTATAATTCTGTAATTATTAAGGTTAGGATTCTTTCAGTTACCTGTTGTCCCTACAATAGTGAGCATTTTCAGTCTGAAAATGCAGCTGTACAAAATACACATCTCTAATTGCAGTACTGCTAGCACAAAGGAACTCAGATTTTGTAAAAATCTGGTACATACCAGTCAAAGCTTGTTCCCTGTGATTCACACCAGAACCAAATGGAAATGCTGACTACATTTTCAATATGTTGTCAGTCAGCAAAGCCCTGAATATTTAATAATTTAATTATTAGAGACCATGCACTGCAATCTAATAGCTGAAAAAAATCTCATTATCCTGACAAATGCTAGGTCTGCAAGAACACAGGCAATATTAAAAAAAAAAGAGAAATTGCCAAAAATAGCCAGGTTTTTCCACTCTGTTACCTAAAGATGACTGGTTTTGAAAGGATGGTTATGTTTTTGGGTTTTTTCCCTGGAAAATACGGAGCAATTTATCCACTATATCCTATGTTTAGATACTACTTAAATGGGTTTTTTTTCTGGGTTTTTTTTGTCATTGCAGGGTTTCTTTTACATTGAAATAGACTTCAGCTCCCTTTATCATAGATCAGTTTACTGGAAGTACATATCTTCAGATTTTACTTAAATCTCACTTCTGCACTTATCAGCATTTAAATTTCAAAGCTGCAATCATGAATTCTCATGTAATATTTTTAATTATTAATGTCTTTATCACAATATAATTTAAAGTTATTTTACCTGGCAAGATCAGAAAAGTTTAGCAATAAAAATAACCGGAGTATCTTTGTACAAAACCAAAAAATACCAGTCATTTGTCATTAAACAAACCAAATCAAATGTTTAGTGGCACAAAGCTTCTGGTAATCACAGAAACAGTTCTAAGGATGAGCCACCTATACTAGTTCTCAAATTCCCAAAATAGCAGAAGTGGTGAAAGACTGGTCAGTATTTTCCATTAGATCTCAAGAAATTCAGATCTTCACTTATACACTGTATGTTGCAGGTCTAGATGTTCTCACACAAGGATCCTTTAGATATTTTACCTCTATCTCCTGCAATTGCTCTTGATTTGTTGCATACATTTGCTGTAAGGATTCTTCTAGTTCAGTGTTACGGTCCAGTAGTGTCTTGCCAAGCTCAGCAGCAAGGTGAAGATCTAAACAAAGAAATCATGTTTGCATGTAAGTGAGAGAAACAATGATGTAATCTAATTCTAAAGCCTGCTATCAAATACTTGAGGTATTTTCTTATTGCTGTCACAACTGCTGTGAGTTATTTCCAGTACCCAACATGGAAGTTAGCTTAAACCTAAGTAGAACATCACTAATACAAGTCTAAGTCAGCCCTGACACTCGGGGACACTTTTATGTCAGGAAATTTCCTCAGTTCCTCCGTGGCCCTTCAGACACACCCAGCCATGTTCCCCTCCCAGTCTGTGCCCAGTCTGTACCAGCTCTGCCCAAGGTCTTTTGGGCTTCACCCTCTGTACAGCACTCAGAGGAATAAGCACAGCAGACCCTGTAAATGCTCATCAGTCCAGATCCAGGCCAAAGCTGATGAACTCTTTATTGACTTGACTGTTCCTCCCCATTACTCCCCTACCAAGTTCAGGTCACTCAGGATCATAGTGCTAAATGAAGGTTTCAGATGCTTTTCATGGTGAAACAATAATATCAAAAGACATAAAATTGATGGAGACTTGCAGCTATTCTGCTTTTCAAGCTCATAAACTCAGGTGACAAGAACTGTTTCATGTGCTTCAAAACATCACTTTAAATGTCATTTGTTCTCAGGCATTTAATCTCAATTTCACTTCAGTCATCTTCAATCACCTCCAGGGTGCAGTGACTGTAGCTGTTGCAAATTAAGAAATAAGTCATCTGAACACTCAGCTCTGTTCTAGAGGGAAGTCTGATATTTGCTCAACAGCATCAGAAATGCTAGATATTCTGTATTATTATGTTGAAAGACAAGTGTAATTTAAAAGCTAACATAATGTGACAAAGTAATAAATCTTGGTATTAATTCTAAAATCGTAGTTACTCTGTGGAGAGTACTACATGTCAAGGATCCAACAGATTTCTAGAAATATCTCATTTTCCACCTCCTTCCCATCACATGACCCATGACCTGCATGAATGCAATACCACCTTGTTAGCTCTCACATAGGACTTGTATCATTAATCAGAAAGAGAAGAAAAGTCAAGAAATACTTTGAATGACATCAAGAAGCCTTAAATGAATAAACAGGAGACATGTATTGCATCATCAGTAGTTATAGCCAGAGAAGCAAACACATTAATTCCATTTTCATTTGATTGCAATGCCCTTTTTTTACCCTGTTATGCTCTTTCCTGCTCCCTCTCAGTTATCTTATCAGCTGGGAACTGTCACACATACAATACTGCTCCAAGATTGTTTTGTGCTAACCTTCAGTTGGCAGCCTGTCCAAAATGATTTCTCCATCTCCACACATATGCCAAGACCAAATCCAGACTTACAAGGACAAGTCAGTACAAACATTTGTCTATGAAGTTGTAGAAGTCCAATTCTGGCAAAACAACAGCTGTGCTATTCTTTACACACTCTTTACAGGCACAATGCATTGTTTCCTACCTTAAGGTCAGATTCTTAGCTTAAATGCCATAAAATTATTTAATAAAATCTCACTGTATGGGAGTTCTTCAGTTTTAAAACATGCACAATTAGAAGGTACAAGGCATTTTGGTCTGTACTTAGGAGTTTATCCTCACATTGCTTTTTCACTGCAGCATTACTCATTACAAAGCAGGATTTAAAGTATTTGGATAAGGAAACCTTAAGGCATCCTGCTTAAATTTTTCCCATTTGGTAAACAGATTGCACATTGTTTACCCATGGACAGAATAACTCCCAGTCAAACACCAAGCTGTTTGTTCTATCTCGTTACAGAATACTGTAGTCTTCAAATTCAGTGAATTCATTATCCTATAGAAAATGGAGTCCTCCTTCACAAGTTCTTCTACTGCACAGATCTTTACTAGGAGCCACCATCTTTAAAACAATACCAGCATCATTCAAAGCAAAGACTAAATAGTCTATTCTTTTATTTTAATAGAGTAGAAAAAGAGCTTTAGTGAGGATTTAGGATTATGTTAAAGACATAATGCATAATGGAATTACTATCATTTCCCTTCCCAAAGTGAAAGTTTGTTTCCATGTTTAAGTACACTTAGGAGTTTATAGCTTCATTCTTAAATGCCCCCTCACCTACTAATCAAATAGCACAGAGCACACAGTACTTGGAATACAAAGTGAATAATGGAATTCATGTCATACTTCACACTCATTCTGTTTGTTAGACTGGCAGAAGCACAAATGGGTTACTATGGGAGAAACACTTTTATAATTAAGGTAATTTGTTTCTGAGGGGGAAAATACAAGTGGGAGCACTCAGGAATATACAATAAAACCTTAACTCTAGAGGAAGCAAGAACTGAAATAATTTCATCTCTTCTAAAATTCAGAATTTTTTTGCATCTGTTTTTCTACGTTGTCAAGTACCTGGAAGCCCTATAAAGAGCAAATTTTACAAGAGAGATGTGTCATGTATGTTTTCCAGCTACAAAATGGAAAGTATTAATTTACATTTCTCTGGAGAGAGTTATGGTAGAACACTAGAAACAAAACTGCATTTTCTGTTGTAAATTTATGTAAAGCAAAGCTAAATTCTGACAGACATGCCTTTCTCCTTTTCACCATAAAGACGGAAGCAGAAAGGTTTTTAATAATGCAAAATGCGTATGTGCAGATCTAAAGATCTTGGTTTTAGTAAATCTGATTAGTTGCACTGGTGTTTAACAGCTCCATCAGAAATCTCCAAAAGAAGACTTCAAGGATGTCTTCTGTGATGTTGAAAAGCCCTCACTTACCAGCACTTCACAATCTCTTCTGACTGCATTACCATCATTGAAAAAAGATAAAAACAGTACAAAATCCTTCTCTTCTACTTTTTCATAACCCACCTAACAGAATTATTCAGAGAATTTTCAATCTAAAATTAGCCTATTCTTTTAAACAGCAACAGGCACTAATTGTGCAAGATGTAAAAGTAAGCCTAGTGTAAGTTTACTTAGTTGTAAAATTATTTATTTTTCTACTTAGTTTCCTATTCCTGTTCTGTATTTGGGATACCCTCTGTTCTGTAAAAGTGAGTAACAGCAAGATGAAAAAGAGCAGTCCATATAAAAAAATTCTTCTTTAAAGGTCAGCATACTTCAGCAAAACATTGCAGAAGGATGTCTGTTCCCAACCTTACAGGAATTCCATGAGTATTTTATGCATTAGCAATATGCCAGAAAAGCCCATCTCCACTGTCAAGGCAAAAATCTTTGGTACATAGGAAGACTGTCAAGGTTTTCCAAAACCCCTACCCTAATTTCAAGTCTCAAAGACCAACTAACAAGGACTTCAAGCTTGTTTCAGGGTGCTTTCTGATGTTTTACAACCTAGGTTCTCATAACCATACTCATCAGTTTTTAAACATGCACTGATTGTTTGGGTTGTGAAGAGTTTCACGAGACCTTGATAAGCACTTACTACCCTGTTTACACACATCTGTGTGTCTTAGCCTTAGCAGCAGGAGGAGTATCCTTCAGAGTCCAGAAATAAAGTACAGCACAACACTTAAAAAACATTCCTGTAAAGAATTTCTTCTTTACATTTCAACTTGCCTATCACATTTTCCTCCTTTTCCTTTTGGCAAGGCTATTCGTTGCTTCCATTTAGGAAAAAGAGAGAATCCCCAGAAAGACTGTGTCCACATTTTGGGGGTACATTAACCAAACCCCCAAAACGCACTAAACCTCTAGAATGGAATACTGTTTCTCAAAAGATGACAGCAGAGTCAACTGGTGATTATTTCGTTCGTTTTAATTAAAAGATGAAAGTAGAGAAACATCAAGAAGGCAAGAAGTCAGTTGTTATACATTGTGAAGTCTCTTTGTAGGTCTTCAATTCCATGAACACTGACACAGTAAAAACATTACTGAATCATGTCTTCAAACTTTTCACTCTCTTCCCTGTGACAGCATACTGTAGTTTCAGGATCTTATTTCAACTGATTTGTTTGTATCCTGGTGCCAGGAAAACATCTGTTTTGGGTGAAGAGTACCTAAATACAGCTTCCAGTCAGCTATTTTTTATAGCATACAATTAGAGAGACCTGGCCCGTCTCAAAAAGAGTTTCTGTGGTCAGATACCTGATCTCAGTGGGAATACTGCTTAGCTTTCTCTATGGTTTACAATACAGCAGCACCCACCAATCCCAAGAATTAATGTATTTCAACATAAAAGCAAAACGTGTAAGACTGGAGCAGGTTTGCAGGAAGCCACAGCTTTGAACTCCCCTTTCAAAACAAACGGGATTAAGAACAAAAAGTAGAACTAAGTAACTTAAGAAAAGACCAGTCATAAATGCCACTAAGCTCTTAAGGAAATTGCACATTCTTTCCGTATCATGCCTGTTAAAGGATTTTCAGTGCAATTATACTTGTATTCCTACGGCTCCTTTCTCATTTGTGAAATGAACAGCATTTACCTCTTGCATGTAGTGTTTCAAGACCTACTGATGGAATGACGTACAGAAGCTATACATGTATATATCTGAGGCGTAGCGGAGTTATTTGATATTTTAAAAAGAAAACCTAAAGAGTTTCTAATAAGGAACCTGCAACTAATGGAGCATTGCTACGACTACAACTTCATCGACTGGAAGCCCTTACAAAGAGCTCAACAGGGCGCAATAGCGCATCCGACCCGGTGCTTCCAGCACCAGCCCTGAACAGGGCACCTCCACGTTCCGTGCAAGGTGCAACTTTCCGGAGAGCCGCTTCCCTCCCTCCGGCCGGAGAGGGACCCCGGCACCATCAGCTCGGCTGCCGCACCTCCTTCCCTCAGACAAAGACGGCCGCAGTCCTTACCGGTGACAGCGATTCGGCGGCGGCGGGAAGCGCGCCCGTGCGGTGATCTCGGGCTCCGACGCTCCGAGCCCGGCACGACCGACGCGCCCTCCGCCGCCCCGTCACCCCCGGCCCCCGAGCCGCCCCGCCCGGCGCCCCGCACCGCCGCGGCCCCTTCCCTCGCATGCCGCCCTCCTCGCCCAGCCCCTGCCCTCACACACCCCGCGCCCGGCGGTCACCCACGGCCCCTTGCCTCACCCGCCCCGCTCAACGCGGCCCCTGCCCTCACACACCCGATCGCTCCACACCGTCCCTCACACGCCCCTCGCCGCCGCCCCGGCTCACCTTGCTGCAGGTCCTGCTGGTCGTACCAGGGCTCATCCTCGCGGATTTCGAACTCCTCCACCAGGCTGTCGGCCAGCATCGCGCCCCTTCCCCTCACTGGCGGCTGAGCCGGCGGCGCCCACCCCACGATGCCCCTTTGCGCCGAACGGGGCAGAGCGAGCCGGCAGCCGCTCCCCGCCTCAGCAGCCGCCTCCGGCCATTGCCGAGCGGTTCCGGACTTTGCCGAACCTCTCCCCCTTCTGGCCGGGCTGCGCCGGCGGCAACGTGGCAGCTACTGCCGCCGCCCGCCCCCCGCCTCCCGCGATTCAAACACAGCACCCTCGCCTCGCCTCGCCGGCGGGTAGCCAATGGGGAGCCGCCCGCCGCCCAGATCGAAAGGAGGCTACACCAATCATAAGGCGACTTTGTATTAAGCGACCAATGAGAGTGAAGAGAGGGCGGGCCCAGGACAGCCGCGCCCCGCCCCGCCCCGCGGTGCGCAGCCTCCCGTCACAAGAGGTGGGTCGGTGCCGCTGGAAGGGGCGGTGGTCGCCGGCGTTCAGGGGCGTTGATGGCGGGGTGCGGCTGCTGAGGAATGTCGGCTGCGGCTTGTGGCGGAGCAGAGCTGGCACAGGCCAGGGTGGGACAATGCGACTTGGTGTAGGGAATGCCGGGGCTCGTTGTTGCCCCGCGTTGGGAGCGCTGAGGGAAGAGCCTGTGAGGAGGGGCCCGGCCTGGCGTCCAGGTGCGGGCCGCCTCTCCGCCGGAGTGCGGGAGGGGAGGGCGGAACGGGGAGCTTGCAGTCCGCAAAGGGCTGGCTCCATCCCCGCACCTCGCTCGAGCGGCCGCCGCTCGCTGTCCCCTCTTTACCGCACAAAGCCGACGGAGCCGTGTTTCCTGTCCAGGGACCTGCTGAGAAAAACGAGCGTAACTTCCCCATTGTTAACAGACGAGCCCTTCCAAAGGTGCAGTCCCGCGAGCGCCCCGAGGCTGGCCGGAGCGCGGGCTCGGCGGAGCGGGCACCGGCCGGTGCCGCAGCCCGGCTGCCTCTGTGGGCACCCCCGAGCGCCTCCCCTCAGTGGTACCCCTCGGGACTAGCAGCGCGTTTATTCTGGTTTCCGTCTGAATGTGGTGCAGTCACGTCAGAAGGATGAGGAAGATTTTTGTGTCCAACCAGTCTGTCAGGGCTGTGAGCATTGCACAGCGGTTTGGGACCCAGAACAGCAGAGCAGGATGTCAGCTAGGGCGCCCCAGGCAACGTTTGCTATTATCTCTTGGAATCCACTTTTCTTCTTTAGACTCTTGCTCTAATTTCTTTTAGCAGTTGTCATCCTGCTGTGGGAGAAACACAGGTAATGTCACAGTGCATCTCACCGGCCTGAACAGCCTGTTCTTTCAGCCTTTGAGTATTAACACAGTTGTAACCACTAGAAATTTCTGAAAGCGATTTGCCTTCTGTGAGTCACAAAATGTTCACCAGTGCTTTAACCTGCTCAGTATAAAGGCTGACTATTAAGAAGAGGGAGGGGATGCTCGTGCATGATTTCATTGTAGTGCTATTAAAGGGAACATCTGGGGAAGGAAGTGTGGTACCTCAACTTCTAATTGAACCTATTTCATAAACAAGGTACATGACTAGATGTACCAATTAGGGTAGAGTTATGTCAGATCCTGCTTATTACCATTAGTCATGGTACTAGAGACCAGTTTGTGCATTGTTAGAAGATTTTTGTTGAAGAAATTTCAAATATCTTTCAGATTTTCTGAAGGGACCTTTTTTATTTGTGTCAGAAGGAATCAAGTCAAACAATTTAGAAATGACTGCTGGTAATGTTAGTGTGAAACACTTTTATTCCTGGCGCTTGTGGAATTGGAAGGAAAATAAAGTTTCCCAATTTTCCATTTTGAAGACCTGTGCAGGGTGCTCCAGGTGAAAATAGAGGTGAAATGTCTACCTTTCCAAAAGCCCTAATATCCACTATATAAATAATTTCATTAAGCATATTTGTGAAGGTTTGAAAGAGCAAATGTGACACTTGCCAATAACATACTAATTATAATGACTTTCATATGAATATCAAACTTATTTTTAAAAATAATAATTTCAATTGTACATATTTTCAATAACCTTTTCCTTCATTTAGGTTTCTCAGTAAGAGATTGTGAAACCAAACTTGCCACAAAAATGGAAAATTTTGTTCCCTGAAAATGGTATTGTCTTCACAGGTGTAGAAAAATAAGTTTGAAGAGCTACACCATGGTCATTCTCAAATATTTTTAAAAATCAGTCATATCCTCAGAAATAAATTTGCTTTAATGAAACAAATCCTAGGATTCCAGTTGTTCATCAGCTTGACTTTTTTCTTAGCTATAAAGTGAAGTCACCTACTCTTTGCAACATGTTTCATATCACAGCATCTTATATATGCAAAAGTGCATCCAGACATTATTTGCTCTTCAAGAGTTCATTTCCCATGGTGGGGGGATGGAAAAACTGCCTGTTCCATCTTCCCCAGTCCCTACCTGATGTGTGGCTTTTGTGTGGTGATTCGGAAGTTCCTCCCTTCCTGCACAGCAGCCTCTCTTCAGCCGCCTTGTGAACCACAGGAAGGCTGGAAGGAGCCTTGGCTTTCATTTCCTGTTTCTTCCATGGTTATTTTTATGAGGAGCTGCTTCTAGAGCTGCTGATCAAGCAGATATTCAAAGTAGGTGTTTTGATGGATATGTGCAAATTGCATTTACGGTAAAATAGTTGATATGCAGAGGAGCAAAGTGTGAACTATTGGCATAAAGCAGGTTGTAAAGCTCTGCATAGTAAGGCTGAAATTTCAACTTGAGGTATCAAAATTAATAGCAGACAGCTTCCTTTAACAGATGTAAAAATGAATAAAGCCTCAGTTAAAAAACAGATACCTGGGAGTAATTATGTATTGGGCTTATAGAATCAAGTATAATGATGTATGGTCAAGGGCTACTTTTAGGTAGCTGTTAAACAGCTTTGAAAGGTAGAGGTTCCCTGGAGCTGGCTCCTTTCATGGTATAGTTCACACCAAACATGCTAAGATAAGTGATGGAAAAGATCAGCATCTTAAAAATTTGTTGGCTGAATATCTGAATGGTAGATTAAAGAAATCTGTATTCTTGGGCTGAATCTCTGCTATGTGGGCATACATAAAATGGTGTGTGTGCTACTTGTAACATTTTATTTAGATGCACTCTTCCATACCATGAAAATGTTAATTTAAAGGTGTTTTGTTTTAATTGTTTTATGGTTTATTAATTGAAAATATTGCTTCCATGACTTCTTAACAATTAGTATTTTAAAATAGAAGGGCAAAACTTGGTATTTGTTTTGAAGGAAATATTCACCTACATGCATGCTGCATTTGAAATTCATAGCATTGGAATACATAAGGAGTTGAGTCACTTCATTCCAACACAGTCCATAATTTTAAGAATATATAAGTAGCAAGAAAGATCTGAAATGTATGCAATTACTTTGAACTCTACACCAAGATGAGTGTTTGCAGTAGCAAATTTTTAAGTGGAGTCTATACATCAGTTAGGAATTGTTTCTTTCAAATTTTTGTCTACTTTTTCCATTCACTTTTAAATACTGATTATACTTAGAAATGTCATCTAATAACTTGTTATTTTGGGCTCAGTTTCTTATCACTCATTGAAATGTGTTTCTGTTTTAACAAAAAAGGAAGAATGGGAACATTTTCCTCCAATAGTACATTTCTGCACTTCTGAAACAAGCAAATCCCCCATGTTATTTTAATTTGGAAAATCATTCTAATTGTTGTAATTCTCTTTTGTAACTTGAGGAAGAAGAGAGCTGTACTCTTGGAAGATGAAGATTCTTTGGGGAATTCATGCTAATGCACTGGCATATTCTATGACTACCTTAGGTGCTGGAATGATGAACAGCATTTTTAATTTCTACTACGTTAAGCTTTTCCTAAACCGATACAAAATTTCAGAAACAGGATTTCATGTAGCACAGGTACTGTACAATGGAATGTTTTGATTGCCATGTTGTGCTGTACGACAGTGTTATTGCAACAAAATGATCCTTTTAATGACAGATTAATTTGGGAATAATTGCAATTAATTAACAGTAAATTATCTTTGACTTTAGTTAATCCGTAAGCAATGGAGCTTACACATAAAGCACATCATTTACAGTCTGTAGAGTAAAAATCTCCAGACTTAATTGCTGAAAAGATTTTTACATTTGATAGCTTGAAGTAATTTTCTAAACTGATTTTGCACCTCAGCTCCATAGATAAGTTTGACATTAGTGCTTTCCTATGAACTGTTTAAGTACTTAAATACTGCATTTATCCTGCAAGTCATTATCCATGTGAGTAACTCACATTGTAAATGGTCTCCTGAAAGTAATGGGCCAGCTCATGTTTTGAATTAACTTACTGTGAGAATAATATCTGAGCTGTGCAGGATGAATGCCCAGATATAAAAGGTTTTGAAAAAGTGGAGTCTTAGAGACAGTTTATTTCACATGTAGTTGGTCACTTACCTACTTACTCAATCTTATTTTTTCAAAATTTCTATAAACCTATGAATACCCATAAGAATTTGTTTTAGAGTCTGTTTTGACTCTAAGTAGCTGTTACTAAGACCTGAATAGCTGTACTAAGACTCTAAGATCTGTTCTACTCTGAGTAGCTTTTCTATGTATTTATTTATTGTCTGAATAGAAGTTTCTTTTAAATAAATATGCTGTGTTTGCATAATCCCTGTAGAAGAATGACAGTAGTGACAAATTCCCTTGTTTGTGGCAGGTTGTGTTTATGATCTGGAACGCCATCAACGATCCCCTTTTTGGGTATGTGAAAAACGCCAATCACTTGTTTTTAACATTTTAAAAGTTTAATAGTAATAAAATGGCTATAAAAATAGTAATACAATTAGAGTAATAATAATTGGACAATTTGAATTAGGACAATATGAGACAGTAGATACAAAGAGTTACGGATGTCCGGATACCTTTTTCTGGGCAGCACAAGCCTGAAAAATGACGCATGTTAACAGAGGATTAACCCTTAAAAACAATAACCTGTTGCATGTTCATACATCTCATACATGATGCATAATTTCCATTCAAACACAAGATTCTGTCTGGTCATCGTCAGCTTCTTCCTCATGATCCTGATGGCATCATCATGGCTGAGCAAGGCGGGAAGAAGTTCGTTTCTCCTGATAATGGGGCAATAAATTCTCTTTCTTTGAAAGATTTAGGTGTCCTATGACTGCTATCTTGCTGCAAGTCCTTTCTTTTAGAAAGAAAGTATCCTACATAGCATAGTTTCTATTTTAACATTTTGTTGTAACCCAAAACTACATTTAACACACTACTTAAGAGAATATGTCGCTATAGGACACAAAACAACATGAGTGCACACACCACTGCTCTCAAGGTGAAGAAAAAGGGAAGTTTATTTTCTGACTCCAACATTTATAGCTTTCCAAAAGTGACAGTGGATTGGAGGGTGACAGTGCCACCTCTCCAATGACACTGGACAAACTAACAGTCCATCAAATTTCTCCTCCTCCATAAAAGAATGCAAAACATTAAGTTATTTACAGAAAGTGTGTGAGAAAGTTTGCTACAAGAATGTAAACATGAGAAGGCTTAGAAAATCTGAAAAAATCAGGGTGACAAGAATTAATACAGCATAACTTTCTAACACAACACATACAGTATTCACTTGAATATTTGCAAAAAGCCAATGATAAAATCCACATTTTTCCCAGGTACATTCAGGACAACTCCCGGCTGAAGTGCTGTGCACGGCGCCAGTTCTCCATCCTGTACGGCGCCCCCCTGTACGGCCTGGCCTTCCTGCTGCCCTGGTTCCCCTGGAGGCTCTATGGGGAGGGTGACTGGCTCTGCAGCCTGCACCTCATCGTGGCCCTGTGTGCCTTTGATGGGCTGCTGACCTTTGTGCTGCTGGCACAGTGCGCGCTCTTCACCGAGAGCTGCCCCCGGCACGACAGCAGGCTCCGGCTCATTGAGTACAACCAGGTGGCCACGCTGCTGGGCTCCACCAGCGTTCTCTTCTGTGGGCTCATCTCTGATAATATGGAAAACTTTGCTTATTTCCAGGTTTTTGTTGTTTTAATCGCAGCGCTAGCGACAGCTTGTATGTGTTGCACAGGTAAATACAGCACTAGTCAGTATGAGCAGAGGGAAATTCACACGGAGGATGCTCATCTGGAAAACGGTGATGGAACTTTCTCCTTGGCCTCAGTAGTTTCATTGACCAAACAGATCATGACAGAGAAGAACTTTCTGTGTTTTGTAACAATGAACTTCTTCCAAGTCTTCCACCAAGCCTTCTACAACAATTTTATGATGATCTTCGCGGATAATCTTATTCCTAAGGATGTCCTTTCTTCCTCAGTAAGAAGTATCATGTATGGAGCAGGTTTTATTTGTCCTCAGGTAGGTAGTCATACTTTATTTCTGAATATGAAAACCTGTTGTTTTAGTAGTTCACAGTATCCATTTAACACTTGTAAAAAATGCTGTATTTGGCATAAGGCATTTGCCAAAATGAGTACTAAATCTCACTCCCCAGTGCTCTAGAAGAAGAAAATATCTCAGTGCAGGCTGATCAAGTGTAAGGGGTAGAGAGAGCAGACCAGCAGACAGGCTGGTGGAACATGTGTTTAAAACAATGTGAGACATGAGTAGGCAAAGAATGAATGTTTTGTATCCTCCAGCACTTATAATACCTAAGCATAAAGGAATGAAAAACATGGCCAAGATCAAACGTTTCTAAAGCAAAATCTATAGAATTCTGAATTCCTTTTTGTTTTGTTTTGTTTTCCAATGCTGTGTATTACAAATGAAAGACTAAGTTCTTCTGGACGTTTCTGAAATAAGCTGCACAAAATACCAGAAAAAATTATAAAGTATGAAAAGTATTGTTAAAATATGTGGTATCTCAGTCATGGAAACCAAACAAAACTCTAAATAGCTGCTTTTGGAGAATAGTACATTCCCATTTATTTTGTTGATTGGTCTCTTGGTCAGCAGTATTTATGGGGAAGAGAGACATCCTTTTAAGAGCCCAGTCAGGGATGAGGAGAGGAATAATGAACTGAAAAGAGAAAGAGAACCCAAAAGAGTAATATGTGAAAACAAGCAGCAAAAGTATATCTCACAGAATTTGACCATACTTCTCAGCAGTAAATAAAAAATTCCTCTGTTCATTGCCTTCTAACTTCTTTCTCTAGATCTTTAAAAACTTTCTTTGTGTTTACCTGTTGGATGCTGAAAGTTAGGATACTCAAAATATGAGTATCCTGACATTCATCATAGGTGCTGATGGTGTTGAGAATTTTTTTAAAATCAGACTGTTCTATTCATTAAATTTTAATGGGTTTTGGTAAGTAATATGTATAAGAGGATAAATGAAAATGGAACTAGAATTCACAGCTCAATTTCAGTTCCCATTTGGGCTTTTGCATATAAAACATAGAGATCCTGCACATACTTTCTGTTCCATAACTATCTATAATTTCAACTTTTGTCCTCATCACAGCTTTGACAGTTTTGGGATTTTCCCCTGTACCTCAGCCAGTTAGGTAATGAACTTTGGAAACAAATCAGAAGCTACAGAAGTTAGGAAAGCTTAAATAATTTTACACTTAATATATAGCAATCACTTTTATTGATAAAATCAGTGTGACAGTGTGAAAAGAACAATCTTTCAGAAAATGCGTCCCTCTCTGCTCCCCAGAGACTCTTTGTCTAGAAGGTCGCTGAACCATGGAGGGTTTGCTGTGACCTTATTTTTCTCAGGTTTTGTCCCTTTGAGCTCAAGTTACAATAAGAGAATTCTCTGATGGCAATGTCCAGATCTTCACTTACTGGAAAAACACCCAACCCTTGTAAAATAAAGCTCCTTTTTATGAACTCTGCTTCAGTGGCTTCTGCTAGAATTCAGCTTCTGACTTAGGTTCCTTCTAGTAGTGGATGTGAGGAACTCAACCTGCCCACAAGGAAAATGTTGCTGCAACATAGACAAACAACTCTGAATTTGCATCATTGTTAGTATTTTCCTTACAAACACACAGTCTTAAAGACCTGCAAGTAATGAGGAATTTTCTAAGTCATAAGTACTTCCTGAGACAGGGTTATTTTGCAATTACAGGGAGACAGGAACATGGTGTTTACAACAGCAGGCATTACATGATCCCTTAGTATTTCTAGTGGAGGCACTTTTCAGCAAAATCCCTGAAAACAGCCAGGGGGAGGAGTATGTTTTAAATTTCTTATTCCAAGATATTTTTCTTATACCACCTTTCCAGATTTGTTTTACCTCCCTGATCAAGTAGAAATCTTGAGCTTTTTATACAATAGCATTTGCCATGCTAATCTTTGTCTGACCGTAGCATCCTGGTTTTATTTGTTATGTTAAAGCAGTTCAGTGTGGGAACAATTGTACAAGGAAAATTCTTTCCTGTTCTTCATCTGAGTATTACACAGTTCATCTCTGTAACACAGAAGAAAGGAGAAAATGTGGATCTTTATACAGTTTTTATGTTTGTGACAGACATGAGGACCATGTACATGAAGATGGTGACAAAGGCCCATATAATGAAAAGAACATAATTCATTACAGAATGTCCTATTGAAATTGAAAAGTGAGGAGCAACGTGGAACTTAAATTTTGTTCATACTATAATCAGCATTTAATATAATTTTCATGAATTAGCCAGTCACTAGATTCTCAGAATCTGCTCCTTGCCAAGATTGGCAAAATTAAAACTCAGCCATGCACAAGCACTGGCCTCTGGCTTTCTGTGCTTGCTAGTAAAACCTCTAACTTGCTTACTTAAAGCTGTTCTGGTGAACTTGCTTTACCAACTTAAAAATCATGCTTGATTTCTATAAATGTCAATCAAAATAGTAATATTAATAAAAAAAGCAATGACTGAAAATACATCTTTTCAGCAGTTACCTGGCAAGATGCTTGATTTACAGTTACCATGCTGCAAAGCTAATACTTAAGGGATATCAAAAGTAAAGATCATGAGCATTAAATAATAGTTAGGCATTGTGGGGAGCTGTTTTCCCTAGGAGCAGTTCTCAGTCTCTAGTTTTTCAGTGAAAGGAGACTGTACCTAGTAGAAGTGGCATGGTATGAGCCAGTAGAGAGTTGTCTTTGTTCAATTTCTATTTTTTATTTTGTTGAACTTCTTAGAAAGGGTCATTGTTTGCTTTTTCTTTTCTTTAAAGGGTATTAATTATGTCAGGTGTGTGTTTTATAGCTCTCCTAATGCTGAGACGCTGTACTGTACCTTTTCATCTTATATGTGTATATATTATCTTTTCAGTGCCTTGTTCTTCTTAGTCATGCTTGGTTGAAGAAGTTTGGTTATTACAGAATCATCTTATTTTCCTTTTACTATGAAGGAGTAGCTGCTGCTGTCATGTGTCTTCTAGGGCAAGAACACTATTATCTGCTGGCATTCTATGTCACAACAAACATGTAAGTAAATCCACTCCCCTGTTCATAGACAGCTGAAATACTTCTAACAGAGCAGACACTTGCTTTTATTTACCATGAAGATTCTGCCTCTGCTTTTATGGTTTTCATTCTGTTTCACTTACTAGAAAAGTTGAAACTCCAGTTACAGCTTTTTTTTTTTTCATTTTATTTTGTTTCAGCTTTTATTTTCTGCTTGAAATAAAAAAGCTTTAAAGGCAAACAGCAATTATGGTTTGCAGGCACATGCCTCCAGTCACTTTAACCTGAGATGCAAGGGAAGGAGAATCTCATGTTTTGCACAGACCTGGAAGAGCTCAGCAGAGGAACCAGTCTCTCTCCCCAGGGACTGTTTGCTAGGAATGCTCAGCCCTCACCCTGTGTTGCAGGAACCCTTGTGTGCTGCACTGCAGCAGATCTGGGTAACTCAGGTTAGGTACCCAGCACTGAGCCCATTCCCACTGTCCTCAGTGTAAGATGCCAAACTGGAGTCATTTCACATAAATACATAATGATACATGGAAAACTTTATGTCAAGATAAAGAACTGGTTGTATCAGAATACTGTTACAGCAGTTTGGTTTTATTTCTTCATGTTCTCTTTCATTGTTGTCTTCCTCCATGTTCTTTCCTGCCCTCTTTTTCTTCATCTTTCCCTCCCCACCCTGTTTTCTTTCTTATTTTCAGTATTGCAGTCGTGGGCTACTCTAACACTGAATTATGTGAACAATAAATTGAATTTCGTTATCTGCATGTTTTAAATGATGAAGATGTGTTTTGATTTCTCCAAGAAAAAATTCTGAGGTACCTAAAGACTGTATGTTTAAAGTGCTAGTTGTTCAAAGTACCTTGTTAGTAAAAGCTCATCATACCCAAAATTAAATGACACAGAAATTGTAATATCTTCATTTATTTTTTCATTTGGCTATTTGTTAACAATCAGCTTTGTATGTTTGTGTTTCTGTGTGTGTGTTGCATATCTATACATCTATATACACTGTAAATACAGATCTAGGAATGCATGTAAACTGTTCTTTCTATTCTAATTCTTCCATCTCGAAGTTTATCTTCCACATGGTCATGTCTTTTCCATGAGAGCAAATTTTCAGTTTCCCCTTTTTCTGAGGTGTTTCTTTTCTCCTGATCATTTTAAATGACATTTACTGATAATGTAAATTTATTGTATAAGTGTGTATGACCTTTTACACCAACGTCCAGCAAAAAAAACCGAAGAAAACCCCCCACTTTTAGGTTTGCATATTGATTTCTAATTCTCAGCTAAGAATAGATCTGGTAATGCTTTCAGATAAATCACCATGTTTTAAGGAACATCTCAGCTTTGTGTGTTTGCAGAATATCAGTGTTGGTGTGTTTGTGTTGCAATGTCAGTTAGAATTTCATTATAAAGTAAATTTAAGAACTATGAACATTAAAATATTTTGTTTTTCTTTAGGGTAATTGTGCAAGCTTCATTTAGCTTGTTCAATTTGCCTTTGGCAGATATTGTTGATGCAGATTTAATAAAGCACAAGAGGAGGTAAGTCAGTCATTACAGTTTTTTTAAACATGCTGTTTGCCTTGTTACTCTTTGTTAATAAATTATGTCAAAGTAAAGACAGTAAATTATCCAGGATCCTTGATACAGAAGTACTTCTTGTGAGAGCAGCTTAGCATAAGTGAGGATCAGAACTTGAGTAAAGTTTCCTGCAGTTCCTTCAGTAGGGTCATTTAAACAGATTATTAGGTCATTTCTCTTTTTTCTTATACTAGAATATAAGCCAAGTCCTTCCAATTTTTGTAGCTTTATTTTTGTTAGCCTCAATTGAATTGCTTTGTAACCAGGTACATCTATGATCATGTATGGAATTTTCTGAATGAAGCCTTTCCAAGATGGAAATGGTGTTAAGAAAGCTTTGCCTATGCCAGGTAAAATGCAGATTTCAAAGTCTAACTGGTTCCTTTATCTCCTGAAATAAAAGTGATAAAACCTGCTGCAGAATAGCATATTGCAACTCATTGATCTTTTGGATTTTTATCAAAGTACACATAACTTCCTGTTGGTTCAATCAGTTGTTAGGTAAGTGCAGATTCACTCCTGTTAAAGAACTTGCCCCTCAAATCTGTTGCTTTCATGAGGAAAAAATTACCTCATTTTCTGGCCTATGCATGCAAAATCTTCAGTTGTAATTAATTCTCCATGCATTGTTCAGTCTAATTTAACTTCAATAATTAATCAAAGTGCACAAAGTTGAATTTAAGTACGAGTCACTTCAGAATTAGGGCCAAGCTGTGTCTATGTATATATGTCTGTATATATATTTATATATATACTTGTACACACACCCTGTAGAGGTTTGTAACTCTTAATTTCCAAATAAATTTAAATTTCATTATGAGAGTAGATCTGTTTGCTATAATGTGTGAGCTAGATAAATCTAAGGATCATGACATTTAGCATTTGCACATTAACAAGATTTCAAGCTTTTTAAAATCACAATTGTAATTAATACACTAATAAGTTTGTGTTGTACATTAATTTGTTTTTTCCCCAAATATTTTAGATTACCACTTTCCTCTATGGTTTTTGGTACCAATGCTTTGTTTACCAAGCCTGCCCAATCTTTGGCTCCAATGGTTGTGGTTGCAATACTGAATCATTATGGATATTATAATCTGAATAATGTACCTGGTCGTCCTGATATAAGGTGAGTTCAAAAGAGATACTTTAAATCTTAGAAAATAACATTAAATACTCCTGTAATCTAAAAACAAAATTGATCAGCAATTACTTTGCATCAACTGCACTTCAAAAACCTGAACATTTTAAAAATACTTTTCCATTCTTTTTGTCTGTGTAGAAGCACAAATGTTTCTTAAAGAGTAAATCATTTATTAAACCATATACATGAGGATATCTACCTATTTTGAAAAGCAAAGGATACCTTTCATCCCCTGGCTTTTTGCAATAAATGAAGAAAATGTTTGAGATCATTTAATAGCTCTTATTAAGATACATGTTGTCCTGGCATCTGCATTTTGTTTACCTCATAAACCTACTTCCTTAAATATATAATATAAAATGTTAATCAGATTTTGATTTCCTTGCAGTCCCTGGAGACCTTAATACAGCATAAAGCTGTGGTTGCTGGTTAGTTGGACATGTGTGGGCTTTTATAAAAATAAATTAACAGGGAATAACCACACTGAAAGGGTCACAGGCTGTATTTATGACCATCAGGAGGAAGTGGCAACAGAAGGAATAACTGAAGTCAGGGCTAAATGGAAAATTCAGTCCTGATCAGGATTTACTTGAAGGAACAAAATGAATATCCTGAGAGCTACACAGCTCTCCTAAACCTTTAGTAAAAACTTAAAGGAACAGATAAACACAATTTTATATGAACTTCTGTGGAGATAGCTCCCGAGGGAGAGAAGTCTGGTTATGAGTCACCTAAGGTTAGGAGAACATTCCATATTTGAGGAATTTCCTAAAAAAAAATGTATGAGGACAAGCATGACATAAAAGAACAACAGGTGGTCTTCAGAAATGCATCCAGACAGAAGCAAAGGCAGCTTAAGTTTGAGCTGTGTGTGAGAGCAGCTTATTTTAATGCTTTCTGTAGATAGCCAGTGAGATGATGAGAAGAGGACATGAACCTCATTATAATGTCAAATAAGATGAGTGATTTTTGTAGAAGAGTGGTAGGTTGAACTGGATGTGGGTATGAGAGGGCTGAATATATTCATCTTGATGATTCAGAGAAATTCAGATTTGAAACATAAAAACTGCAGTTCTGATCCCTTTCAATCAGAGAAATGATCCCTTTGTGGATGGATTTTAAATCACAGTAGTCATAAATATTTTTTGCGTGGTAAATAGCCCCTGGACTATAGCAACAATAAATTTATCATATAGAGGTTGAAATACTTGGAATGCTCAATCTATAAATCCTGTGTTTTCACTTGAGTCATGCTGAAATTTTATTTATTTCACTAGGGCCAGGAACAGCATAAAACATACAAAGCTGAGATTAGTGAATCAGAGCACCTGAAATATAAATTTCTCTTGCCCATCCTTTCAAAAATAATTTCTTTAATATGAAGCAGTTTGCCTGTGTTGCCTGTATATTTGGTGTGTGAATGGGTTTTCCTTTGCTTGCAAATGGAGTACAGGGTTGATACACAATCCATGAAGACCAGAAAGCTCAAAGTTGTTTCTAGGGAGTCAGTTTGCCCTTGGCACTGTTCTCAGACCATTGACTTATATATATTAAAAACCTATTGGCTGGTCTCATATTTCAGCCATAGGCAGACAGTTAAAATACACTTGCCCCAGGACCAAGTTGTTTGAGGACAAACAAAAATTAAATACAAGAGATAGTTTAAAATACACCCAAACTGTTTTGGGGGAAAAAAGCTTTTTATACACGTCAATTATATAAAATGAAGTATTCTGACCCATGCCAATAAAATCTTAGCTCTGTCCTTCCTCCTTCTCCAAAGCTGGCAATATCTATTAAGTGCTTTGGAGAGCATTTGCTTTATTAGGTGTAGTGGCAGTGAATTGTGAAGATAGTACAGAGGACCCTTCTTCTGCATTAACAAAATGTTTGGGCCCTGAATAAGTATGTCTGAAGAGTTCCCAGCAATGTTGTTTACTGGGACAAGGCAGAATATGCAGTCTGTACACTATTTGCATCCTGAATTATTTTTAATAATTTATTTTACTAATAATGATTACTTTTTCTTGAACTGAGAGTTTGGGGATGACACAAAGCTGGGGCTGTGGCACAGGCACAGAGGATCACACTGCCACTGGGGGAATCCTGGCAGGCTGGAGAAACGGGCTGGAATTAAACAAAGTCCTGCAGCAGGGCAAAGGTGATCCTTCCCCTCTGCACACACACTGTGCCTCAGCCTTAGGAAGTGTGGGCACTGCACAGAAGTTAAGCACTTTGTCATGGAAAGTGGTTTTTAATATCTTTAAAATTTGAGCAATACTTTGCAGAATGGAATGTCCTGATTTTTCCATTCTTCCATCATCATATCAAAGCAGTACGTGCCCTGTATGGCTTGAGATGTTTTTGTTCTTGTTTGGTTTTTGGGTTTTGGGGGTTTTTGGGGTGGGGGGGGTGGTTTTTTGTTTTTTTTTTTTTACTTTGGCTTGATTTTTTTACTTTGCTATGGAAAAGATGCCTAGTTTAAAACCTCCCTCTTCTGGAGAGCCACTGCAACTACCACCAGCTTCTCTTGAGAGTGCTTTTCAATTTCATTCTTCAGAATAAAGTTATTTGGCAGCAATTCTTCATTATTTATTGAAGGCACTTTCAACTGTTAATGCTTTCATATTGAATTACTGAACTACCTGACATTCTGTTCAGAGTGATTTTAGGGCTGTTTAGGGAAACATTGTATGTTTTATTCCTGTGTGTGCAACAAAAATGGTAGATGTGGAAATTTCTGAAGTTACTTGTTCAGCTGTAATTGTGATAAAATCCAAGATCTGCTCTTGATTTATCCCAGTCCCTTAATGAAATATTTTCCCATTCCTTGTTTGGTGTATTATATTTTTTCATAATTCCTGCAATAACTTAAGGTTTTACAGTACAATAGGTAATATTACTTTCTTAAATCAGCATCGTTCCAGTGAAACCAAATCAGGCTTGCACAGTGTGAGTGATTTTGCAGATGTTCTTTGTGTAAAGGTGGAATAATGTTAGCATTGAAAACTGCAATCCTCTTTAGTGTTCAGAGCAGGCCAAATGCAAGCCCCAACATCCTGTTAACTGTGTCTGAGTCCTGTTCTCATCACTAGGTGGTTAAATCATGTGTCTGTGGGCTCCCTGCTGGCACTGCTCCTGCAGTCCCTGGGGGCAGCTGTGCCAGAGCTGTGCATGATGTGGGCTCCTTCTCCTGTAGGTGCACTGGAAATGCACTTGGATACGGGCCAGTAAACAACTCCAAATGGGAAATGATTGTCCCTGCCAATAAACATTGGCTATGGCCCAGTGGCCTGCTAGTGAACATTTCCAGCCACAAATGCAATTGCCCGAGTGATTGAGTGATTCACTTGTGAGCCTGTGGGCTTTTGTTTTCTCCTGTAGCATTAGCATGTACATGGTTTGAGATAAACTGTGCTCATTTCTGAGCCTGGGTCTGTACTAAGGACAGAATCTGGGCTTTGTTGGAGGCTGCAAACATTTTTTCTGTTAAACTGAGCGAGACATGTGTTGATTCTTTCATGATTCAGAGGAGCTCTTAGGTTTTATTTAAAAACCTGTTCAAGGTTTGGGGGATTTTTCACAGATTTTAGGTTTCTTGGACCATGTCCATAGTTGTTGTGTGAGTCTCTTATCTCATCCCTGAATGCTAAGGAAAAAATTAGAAAGGAACATAAACTGCCTCATGGAGAGAAAGTTCACTTAGGGGCTGTTTCTCAGCTTGAGTTGACTTTCCTGATATTTAAGTAATTAGAATCCCATAATTAACAGAATGCAAGTAGATAATGATTCCTACTAGATGAATGCCAAAATGCATGCTTTGAGCTGTCAGAAACCATGCTGCTCATAAAAGGGAACTCATTTAATTCCTGTATTTTCTTGCTTCATTCATATTTGCTGATGCTTTTATTTATTTTTCATTAGAGAAGATTTAAATGAGGAAAGGCTACGCATTCATTACAAAAAAAGAAAACTAGTGTTAATTTCACATTTATTCTTTCTATGGCTTATATTATCTTGTAATCATTTATTTTAAAACCAAATGAAATAAGGCTTGATATTTCAAATGGCCCTTGAAACCACACCTGAATTTTGTGCAATTATCATTATTTCTGTCTAGCATTCAGCATCTAAAACATCACACTATGTGGATAGTTAGAGCACAGATTTCAACTCAAATAAATTAATTTCATGTTAAAATGTTTGCTTCTATTTTCTACTTTTCTTTCTCTTCCAAATTTTTCAGTCCTATTAAAGCTTTTTGGATGCTCTGTTCTATAATTGGATGAAATTTGCTTAAATTGATTTCTATATTACATAATCAGGAAAGTAGTGAACAGGATTTCTTAGGTTGTATTAAAATTAACTCTTTCTATGCTAATTGTCTGAATTCCTCCCACCTAGAGAAAACAATATATAATACATATCTGTATGTAGAATTAGAAAATACACAAGATATTTCTATTTCTTTTACTTAGAATTGACAGTACAGTAGCATGTCTTTGTTTATAATGGGAATGATGTAAAAATAACTTGTTTAGTGACCATGGAAGTTAATCTTCATATTGAAAGCTGTGTTCTCATTTGTTCCAGCAGATCATTTTTAGATCTCCATGATGCCATGTTCTACCTGGTCTGTCTGGTTCCCCTCTGCATTGCAGTCCTACAGATCCTGACCTGGACTCCCTTTTCCATCCAGAACAGCCACCTGGCAGCTCCACAGTAAAAATGGAGCCAGTGGTCAGTGCTTCTCCTTCTTGTGCTGAACCACAAGAGAGTTCAGTAAGTTTTTCATGTGAGAGAGCAAAATTGCAAGATGAAACAGTTTGAGCTGTTTCATTCAGTCTCTACAGACTGTGACTCCCATTCAGCCTTAATGCTGAGCCTACACAAGTTTTTCCTAGTTCAGTTGCTTTCTCTTAATGGGTTTTATCCTTAATTACTTTATTTAAAGTAATTTCTGATATATAATGATTCCTCTTAACTCATTTGAAGGAAGGATGTGGCAGATCAGGGAAAGGGATCCCAGCCCAGCACCTAGAATTCCAGGGAACTGTATTTTCTGAAGCCTACTGGTGGATTAATTTTGCCATACTGATAAAATGGCAGATCTCTGAAGTTAATCTGGAACATCCCAGTGGACATCCCTCATGGATGGCAGGGAGATAAATTTTAGATGGTGTCTAGCTGGCCAGTATCAAGACAGATCTGACAGCAACCATGGGAAGAGCCAAGAGTGGTTAACTACCCTGTGAAAGTCTGTGTAAGGCTGAAGGAGAAAAGGATTCAGATGCTGTTCAGTGTTTCTCAGTATGGAAAGAAAAAGCTCAGTAAGTCCTCACTGGCTTTCAGAATCTCTGGTTGGTGGAAGGTCAGTGCAGTTTTCTGGCTTTAAATGGGAAAATAATTTTGAAGGTGTCCTATAGTTAGTGCTTCATACAAAATGTCATTGTGGCAAGGACAGCATTAGTCTGTGGATGTAGGGTTCAGCTCTTGGACAAATGGAGGCACACACAGTTACTAAACCAAGCTCTCCCTGTTCACTGGTGTTATGTTGGCTAACTCATTTGGTGGGTGACTATTTAAGTTATTCTGAATCACCAAGTTGAAGTTAGTTAATTTCTGATTAATTCTTATCAGTTAAGATTTTAAATGAATCCTGTGATTTTTATAAAATAAAGGGTTTTTGACCAAAATTTAGAAACATTGAGTCCTCTCTTCATTTCACACATTGTAATGATAAGACACATTAGCATGTTTACAGTACTCCCATTGAATCAATATTATTCTTCCTCCAGTATTTCCACGGTGTAATAGTGCAGTGATAAATACCTTTAGCATAATACAATCACTGCATTTTTGTATTTTGTTTTGCCTGGGCAAACAGTTTTAGTAGCACCTTTCTTAGGGAGTCCCACTTGAAAGTACAAGAGCATTGTGTGGATCCTAGTTTTAAAATGCTGAGCAAGCTGATTTTCAAGGCTCTACACTTACTGACAGGTAACTTGGAAGAGAAAGGAGTGTAAGAAATGGCTTTGCATTTTGGTGGACACCAGCATAATTTAATGAAGAAGTTTGAGATTTGAAATACCAGAGTTGAAAAAAAACATTCATTTGTGCCTCAGCTTCTACATTTGCAGAGCAGAAATAACATCATTTCCTTGCCTTTTTGAAGTGTGAAGTGCTTTCAAGGCGATGAATGAAAAAGAGGGAGATCATCATTAAATATTTAGAAATCCAAATGAATCCTTTGATAGAAATATGAAGAATTATG
Organism: Camarhynchus parvulus; assembly: GCF_901933205.1. Taxonomy (NCBI): domain Eukaryota; kingdom Metazoa; phylum Chordata; class Aves; order Passeriformes; family Thraupidae; genus Camarhynchus; species Camarhynchus parvulus. The sequence continues at coordinate 10,752,464 of NC_044584.1, read as the reverse complement.
TTAAAATGTAAGAAGCCAGAACTGTGGTGAAGTTTGAAGTTGCCTTATCTGGTTTTTATCTGTCTTGTCAGGGACACTGTTGTCCATTTGCATTGTGCATGCTGACAGCATTATGTGCACATACAGCATCACTTGTGTAAATACTCTGTGGATGGGTAAATACAAATACCAGAGCAGATACAGCCTGGGTGTTTGGGGTTTGAATTTGAAAAGACTTCCTGCATTTTATGTATTTATTTCATGTCTGAAAGGCAGGAGTAGAAGTCGAAGGAATTTAAGTTAATATAATATAATCTTTGATTCATTATATGAAACAGTCTTCTCCCTGACAGTTCCTTTAAAATGGTAATAACATTAAATAGTCTCTTTTTTCTTTATTGTTTCTGTATTTCCTAAATTTCCCATGCTTATCCTAACCTTCATATATTTTAAAATATACAATAAAATAACATTATAGTACCACAAATAGGGTTTGTTAGGTGACCGTGTTAGTTATTTCTAATATTAAGTTATTAGAGAATAGTGTACAACTGGAAGAGTACCATGCTAACAACAGGAAATCCAATAAGTGGTTTTAAGAGTCAAAATTACATCAAGAATTCATTGAAATAACCAGAATTTTTTTTTCTGGAAAATGTCTGGTAAAGTTACCATTAATTTGCTGAAATAAGAAAAGGAGTAAGGAGTGATATGACTCAATGCACTGTTTGAATAGGCTCTACAATCTGCTGCATCTCTAGAATTCTTACAGGAAAAGTACATAATCAAAGATTTCTAAGCAAGACAGCCTGAAGATAGGAGACATTAACTGTAGAATAAACCAGTTTAGGAAAAAAATCTGAGAAATACAATTCAAATTATTTAATGTATAAAATATTAATAATTTTCCAAATTTATTATGCACTATTCTCCTGTTTGTCTGTCCTATTTCCCTTGCTATAAGGGCAGGAGTAATGTCTTTTAGAGTATCAGTAGTCAATCCCAAAGAGGACTAGAAGGATGCTTTAAATTTGGGTGGTGGTCTTCCTCTGGGAATAGAAGGTTGGCACTGTGCTGTGAGTGACATTGCTTATTCTCCATTTCTCTGGCACCCACTAAACTTTGTTATCTTCTGCTAAACCTACATGATTGGTTTTGGCTGTGAATCAAGTAAAGGATGATCAAAGGCAAAAGTTCAGTGTCTTACAACAGCTGGTTTCCCTGCTTTCTCTCCTTATTAGCCAGCAGTATCTGAGCTTGAACTCTCACTGCTGGAAAAATGTCTCAATTTAATCTGGATAATTTAAGAGTGTCTAAAATAGTCTCATAACTGATAAAGAGGCTATAAGTGTGTGTATAGTATAAAATATGAAATGCTGTGGTAAGCTCAGAGGAGGAGAAATGTGATGCTTGAATCCCATTCTTAGAATTTCTCTATAAATTCTGAGAATATGGAACTTAACACACTGAATGAATTTTATTTATTGAAAATCAATAAGCAGAAATGTCTGCTAGACTAAAAGGATGTTGTCCAATAGACACTAAAGAATGTTAGTCTAATATAGTGGTAATATAATATATGGTCAGTGATAGAGTGAAAATATTGAATAAATGACAGCAAAGCATATTTAATTTTAAGTGAGGAAAAATGATGTTTTGTGGAGCTTACATGCTCACTTCTGTTCTGGTCTTGTACAAAAAGACCTCCCCAGTCTCCTGCTGCCCTGAATTTGGAACTGCTCAGTAATTCATGAATGTTCTGTGTTGACATGGCTGGTAGGAATGTTTACATTTGGATCCAGCTCCACAGCGTAATGGGTGCTGTCAGGAAGACAAGCAGGAAGGGGAAGGAACACTTCAGATAAGGCACATCTCCACAAGTACTTCCAGGCACTTCCTGGCATAACTAAGCCAGCTTGTGGGGGGGAAAGGCTCAGTAGTACATGCAGGCAAAGAAATTCAGCTGGTTTGGTAAAGGAACATAAAACTGAGATTGGGGGGAAGTTGTCCTGAAGGTCTGGGGAGACCCCACAGCTGGGCTTCCTGGGTTACCTGTGGGGGAGAGGATTTCAGATATCTGTGTTTACCTTGAAGACCTCTTTCTGGTAATCCCTTTCTTGCTAATGTTTCAGTAATAGAAGGGAAAGTTGTTTTATCACTGCATTTGATGCCTTGAGAAGGCTGACCTAGAACAGAGACTAGATGGAGTTAAAGAATAAAGTAGGGATTTATTAGGAGGCCTCAATAAATCCACCTTGGGCAGCACAAGAGCTCAGCCAGGGTGAGCCCTGGTTCACCCCAGGTGAACCCAAAATGGTCACAAAATGCACAACCAGTCATGGGGTCTCTCCCTTTTATAAGTTCTGGTTTATATGCATATTGGAGTTAATTGTCCAGTTACAGCTTTAGCCCATGCAGTCCCATCCTTCTTGTTTTTCCCTCTTCAGTCCACGTTGTTTATGCTCTTGGGCCTGAGATTTGGATCATTTGTCCTTGGTCCCCAGCTAGAGAAGGAATTGTTTTGTCTCCCTGCTCTGTGAAGAGAGCTCACCATCCCCTAATATGAAGCTCAGAAATACACACTAAAGCAGTACAGAATCTGAAAAATATAAAATCTAAAACCTGAGGCATCACATTTGATTGGGAAAATTGAGGATACGCATCAGACTACACAAGGCTGTGCAGCCAGCCCTGCCCCTGAGTGGGCAGCACACAGCAACAACGGCTGGGCTCAACCCTTTGGGTGGGGCTGGGACCTTTTCTACTCCAGATAAAGAAAAAATGCTCTCCAAATAGTGGAGCAGAAAGCAGAAAAAGTGATTCCTTTATTTATATTTTCCCAGCACACTAATTGAATGACAAAGCTTGCTTACCCCACAAAGGGTTTGCTGAGGTTGTCCAGCAGTTGGTTACAACTCCACCAGCTTATATGCAAATGACTATAGATCAAAATTATTACCTAAATATGCAGGAATAGTGAGTTCTTTATGGCTTGTCAAGAGAAAAATATGCTGAGTATACAACTACTACATCAGAATATTAATGACAAATGCAACACTGGGTAGGAATTTTGAAAAATCCCATTAAAACACACCCAGGTTGTATGCTAATGGTGCAAAGACAAAAGCTAGCAAATGTCTTGATTTATTTGGTATGCAATCAATTATCTGTATTTTTTTATGTGATAAAACCAAGATCTGTTTCCCTGTGAACAACACGTAACTAACCTGAAGTAATTTTATTTACTGGTTTATAATATTGTGAGCAGATGTCTGTTTAAAAAGCAGCAAATTTATCTTTTGTCATTTTGGATTTTGATTACAAAGTTGTCTTATTCCTGGAGGGAAAAAATAAACTAGTCTGTCTATACTAATAAGAAGAGGCATGGAAAGGAGAGTCTTAATCCCAAGCCAAATAAAAATAGACCAAAAAGGCATTCTAGCCCATCTAACTATTGGGAGAAAAAAAAAAAAAAACAAACAATCTTCAGTGGAAAACTGTCTAAACCTCTCAAGTCAAAAACCTTCCTCGAGGGGGTTAAACATCAGTGAAAATGAACTGCACACAAAAATCCTCTGGCAATATTCCGTCGTTGCTCTGGTTTTGCTGATTTCCCAGGATAGGCAAGGTTGGATGTGATCAGTGCTTGATCAGAGGAGGTTCCAGGTAAAAGCCAGAATCGCAGAGGGGTCTGGCTGCCAGTGCCAACCTCCCCATAACACGAAGGGGCTGGACCCGCCATCAAACCCGCTCTGAAGGCTGGGCCCCGCTCTGTGAGGGCTCCACACCAGCGAGGCTCGGGCCCAGCCATCAAACCCGCTCTGAGGGTTCAGCCCCGCTCTCTGAGGGCCCCTCACCAGCGAGGCTCGGGCTCAGCCCCGCTCTCTGAGGGCTCCACACCAGCGAGGCTCGGGCCCAGCCATCAAACCCGCTCTGAGGGCTCAGCCCCGCTCTCTGAGGGCCCCGCACCAGCGAGGCTCGGCCCGCGCCGCTCTGCGCACGCGCGGCTGACAGGGCGGTGCCCAGCACGTGCGCCAGCGCCGCCGAGGCGGCCTCCACCCTCCCGCCGGCCCGAGGCGGGGACGGAGGAGGAGCCCGGCTGAGGGGCCCGGCTGAGCCGCCGCCAGCTCGCCCTGCCCGGCCCCGCTCCGGTTCGAACGCTGCGCGGCCCCGCCCGGCCATTGGCGAGGGAGAGGGAGGGAGCGGGTGTGCGCGCCAGGCCCCGGCGTGTCTCAGCGAAGGCGTCCGGGCGGGCCCCGGTGCCGCGGCGGCGCGTTCCGCCCGGAGCGTGTGCGCGGGCCCCGAGCGGAGCCGCCGCTGCCATGGAGCGGGGGGGCGGCGGCGGCGCGCGGGGCTGATCGCGCCCCTTCCCCATGAGACTGTGGCTGTGCTGGCTGGGCTGCTACACCCTGCTCCTGTGGGTGCTGAGGAGGACGATGTGGGCTGGCCCGGCCCGGTACCTGCGGAGCCCTTTATCCAGGTCCCTCTACGTGAATATGATGGGCAGCCACCGCCAGCCAGCCCCGGACGCCAGGGAGAACCACCAGGTACAGCCGCGCTGCCCGCCCCTCCCTTCCCTTCCCTTCCCTCATCGTGCCGGGCTGGGCGGCGGGGGCGGCTCAGGGACCCCCCGCCCCCGGGGAGCTCCGCCGGGCAGGGGCGGGGGGTCCGGCGGGGGGGATCGGCGGGAGGAGCGGGGAGCCCGGTGCGGGCTGAGGGGGCAGCGGGCCGGGCAGCGCAGACAAAGAGAGGGAACTGCTCTGTCCTGCGGTGAGAAAGTTGCCGTGCGCCCTCCCTGCGGAACGCGCCGCCGAGCGCTCCCGGGGCTGCGGGCTCGGGGGCGCCGCGGGGGAGTCACGGAGAGCCCGGCGGGGGGAGCAGCGCCTGTCCCGGCACCCGGAGCGGGGCGGGTCGAGGCCGGAGCTGCTCCCGGAGAGGGGCACCCTGGGCTCTGAATGGGCACCCCGAGCTGTGGATGTGCGCCCCGCTTTTTTCAATGCACACCCCCGTTTGTCCGGTGAGCTCTGTGAGAGCGCTCCAGAGAAGTTTGCAGGTGCTGCTGACGGGGTGGGTTTGTAATCACAGAGGTGTTTGTAATTAGTACCGGTGCATCTAGAGGAAAAAAAAAAAAAAAGTGGGAAACTGAGACTCCCGCAGAGGCCTTGGAGCAGTAGGAGGTGGCAGACTGGGAATGAGTTGTTGCAATGTGATCCGACTGCGATAAAAGGTTAGTGCTGTGTTTGGGCAGTGTGGCCGCATGGGTCGGTACCTTGTGGAGAAGTTAGGGGCCGTGCCCTTGCAGTGCAGTGGTTATGTGATAGATTTCATTTGGAATGCCTTCAGATCCGCACTATGTTCTGGCGAAACGCTGCTGAAAATCTGACAGGAGTTAGAAGGGCTAATAAAAAGTCTTAGTGCAGAAGGAAGCTGGCAGATTAATCTAGGTTAAATATGCATAAACGAGCTAACGAAGATGTAGTATAAGCACTTGAGGACTGCTGTACAAAGGAAGACCATAATTCTTCCTGCTGATCCATTTCTGCAGCAATAGAAGTGCTCTGGGTGGGCATCCAGAACCTTGTTGCGTGGATGTATCCCTGGAATTTAATGCCTGTGGTCTGCTGTTCGGATCATTCAGGACATAAGTACAAAGAGAAGCAAAATTCAGGTTTACAGGAAGAACTTCCTTCTGGTGAACAAAGAAAATCTGAAAGTCTTTTGTGTTGTTAAAAGCTGTAGTAGAAAGACAAGTCAGGGAAATGTGTTGTGGAGGTGCCTGTGTCATTTGCAGGTAGATGGTCTGCAGTGGATAATTTCCATCTCTATTTTATTTGATCTAGATTTTAAATGTAGGTATTGATTATTTAATACATTTAGTAAGATTTATGGTTACTGAGTTTGTGGGGTAAGCAAGAGTTGCATGTTCAGACTGCTGGTACTTTGACTCTCTGTGGTTTTACTGACTTAACTAGTTTTATGTAAATTATTTAAAAGAAGTATTTCATCCTTTTACTAATATTAGGCAAGAGTTTGAATGTTTGTAATTTTTGTTATAACAAAGGTCTTAGTACAACAATCTGAAAATATATAAGAGATTGACACACACTTTGTCACGTAACTAGTGGCCTTTAATAAGTTGTATGTGGAGGAAAACAAAAGCAGTTTCTGTTCTGATGAAGTAGTTCTGGAATTAAGCTGGTTTTCATCTTTTTTTTTCATTTGAAATTTAGATTGGGGGTTTTGGGAGTTGGTTTTTTTCTTTTTCTCTTATAATGTGTTAGAATTTCTGTTTTTCACCAGTGTTACATAGGTAGTTGTCAATAACCTTTTTTGCAAGATTAACCACGAGAGATCATAGAATCATTGAATCATTCAGGTTGAAAAAGAGTTCCAAGAGCATCAAGTCCAACCTTTGACCAAATACCACTATAGCCACTAAACCATATTGAGAAGAAATTGGAGATCTGTGAACAACACCTAATTTTTGGAAACAAACTTCTGTTGTCACCATCATCCTTCTGCCGGTGGTTATGTCAATATTTAGAAATTTTAAAGACAAGAATTGTAGGACTGTTGTTCTTCAGTGGAACTGCAGGTGAGAGTTCAGTGCAGAGCCCTGAGGTGGATGAGCTCAGGTGTAGTCACGCTGCTTATGGAACAAAGCCTCTGTTTCCCAAGGCTTTGTGAAGGTTTTCTTCTGGGTTGAAACTGGCAACACATTGCAAAAGGCAAATCAACTGAGCCACTCCAAACCTGTTCAGTGGAGTGAGGCAGCAGCCTTGTGAGTGGAGCTGACACATCCCAGCCTGTTCCTCAGCCCCTTGGGATCATTTGCTTCTGCAACACTCTTGGAATTGGCTTCTGAAGGAATGGACAAAGTACACAAGCTGCTGCTTTGGTGGTTTTTCAGGAGCCACTAAGGATTCCTTTTGGAAATCACTGGCCTATGCTGATTCATTTAACAATGCTGAGCTGCAGCTTGAGAAGAGACCTGAATGGTGAATCAGCAGTTTTGGGGATCCCTGTGCCAGGCTCAGAATCTGAGTTTCAGGGGAAAGGATCACTCACTCGTTCTGCCCAGCAGTGTGTTTGAAAGTACAGTCCAGAGCCTGATTCTGCCAGAAATGCACCCATTGTGCAGGAGGTTTTCAAACCTCACCAGACACGTTTGCTGCTCAGCTGAGGGGTCTTGGGGTCTTTCCTCTCTGCTTTGGGCCAGTGTATGATGGAGCCCATGCTCATGAATGTGGCATAGGGGCCCTGGGGCACTGTGTGCTCCCCTCTGCTGCTGGCACTGCACACACTGCAGTAAGAATCCTGTCCCATTGCAGTGATGATTCCAAGTTCCACTGTGCTGAATGCTGTGTAAACCTGCCTTCAGTCAATGTTCCACTCCCAGCAAGGCAAACAAATGTGATGGGATCAGGGTCAGAGCACATGTGTGTTAAATCTTGGGGAGTTACCCCAGCTGACAGGTTCTGTCCTTCCTTGTGCATTTTTTACAAGGTTCTGCTCAAACTCTACATCTCACTTTAGGATACCTAAAGCTCCCTATCTGCACAATGAACACATGCAGCCAGATTAAGGAACATTATTGCAAGATTTGAGGGGGAGATGAGAGGGTGTTGGCTGTAGAGAATAATTCTTAATGGTAGAAAATAGACACAATGGCATTTTATGAGAAGGACTGGCACCAACTCCATGTAAGTGTAGGAGAGTGAAAAATAATAGTGATATTCTTCATTAGAAAGAAATTTGAATTTTTTAAATATAACTTTTGCATAGAGGACCTATGTTGGTTTTCTAGGGAATTTACCTTGTAGATCTCTTCCAACTACAGGGTAATAATTAAGACAAAAATTAAAACCACTATTTCTTAGCAAGTAATCAGTCCTCACTTTGTTCCAATTCTAAGTTAATTTAACCCTGAAGTTTGTTGGAAAGACTGTAGGAAAAGCTAAATTTTTGCATTTATGGAAATTGGTAATAGTTTTGTATGTATTAATTTTGACTACTTCTGGGCTTACATTGCTGAACTTTTAAAATGATCCTTTATCTCTTTCTCTAGTGGTATGTCTGCAACACTGAACAGTTGTCTGAATCCCTTCAGCCTATTTTTGTCCAGAGTTACCTTGACCAAGGAACACAGATCTTCTTAAACAACAGCATTGAGAAGTCAGGCTGGCTGTTTATCCAGCTCTATCACTCTTTTGTGTCCTCTATTTTTAGCCTTTTTATGTCTAGAACATCTATCAATGGGTAAGTGAAAAGTTGATCTTGGGTAAGCTAAATACAGTTTGGATTTAGAGTTTTCAGGTGTTCAGCCCTACCCCTTGATCTGCCAGCTTTTCAAAATGTGTAATTTCCCTTTGCTGCTCTGTCAGATGTGAAATGCCCTCCTGTGTTCATCATTCCCAGCCCTTTTAATGGTGAACACCATTTCCAGTATGGGGGGACAGAGGAGGTAATTGCAATTAATACAAGGCAGTCAGAGGATTCTAATTGCATTTTATAACAATTACTTGTGTTAATTTTCTTCTAAGAGAGTATTCTTTGTGTCTCTTCCCTCAGTATTCTTCCCCCTTTCCCTGCTGCCACATTTTATCAGTTACTGTTGTGATTGTCCTGGTGGCTGTATCCAGACTGTTCTGTATTGTACCTAAAACTCTTCCTGCTGGAGAATGTTTGCCTGTCCATGGCAAATCATGGCACATTTCTAAACACTGCAAAGCTGGCCAAGTGCTGTGCCTGGTAACACAAATGTGGAATATTGTACTTTCTCTTATTCCCTGAAACAATTCTACCTCGATTTGTGTGTAAGCTGCCCTGGAGCAGATGACTTCTGATGGAGCATGTTTGGCTTATGAACCATCAGCAAAGCAGGAAAAGATAAGTCGATAAAACAGCATTCTTTTCTTACTGCATCAGTTGCAGGGGAGTTTGGCTGTTCATGGGTGCTTTAGTATTTTTTTCAAACCAGGCAGGGCTCTTTTTTTGCTCACCTTACCCCATTCAGACACGCTTAACAGCTTATCAGCTTTGACCTTATGAAAAATGCATTTTGCTACATTTAGCCAATTTCTCCAGCATCCCCACCTCTGCACCTGCTACATACTTCTGCACAGTCTGATACAAAATAGGAGCTGTCTACTGGGGCTAGAAAAATAGTCCTTTTCCTTATTTTCTACTCAGATGACTTTATGAGCTTCCCTGTGGTGTTCTTAGTTATGTGTAGCTTTATATAAAGGTTCCTTTGGTCTCTTCTTCCTTTCTCTTCCATTTTTTTTCAAAGGCTCTTCAGGGCTTTGAATAACACCTCATAATGCTGTTAGGAATAATAGCTATGAGCCAATTATACAGTGTGGACTGACACATGTGTGCTGCAAGGGGGCTCTACTTAAATTGGATGTAATGTGTTTATTTTTATACATTTGATATCCTGCTTAGTTTCTTCTCTGTAACTTTGTATACTCTGTCCTTTTTGTTTCTTTGGGTTTTAGTAGTCAGTCTTTCCTAGGCCAGCTCCTTTTCACATTTTTTATTCTTTGAGTCTTTTTGTCCCTGTTTACCTTTTTTCCTGTTTGCTTTTTTTTCCTGTTCATTGTCTTTAAGTTTAACCTGCTATCCAACAGGAGTTTAAAGAATAGTATTTATCTACCTGCAGTCTATTAGTGACCAGTTCTTCTTCCTCTGCCTGTTCTTCTAACTGTTTCATCATTGATTTCTGCTATGACAGCTGAAATGTGTCACTGTGTAGTCTTCAAACAGTTATGGGCGGGTATGGCATCGACTTGATCCATAAGAAATCCAACTGTCACATCTACCCAATTCCTTAATGAGTTGTCTATTTTCTGTTCCACAGCTTTTCATGCTGAATGCAGGATCTGCAGACAGCAGCAAAAGCCATTGTAACACAGAATTTAAAAAGTCTCTTTTGCCCCTCCAGCAGCGTTACCCCCATGCTTTCTTTAAATCTGTTTTCTGTCTTCCCTCCTCGTTCCACATCCTATTCCTCATTCATTGTGCATACTTCTCTGTCTGCAGCCATTTTATTTCCTCTGTTATTTCCTCCTGTTGGGTTTTTTTTGAGGTAGGTAGCAGAGATTCAAATCTGCAGATGTGACAAATAAGGTTCAGTCTTTATCTTTCCTACTCTTTCTCTTCCCCTTCTTTTTTTTTTTTTAACACAATCATTTTCCTGAGCTGCACCCCATGAGCTCTTCCTTACCTAATCAAATTCCTTCTGGAGTCTTAACCACTGTAACTGCATGTGGCTCTGTGTTTGATCTCTTACAAGTGCAAGGCAAGTTGAACTGGATTTAAAATTTATCTGAGCACTGACCTTGTCTACTTTTGTGTATGAATGGTTCCTGCCAAAGCACATTCTAAATTTCTTCACTGCCTGTCCATTGAAGTTTGTACAAAATTGATCATTTCTTGTTTTTACATTTTAGGCTGCTGGGAAGAGGCTCAATGTTTGTGTTTTCCCCAGAACAATTTCAAAGACTGCTTAAAATAAATCCTGAATGGAAATCCCACAGACTTCTCGATTTAGGGGCTGGAGATGGAGAAGTCACTAAAGTTATGAGTCCTCACTTTGAAGAAATCTATGCCACTGAATTGTCTGAAACAATGATATGGCAGCTTCAGAAGAAGAAATACAGGTATTGACTGAATAATTCCTACATCCTTTGTATCAGAAATTAGAGCAAGCAATCTATTTGTAATTTAATGAATGTTCAGTATTTTCAGTCAATTCCTTTATTGTTTGATTGTTATGGAAAAGGTTAGCCTGTACAAAAGCAGAAAACCAAACACATGTGATGATCCCTCTTACCAGTGTTGGTTTTTGTCTCCTTTATTCCCTGATGTTTATCAGGCAGTATAAAGGTTCATAGGGCTGGACATGCAGCCATGCTGATCATTGATTTAGTTTCCTTTTCCAGAAGACCAGAAGGGATCATGTCTGTCTCTTCTCTAAATGGTTGACCTTACCTGCACTATCAACACATCCACAGGGAATTTTTCTCTTCAGTAGTTCTGTCTGAAATCAGCTTGTTTTTATTTAACAGATTGTATCTCTCCCTCTTTCCTTTCACAGGGTCCTTGGTGTAAATGAATGGCAGAACACAGGATTTCAGTATGATGTTATCAGCTGTTTGAATTTGCTGGATCGCTGTGATCAACCACTGACTGTATTAAAAGACATTAGAAGTGTACTGGAGCCAACCAGAGGCAGAGTCATCCTAGCACTGGTTCTGCCTTTTCACCCCTATGTGGAAAATGGTAAGTGCACAGATTAACAGCTGTTTAGGCAGGTAAAGAAAACATTTGTAGGATCTAGTTTCCCAAATTAAATGTTTCATAAAAGACATGTTTGTATTTGATTTTTTACTAATAACTAGTAGAAGGCATGTTCAGAAGTATGAAATCATAGGTAAACAGGCCACATGATGTAAGCTGTTTTGTTAACTCCACAGAATACATTGTTGACACCAACAAAAAGCTCAAATATTGAAGTCACAGTTCCTGTTTTGCAAGTTACCACATTTCAGCTGTGTTGGAGCAACTTGGGAAAACTGGTCCCTGATTAGGGCCTTTTACCCCAGCTGTCTCTAGTGACCAGTTGAGCAAAACGACCAGAACTGTCTAATGCTGAATAGAGCCATTCAAGTCAAGCTGTTTCAGGTGTTCCAGATGAATCCCACCTAAAAATCCATAGAAAGATAACTTTCACTTTCCAGCACGAGGTGTCAAAGTAAAATATGGACTCCTGCAAATATGACATATCAACCATTATTAATATTGTATGAATTGACATTGTACTAGTAACAGGAATACAAAGGTAAAATTGAGTACTAAAATGCAATTATTTACCCTACTTGGAATGTAAAGAAATATATGAGATTTTCAGATGAATCTGTCCTTATGACTAAACTTCTAAAGAGATTAGGAACCTTTTTACATGCCTGTGATTGTGGATTCAGGTTGAAGCACCCTAAAGGTGGTTTGAATTCCAAGAGGCTGATGTTCATCAGTCATATTTCTGGTTCTCCTTCAGTGTTAAGACTTGTCTGTGGAAAGGCATGGATGTCCAGAAAATACAGAACTAATCATGTTCTGGCAATCATAAATGCATCAAACTGAATCTGGTTTTCTCTTTTTGCATGCCAGTGGTATTTTGATGGGAAAAGGGGAAAAAAAATAAGCATAAGAAGTAATGCCATCAGGTGAAGAATTAATTATAATACAGTATTTGAGCTTGCAGTTTTGTAACTATTTTGAAAAGTAGCATGTCTTAAATTAGATTTGGTATTTTACTCAGGCATCTGTAAAGTAGTTCAAACATATTTGGTTACAACTTACTGTTCCTATAATATGGAACAATATGGCTTCTCCTTGTAGAAATCCTTTGCCACTATTTGCCGCAATTATGGATATGGACCCGTATGAAGTGTTAACAGTGCAGGTTAGCACACACAAAAGTTACAGCTTTCCCACTAAAGATCAGTTTAACTGTGGGCTAAAGAAACAGACAATTAGCTGCCAGACTGTCTTCATGATGCAAAAACCATTTTAGAATTTCAGTATTTTCATTCAGCTGTTCTACATGATGCATTTTAAAAATAGATATGTACATATGTTTTATATATAACAAAATTATACTTGGAACATTCAAAGAGGAGAACATTGCACAGCTCAAGTAACTTCTTGTATCAGCTCATTAAAACCAGCTTGAGTCCATGTAGTGAAACTTTTTAATTTTGTAGAGGGAGAACAAATGGAAAAGTGTTGGGGCAGGTAAGGTGTTTGATCCAGTGATAGATCCATAGATTGAAGTGGAGAAATTATTTTAATCAAAATGAGATACATGGGTTATTACATGCAGTATAGTGGAATGGTAATGGTGGAAGCTGTCTATGTGAATAACATAAAACCTGCTCTAAGAGAACAAAGCAAGGTGGAGAAGAAATTAAAATACAGATCTGTGCTCACTGTTTGTGGAATGACAGTGACACCTAGAGTCCAGAGGAGCTCAGTCATAAATTCTCTGTGGGGCTTTCCAGTTTTATTTCAACATGCAGGACAACCAGGAATGCAGTCACTGCAGGTGTCTAAATCTGGCAAGAGAGCCTGATGAATCATCAGGCATTAGACCAGTCACTCAGAAAAAGTATTACCACAACTTCATTTTTAATAGGTGTCTCACAGACTCATATAAGAATCCTTTGTAATTCCTAATATAGACAGAAAAAGTCATTATTGGGTAATACATGACTGGACTGGTGTAAGTTTCTCTAACATAAAAATGTCATGCCATACTTCAGAAAGTAGTGAACACTGGGAGCCTGGGAGTGTGAAATTTCCTTGTTGAGTGTGTTCATATCCTTGTAATGGATTGACAGGGATGAGAAGGCAGAGGTGTGTATTCTGTCCTCCTGAAATGCTATTAATTGAGCTGGAAACACAGTAGTGTGTAAGATGGACCCTTGCTTTGTCTCAGTTGTCAGTTCTCATCTTGCAGAAGTGAGAAATGCCACTCCATTTGTTAAACAAAGCCTTACTTTATTTAAATTATGATAAAAGATGCAGCTGTTCTTTAGAAGGGAAGATGCCTGATACCATCAGGTACCTTGTAAAAGTGCTGATTTTGCAGATTGGCTAGGTAGTAACTGCTAAAAAAGGTACATAAAAATAAGTATACTGGATAGTGTAGTTTTTTCTGTGCTTGTGTCCACATTGAAGAGGTTTGTAAAGGCAAAACGTGGTGCTCCAGGTATTCCTGACTTGGGATGTTGGGACTGGGAGATGGGGGTTGTCAGCCTAGCAAAGGGAATTTTAGTATTGAGGGAGCAATATTTTCACAATGACAATTCCTTTCCTGAATAGGTTTGGAAGATGCTCCCATCCCAAATGAGCTTTTCCAGGATAGTGTGTGTGTTTATATTGTCAGTTTTTTCTGCTTGCCTGTCTAATACACAGGTTTTGCTCTGCTTAAACTGTTTTAAGGCTCATTTACTGTTGGTCTGTAAATGTTACATCAATAACTACCCCATTAACATAAGCAAATCCAGAATTTCACCCATGAAACGAGTTTATTTTCTGTTGCTGTCAATTGTCAAACATCTTTCAAATCCTGTTTTGTGTAACAGAAATACAATAAAGTTATGTAAAGAGAAGAAAAAAGACAGAATTAAATCTAAACTAAAAAAGGAAATTTTTATGAAGCATCCTCAGTTGTCTTACAAAGATGAAGTCTTTTCCCAAGGTTCTTGGAAATGGAGAATGGAATATGTAACACAGATGTAAGGTACAGTGCACTTGGTTCTGGTGATCTGTTTAGAAAATACTCCTGAAGAACACTGCCCTGCACGGTTTTCTCGTCTTCCTTTAAAGCAAAGGAAGTCTGTGAAGAAGCTTAACTTCTTCACCTGCTCCTTTGCATGCAGGAGAACTGCTGAACAAATCTGAAGTGCCGCACGTGCTCATCTGTTCTGATAAACAGTGTCATCTTCCAGATCCTCCTAGGGACAGAAGTGTTTTGTTTTTGAGGTGATTTTTTTTTTAATAAAGGCAGAATTTCTTTTTTGAGGCAAACTCCATCCCTTTAGTGTTTAAGTAAAATCCTTTCTCCCCTCTTATGCAGTTGTTTTTGTCCATGTGGTATCTACAGCCTTGAGAATGTGTTTCTTATCCTGTTGGCTTTTCCTGATCTCCAGGGGGCACAGGGGCAGTAAAAGACAGCCCATATTTTCATATCTGATGGTCAAACCAAGGACCAGGTCATGTCAGCAGGGACTGGAAGGCTTAAAGGGGTAATTACAGAGGAAAATGATTGGAGCTGTATGGAAATTAATGAAGTGAAATGTATATAGAAGTGCTTGACTTTGGTCTGTGTGTCATTTGGTTCCCCCTTTCATCTCTGAATGATCTCTGTGCTCAGAATAGGAAAGAAATAACGTTGTTTCTCAAGAGAAGCAAGATTGTGAAGCAATTTTCCTTGCTTGCAAATATGTGTGATTTCTAAAGTTGTGTGGTTTGGTTTTGTTTTTTGGGTTTTAAAATAATTTACGTGGCATGTGTAAAATTATTGTCATGTAAGACTTAATGGCTTAAATTTAGAATGAGTAATTAAGTTGTGTGGCTTTACCCAGTGATGTTGATTACTTAGTTTAAGCTCTGTGTGCTGGAGGAAGGGAAATACCTTTAAATATATCACAGAGCTTTTATAATAGTTTTGTTATGTTTCTGTCCCCTGCTCTGGGTTAATGGAGCAAGAGGAGCTGAAAAAGCAGTACTTTGCAAACATAACCTCCTAATAGCTCCAGACATTTTACCAAACAGTACAGAACCAGACCTCTTCTTGGCAAAATAAATTTATGGCAGTTCTAATTTTAAATGTACAAGCATACATCTAAAAAGGGGGGTGTGTGTGTGTATATACACAAACATGTATAAATATATATATGTAATTGTATGCATATGGCCATTTAGAATGCTTTATAATATTCTGACTGTCATTCAGAATACTTTTTTTACATCTCTATCAACTTTAAAGGAAATAGATACAGTAAACTCCTAAAACCTTTTGGTTTCTCATTCCCCATAAATTTGGGTATTGGTGGGTGGATACTCACAGGCTGTTGTTGGTGTTGAGCATATCTCTGCTTTTGAAGTTCTTGAGCAATTGCTTGAAAAATTTTTCGGCCGCTATTTATTTTCTGCAAATAATTTAAAATATTTTGGTTCAGTGCAACATTTTGAGTTGGAGAAAACGTCTTTTTCTACCTTTTCTAATTTAGGTTTTTTGCCTGGATATGTCTTTGGGATTGTTACTAAGTAGCATTTTAAAAACATGCAGTTTAACAAGCAGAATGTTTTTAAATTACATTATTATTACATTACCTAACATAGACACCTTCTTTAATGGCTCTTTAAAAGGATGGATTCTGATTTTTATACAAGGATATGTAGTGGTGGAGGTTGTTGTTAATTAATGGTAAAACCTGTTATTGTCAGAAGTTTGAACAAAATTTACTTAAAAACCTAAAGGAAACAGTGTGTTAGAGATGGCCTTTACAGAAATCAACTTTACCGTGCATCCAAGGTGTTAAAAATAAATTACCTGATTTGCTAAAATTAGTTAAATATAAATTGATAACTAATTTTGTACAAATCTAAAATGAAGCCTTAGCAGCTCAGAGTGTCTCTTTAATGGAATCATCAATTAATCACAAATTTGATGCCAAATATACTTCAAAAAGACAAGAAGAAGCTCTGACTCACAGACAAAGCAAATAACATGGAAACATACACAGTTCTCTGTTATTTGGTCTTTCCCACTTTTCTTTCGCAGCTTTGGTTTTAACTGGAGGGAGGGAAAATAAATGAACAAGCAATTAAAATAAAAGAAGTTAGCAGAGTAGTTAAAATTGTTGCCCTTTTGCAGTGTCAGTTTGTAAGTAAGTGTTCACTAGATCAGCTTATACCGTTGGAAAAATCAGATTTTCACATGTGTGAAGCCTTTTTCAGCTTCTGGTAGTAGATACTGCAAGTGTTTTTGCTTTGAGCACAGTGAGACCTGCTTGAAACACTACTTAATTCTCAAAAATAAACCAATGGCATCACAGATCCACTTTTTCCCCTGAAGAAAGCTTGTTTAATTTTTCCCACTGTACTTTTCACTCTGTACCTTCACTTCTAAAGAAAAACAAAAATGAAAAAGCCAGTCCTGTCTTTATGCTTAGACAGTAGTCACTACAGGAAAGAATAATTTTACCATATCATACCAGTAAGGACTGTGAAGTCCTGATTCTCCTGTCAAAGTCTCATTATCATGTAGAGATTCCTGTTGTAACTCTGTTTTTATCTAAACGCAAATTTTGTTCTAGATTTTAAAAACCCAACAATGATTACACAACTTTTAATCATGTGCATTTTAATGGGTTTGTTTCTGTAAGCATAAAACTTTTTCCAAGTCTCTGATATTTTTAAATTTTACCAAGGTCCCTCTTCTGTACATGTATGAAGAGGATCAGTAGACAAGCAAGTAACTTTACTGCAGCTCATAAATACTTTTACATTAATTTAAATTATTTTACTTTTACTGGAAATTTATACTCTCAGGATAATTTTCACTTCAGAATACCTTTTATTTTAGACACTTTACTGAAAAAAGTAAATGTGGTTGCTGTTGAGAGTCCAGGTATGTGCCACGCAGGAGTTCACAGATGTGCATGTGCAGCACATGGACTTCAAGCAACCTCCTCTTTAAAATTAACCATAATAGTTATGAAATCTAGTAAATGTGTTTTTATTCCCCTTATGGACATGTTAAAACTGCATCGATTTACAAAATGAACAAAACCAGAAAATCACTCTGAGCCTACCTTGTAGACCACAAAGGAAATGAGCACAGCAGAGCTGTACAGGAACAGTAAGGACGAGGCAATGATCATGGAGATGAGTTTTCCACGGCTGAGCTGCTTCCCTGATCCTTTATTAAAAATGAGTGTTAGAATAAAGGGCAGTTCTGATTCCCTTAATTTTTTTAAGACTCTGCATTCCAACCCCCTTTCTCTGAGGAATTAAAAAACTATATACCATCATTATTTTCCTGGGTAGTTTTCAGTCTAAATTTCTCAATGAGATCATTTTCCTTTTGTTCACTCATATGTTTTCAAGGGCAATGGAGACCTGTTAGTTTTGATGACAAACCTTTTCTTTAGGGGTAGAGAGACAATGGCATCCAGTGTTCTGCTCCTGTAAAGGTATATCTGAATAAAGCTCATGGACTTTGTTCAGAAATGGAATTAGAGGAAGGAAGGAATATAAAGAAAGTAATAATCCAGCTGAGTGTTTCTGGGTTTATTTCCTTTTTCTCTTTTAGGCATGTAAAACTGAAATGTAGTTACTAAAGTTTCATCACTTTCTTAACTAGAGGCAAGTGATACAAAGGTTTGGAGCATTTTTCTCAGGCTGGCAGTGTGAATCCCCAGGTCTGAGGCCCTGCACTCTTGGCAACTTCTACTAAATGTTGGTTTCTCTACTTCCCATTTTCTAGTAGATACTTCTTTCTGACAGCCACAAAAGTCTTTCTGTAAGAGGATGTAGAGTGTGGTTAGACAGCAATAAATGCAAAACTTCTTTCTTTTGTAGAATTCTAGACTCATCTTCATCATATGACAGAACAGCCTAATTAGCAAATGAGGTTGAGATGCTTATTTGTGGAATCCCTCTGGTTTTACTAATAACATCTTAATATAGCCCTACTACTCCTAATGGGTTTGTTGGTATTTCCATCTTAAATGTCATTCTTGAAAGTATAAATAGAGTATTTAGAAGAGATCATTTATTTCTTCTAAGATGCTTCATTAAGAAGGAATAATCAACTGACCTGTTACTGTTAGTACTGTTCCATCTCCTGTTTGTTTAGAAAGGGGTGACTCTGAGTCTGAAAATGCTATTCCACAGATATAAACAGCACTGTCATCTTCAGTCAGATCTTTGATCTGAAGTAAGATGTTATTTCCTGATGAATGTACTTTGTACTTCTGGTGATCTCTGCATCCAGGAGTACACAAATCCTGATGAGTATTAGTTAAAAAGCGAAACCACAGAACTTCAGGTTGGGATGAGGAGCATCCAGAGGCAGAGAAGGAGCAGGGTAGGGACACGTTCATGGAGGAGTCAGCCTGCTGAAACCTGGGCTGTGCCACAGTGACTCGGCAGTGACCTGCAACACCTGCTGGAAAGGAACAACTGGTGATGGGAGGGACAGCTAAAAAGCCAGGTACAGTCTAAAAAGGAAAAACAACTACGTTTGGTGCATTCAAGGAAAGGTGGGCAGAAAGAAAGAAAGAAACCAACTGTGTTTCAAACTTGAAATTATTAAAGTTGTTTTCAGTGAACTTTGTTTTTAGATAGTTCTACAGCTTGCACATGTGCTCATTTAACACTTTATCTGCAGGGTGATATTCTTGCCTTTCTATTTTTTGACAAAATAGGGAAGATTGATAGATCCAAAGCAATGTGAATGTTTCCTTTGGCACTGGAGAAGACCAGAAGAATACTTTGTGCAGTTTCTAGCCTGAGATTTAGTGCTGCATGTTTGTGGGGGTACTGGCCGGTGGGGGTGGGTGTTGTGGGACATACGTGCAGTTGCTCAGGGGAGCAGTTCTGCAGGGCTTTCTCTCTCCTCCACTGTTCCTGGTCTGAGTCAAACCAGACAAGCTGAAGGCAGGCAGTGGAAATGTCATAAATCAAGACATTTATAATTTAGCAACTTCGTAACATTGATTAGAATTCACAATAGTTCCTAGATATTCTTCCACTTCATCACATATATTGACTCTAGGTTTCTAAGAATAATAGTGCTTGTTAGTCCTGACATTTAAAAATGTGTGCAGAGAAAACAAGAAAGTTAATCAGAGAAGAACATTCTAATTAAGGAACTAAAATGTGTGGTTTAGTATGACTAGTCTGGAAGATTTTTTTTAAGTCTTTATTGAAATCCATGTGAATTCTGTGTTAATATATTTAATTTTATTCAAATAAATAATGTAGTTATTTAAACTACAGCATTGAGGCTATTGCAGTGAGAATAAAGGTAGTATCTAAATAGCATCCTTTTCTGCTTGCCAGAAAATAACAAACTAGAAGATAAATAAACTGACATCTCTTAGTGTACTGCTGAGACACAATTTGTAAACCTGCCCGTGGTGAGCAACAACATTGTCCCTTCACCATTTTTCTCACTAAATCCAATCAGGTTCAGTGGCTGTGACTTCTACAGGAATAAAGTGAAACCGATTCTGTGTCAGGTCCATACCAGAGCCATTCCACAGCAGGTACAGCAAGCTGAAGATTGTAAGTTGTGGGTGTGCTTGCACCCTGTATGATGAAAGGCAGTAGCTTGGGCTTCTGCAGCTGATCCCTTCTCATTTCCACCTTATCCACGGGCTCTGGTGTCCTTGCAGAGCAGAACTCCATGGCCTCAGGTCATAAAGGTGACGACTGAACTTCCCAAACCGTCCACCCAAACGAACACAGTGCTCTGAAACCAGGCTGCTGTTGGAGTGTTCCAAGCAGGGAAGTGCAGCGGGATTTGACCCAGAAATTACAGGTTACAGCAGCGTTTCGGACTTTTGGAAGAAAAAAGCATTTGCTAGCAGTCGTGTACCTTGGAAGTTATATGACAACAGCAGAAATTAACCTGATTTTCAGCAAAACTTTTCACTGCTTTTCTTTTGTAGCTGTGCTGCAAACCATAACTACAAAATTCTGTCTTGTTTAACTGCTATTAAGTGAGAAAATATAAGAAATTTTTTGAAAGTCTTACCAGCACCATACAGGATCCAGTCAAATGCCAGCATTAGCACGTTTTTAAATTTGTTGAAAGATGCCATTTCTTGTATCTCTGTGGAAATGAATCTTCTTGAAGGAAGAGGAACTTAAGAAATGTTTGGATTTGCAGAACTGTCTTAATCACAAGATGTAGAACTTCCTGTTTAGAAGGGTGTTTACTACTGCGTTTAGCAAACTGGTTAAAAGTACAGACCAAACCAGAAAGCTTTTGTTTGTTGTGGATGACATTACTTGAAAAATGAGTGAAGAACTTTAAATTTTGAATTCCTGAGAGTTGTACCTATAATCCTTCAGATTATTTCATTGGATATAACAAATAACAAGACATTTTCCAGTATGCTACTTAATCAGCTTATTAATTTTATATGACCCTGAGCAGCCTAAAGTAGATCAGCTGGTAGGTGGCCACTGAAGGCACAAAGTAGCCATCCACTGTAATGGGGTGATCTGCTGGTGAAAGCTTCACAGCAAATCATAGTTTTCAACTTGCTGACTCTAATTACTGAAATTACCTGTGTGCCTATCTGCTGGACACCCGCCTCACTTTTAGCCACTCCTAGCCCTTCTAGTTAAAAATGTAACAAAAGATAACCTTAAAGAAGCTGCTTTTGAACAGCAGAGATGAACTGGAACTGATCTTGCAACAGGTCTGTGAGTGGTGTGGCAACCTCCTGTGTGGACTGGAATGAAACATAATTAGTGTAATTATCCTTTCTGTAGGAAAATGCAGCACATAATAAAGTTTTCTTTATAATTGAAACAAAGCTGTTCTGTTTTCTCAGTAGGTGGCAAGTGGGAAAAGCCCTCAGAAGTTTTGGAAATCAAAGGGCACACTTGGGAAGAGCAGGTGAACAGCCTGCCAGAAGTTTTCAGTAAAGCTGGTTTTGCCATCGAGTCTTTCACCAGACTGCCCTACCTCTGTGAAGGTGACATGTACAATGACTACTACGTGCTGGATGATGCTGTCTTTGTCCTCAAGCCAGTGTAAGCCTGGGTGAAGTAAAGCTCCACAATCTAACCCAAGAAGCAGCCTCTGAAAGAGGATTTTGATTTAGGGTTACTTAAAGGGAGGGAATTTTGGGATTGCCATGCTAAATAAATATCATGTAAGAAATTTAAAGGCCAAAATAATAATGTATTTCTTTGTAGTGTGATTGGGGGGGGGGGAAGAAAAGGTTGTTTTTTAAATGGACTCTTCAGCTGAGTATTTCTTTTTTACCAGCTCTTAAACCACCATTGCATTCTGCAATCCAGCAGCAATGGGGGATATTTTTTTATAATTACCTGCAACAGGGATCATATCCAAACAAAAGCAATAGTCTTTATAATGGTGAAACTGATTACAGTGTGAACTGTTGTGAAAGAAATCAAGCAAAATCTGGCAATAAAGTTATCCATTCACTTCAAGCCTTGTTGAATAAAACTGTTGAAATGGATAATCTTCCATGCTAAGTTACTTTCTCTCTTACTGTCATTCTTCACATTTTTAATCATGCTAATAAACTTTTTTGAGATGACTTTTGCATTAACTTTTGTGTTCATTTTTGTAACCATAGCCACACTTGTCTGCAGAAGCTGCTCTTTGTGTTGAGAATCAAGCTTTCAGTAGCAACACAACCTTGCATTTATTTAAACAGCATTTAATTATTATTTAGTGAGATAACAGTGCACAAAAAAAGTGTCACTTTTGGTTGGGTTACCTTCATGTTCTTCCCTATCAAAGTCTCGTAAATCCTCATTGCTTTTGCATTTGCCATTTTCCAGCTGAAGGGGTTATGGTAGAACTTGTCAAAACTGCACTTAAAGCTGATGGCTTTAAAAACAAACCCTCTGAGCAAGTTGTTGCCAAATGTTTTCAGCTTTAAAAAGTTGCAGGTGGTTTCTAGCAAATTTTCTGAGTCAAACTGCCTGTGAGGATCAGGCTGTAGGGGCTTGATCATTTTCATTTTAGCTAGCTTGAGACGTTTTCCTTTCTTCGAGAGCACTAAATTAATGCTATTTATTTTAACATCTTGTTTTAAAAACTGTTTAAGTGGATAATTTCTGGCAGTTGGGATATAACTTCTCTTTAAAACAAGAGACATCATAAGTAGACGTGGCAGGTGTATGTCATGCAGTGCTTGGATTGCAAGTGTGAGAGAGCAGAGAAGCCTCGGGTAAGTAAAGTAAGAACTGACTTCTGTTGCTTTCGAAGTCTAAAAAAGTTGTCTGTTGTGGGTTTTTTGTGGTTTTTATAATTAATAGTGATTTTATGCCAGGTTGGATGCTTAACAATGTCATTTTAGGTTTACCTCAAGCTGATGGTTAATGATTTCTCCTGCCAATTTATTAGCTTTTTGTTGTCAGTCATCTTTGTGGAATAATATTCTGTAGTATAGGGCAAGGGATGCTGAAATTTCAAATTACTTCTCAACAGTAATTTAGACTTCGTGTTATTCTCATTTCAGGATGTGCTGTTGCATTTTGGCACATAGTGCAATCAGATTTGTCTGCTGGGAAAATGAGTTATGTATGCTCTGGACTGAATCCATTAATTTATCTTCTGCTACCTTCATTTTATACTCATCTAGTAGTGGGAAAATGTTTTTTAATGTGTCATTAATTTAGGTTAAGGTAGCAAATATGTAGTAAGACAAACTTCTTCAAAGGTACTTAAGTGTTTTAATCCCACATGTTAAAAGTCACACAAGAGACTGCATTTCATGTCTCTCATCTTTTAGTCCTGTCACTGAGGATTTCAGTTTGTAATGGCTTTGAGAGGTTTGGGAACAGAAGGTGCAATGTAAACAATAGGGGTTTTTTTTCCTTTCTTATTATTTTCTACTTTGTTCACTCTATTTAACCAAGTATTCTTCCACTTGAGATGAGGAATTAAAAGATGACCAATAATGAAGAAAATCTTTCTACCAAGCCTAAATTCAGCAGGGTCAAAGACCTGCTTAGACCTGTTGAATAAACAGAATAACCCCCAGGACTGTACCTACACCTGTATTTCTAAAGCCAGAGTTCCTTGGGAGGGAAGGGACTTCTTCCTCCCTGCAGGCACTGAGAGAGCATTCATGTGCCATTAGTGCTGCTCACAGCACACAGAAAGAAACTCGTGAGTCCAATAGTTCACCAAATTGCCCCAAAGATGCCATCTAAGGGAACAAGTGTTGCAATTCCAATGTCCAAATTCATTACTCCTGGGTTTGGGGATCCTGCCATGGCCTGCTGTGGGTGCCAGTGTCCATCCAAGCTGCACTGCAGTGCTCTCAATGTGCAGGGTTTTGCTCTGGAAAGCAACTGAATTGTTCTGTTCTGTTCTGTTCTGTTCTGTTCTCTCAGGGTGGGCTGAGTGTGTTGCACTGCAGGAAAACAATGCTGTGCAAACACACGATTTAGCCAGAAACTTTCAAAGCAAAGTTGGAACAGCTTCAGCCCTCAAAACCCCAGCCCCCTTTTGCCGGGTGATCCCAGGTACAATCAGTTCATGCTCTGAGGGACCCAGGGCCACCTGCCCCTGCTTAGGCTGGGGAGATGGGGCAGCAGGGCAGCTCCAGCCCTGAGTTCCCCTGCACAGATTGGTGACCTCTTCACGTCGGGACAGAAGCGTCCCCTCCTGCCGGCCCCGGGAGCGCCGAACGCTCCCGCCCGCCCTGAGGGCCGGGGCGCTGGGCCGGCGCCTGAGGCCGCAGGGCGGTGCTGGGCCCGGCCCCGCTCTCAGGGTCCCGGCTGGAGCCGCCCAGCCCCTGCAGAGCCGGGGAGGAGGCGCACGCGGCGGAGGCAGGTAAAGCTCTCTGGGGGCCTCGCCCTCCTTCTCTTCTCCTGCCCGCTCTCCCTTTCCAGCCCGCTGCCCTTGCATGTGGTGCTTTCCCTCAGAGCCCGGGTGCCAGGGGGAAGGTGGGCACGGGCAGTGTAAGGACTTATCAGCACGAGTTGTGATTGTAAGGTCAGTTTTCTGGTTATCGAGCTTCAGATAAGGCAGCGACTGCATGGAGTGAGTGATAAAATGTCTAGGATTTCTGTCCATGGAAGGGTGGCTGTTCTGGAAGTGAGGAGAAGGCAATCTGGGAGTTTCTCTTCAGCAGGGAGTCCTGCAAGGCTCAGAAATCTCATCGCAGCATATGCAAGGAATGATCTCTGGGGAAATGCTGGGTGGGATGTGCAGGAGATCCCCACAGCGGGATTTGGGACTGTCTGGAAGTTGCTGTGAGCTGCAAACTGACTTGTTTCACTCAAAAAATGAACTACTTCATCCCGGAGATTGTCTTGCCAGGCAGGGCTTTTCACAGCCCTTTTTGTGCCCTGCTGATTGTCCCGTTGAGTTGTCAGGATGAAAAAGCACTTTCCTTAGCATTTGATCTCATTATACATTGTTAGCATGCTATAATTAAAATTCACTCCCTGATCAAAGTGAATTAATTAGAATAAACAAATCGGGAGTGACATTGGAAGTATGATTTAACCTATGCAGCGTAATCAAAGTTTACTGGAAAATTATTAGGGCACAGGCAGAAACAAACACAAGGAAGTTCATTGTCTAGGAAACCAGATACATCTGAATGAGAGACATTTACTGTGGTGCTCCCAAAAGAGTAGCTGAAAGGGGTTTCAGGTGTGTAAGAACAGGACAGAGGTGATAGCTTCTTGAAGTCTAAAGTTTAAAATTTTCATCATCTGTCAGTTTGAGTCACTGCTGTTACAAGATTGGAGTTAAGTATTTGCAATAGACTGAGGTATTGCTGGAGGCTTGTTGAAAGATATTTTTATAAAAGAGTACCTTGGTACATGAGATTAAACAGTGCAAAAAAGGTGTCATTTATCAAATATTCAGATCTGTAACTCGAGCTGTGGCAGAGAACTTTGGGGGGGAAAAAAGAGAGCACAGAATTCAGCAACAAAAAGAAATGCAGAAATTCAGTGTCTTGCAAATAAACCTTTGAAATGAGGGAAAGGGAGACAAAACCTAACAAAGTCTCATTATGGTCAGAGCCAAGTTGGCCAGTGGGACCCTGTGTGTCATTTGTTAAATCAGGGACTAATCCCAGTGTAAGAAATTGCCATCTGTGGGTCAAGGCATCATCTAATATCTCAGATTAATCTGTTGTTTTACCTGTGGGGATGGTGGCTGTCAGGCTGAGCAGAGGGCCAGGCAGAAAATCCTCTCTGCAGTGTGGATTGAAGCAGCTGGTGGCCCTCAGAGCTGAGGAGGGGATGTGGCTGCAGAAACTCCTGTGTGAGTGAAATCTGCCCAGTCTTTGCTTCCTTTCCACCCTGTTGCATTAGCTCTGTTTGTACCCTTGTCCTTCAAGAACTAGACCAAAACCAACACGTTCATTTTCGTTTGGACAACTGTGAAACTCAATTTTTTTCTGGTGGCAACTGGTGACAACCCAGTGAAAAGTATTGAGTACCCTGTTACTGTCCTTCCAGGCAATTTATCTTTCAGTGATTTTTATGCTGCATAGCACAGGGCAGCACGGATAGCAAGAGCTACCAAAACATCTCTTTCCACACAAACTGTGTCTGTGGTGGGACACTTCTTGTGAGTACAAAGACCAGGGCTTT
This sequence comes from Camarhynchus parvulus, assembly GCF_901933205.1. Classification (NCBI taxonomy): domain Eukaryota; kingdom Metazoa; phylum Chordata; class Aves; order Passeriformes; family Thraupidae; genus Camarhynchus; species Camarhynchus parvulus. The sequence goes on along the minus strand of NC_044584.1, from coordinate 10,726,568 downwards.
GATCCATCCAGGTGAAGTGACATGGTCAGTTTTCCCAGATGTGTGACTTTCCTTCTGCTTCAGAAGAGCGTAAGTATGTCTTCTCCCTTTTTGCCAAATGTGGCAGCAGGGAAGGGGAGTGCTCCATGCCCTCCCTGCCTGGAGCACCCTGCAGGGACAGGGGACCGGGGCCAGGCTGTCCCACCCCTGAGTTCAGAGATCTGCAAATGGAGGGTCCCAGAGCAAGTCTGCAGTGATACTGCAGCTTAACCAGCTAGGAAAAGCTTTGGGTTTGTTTGAAGCTTCTTTATAATTTCCTTTTTCATTCAATTTCTCTTCTGTTTTATCTGATTTTAAAAAGATTTGTTTGCCTGTTGTAACAAAACTGCATTGAAGTCATACTTAGGTGCAGTGTAACTTGGTAAATAAATGGTGCTACAAGGAAGAGAATTAAATGAGCCACTTGCTATAGGGAGATAAATCTGTCTGCACACGCACTCTTCATGGACTTGTGTTTGCATAAAATGTATCTCTATCCTAGAAAAAGATCTAAATTAAAAACTTGGGAGCAAGCAGCTTTGGATTGTTCTGATCTCTATCTGTACTCCAAAGTGTAGGCTGTCTCTGATTTATAGCTATGAAATTTGGGGTGAATATTGCATTTTGACTCTGTTCTTCCCATTTTCCTCTTCAATCCAAGTATCTTTTTATTCTAAAAACACCAGAAGAAATGTCCAGACTTTTGAAGATGTGTTTCTTGTTGATATCAATGAATCAAGCCAAGATTACTCACAGTCAGAACTCTGAAGGTAAGAGCAGAACTCCTGTCTGAGGGGTGTATTTTTGGCTCAGAAAAAGCTGTGTGGAATAAATTAGATGCTGTTTAGTGACTGGGACCATGGTCTCTGCTCTCTTGGCTTCATGGAGCTATGCCAGCAAAGAATTTCACCAATTTATTGTTGAATAGGCTGTTTTTCCCCCACTGTTTTTCTGCAAATAAATTTAATTAAAACTGCATTAAATGTTTGCAAATAAATTATATATGTATATGTAATCACTGCATACAATAAATGTATTTTTGTGTAACATAATTGACTGAAAAAATATTAAATTAACTTCTAATAATGGGATAATCTTTTACAGATTTGCCTCCATTGTTACACAAAGCTGTGGTTAGTACTTTTATTTGATCTCTCTACATTTTAACATTATAACATTTTATATTATAATCTAAAAATAGTAATTTATTACATATATTTGTAATTTTTCCTTAGGAGGAAGTAATAGCTGGGAAATATCTGAATGGTAATGTACACAGTTGTTCCCACTTATGCTTCTAAAATGAATTAAAACTCAGTATCTCACCATAACTTTTTATGTTTCATTTTTCATTTGCAGCCCTCCTAGATATACTTTATTTTCAAAGGTAATGTATTACTCTCCCCATCTTGATTTTTCAGTATTATCTTGCACTTCAGATATGATCTGTTTCATATCCACAGAAACTGGAACATTATGGATAGAACGAAATTGGCACATATGATTACTTGGATTTAGGTCTCCTGGGAGGAGTATTTCCTGTTAACAGGGAAAAACTTGTTTGTCATGAAAAGAAAAAAAAATAGAATGAGGCTGAAAATAAATACTTGCTACAGTTTTCAGAAGTTTTGATAATTAACTTTGCTCACATTTGTCCAAATGGCTTCTTAAGAAAATTTGGTGCAGTTCCAGCTGTCTGTCCACCTCCTCCTTTCATTCTCACTCCATCCCCATCCTCCAGCTCCTGGTGGCTTTTGAATTATTTGCTAATTTTGTCCAAATCTGAAAGGGCAGGATAAGCCTCAAAGGCCATTCCACTCCTACATATTTTGAGAAAATCAGTGTCTGTGTAAGGAAGACACAGTGAAATGAATGACTCTGCTGAAGGAAAGGCAGCAGTTACTCCCTGTGCTTTCTGCAAGCAGATCAGAACAGGCATAATGGGGTGCCAGAAAGCACATGCCTTGGAGATGGTACTAATGGCAGCACCTTGGAAAATTGAGTTTATTGTGGGTGGTTATAGAATTAGATGGAAAAAACCTAATTAATTCCATTCCCCATTGAACCATGTATTTTCATTGCATGAAACAGATCAGCTGTTACTCTGGCTAGGCAAAAAAAACTGAATACTTTTGTCATTATGGTGTTAGCATCACTCTTTGTTTCCCTTTTTCTTTTTTACTCCTGTAATCTGCTACTTAACTGGTTATATTATTTTAATTGTTATATTATCCTACTGGCATTTTTGATCCTGTTTTCTGTTACAGCTCTAATGTCTGGACAGCAGATCTGCTTACAAAAGTCATGGCATATTTTCATGCCCAGGAAGTTATGTTTACTCTTAGCAGCCTCCAGGTTTGTGACATTTAAGACACATGAAAATTTTTATTTGAAAAGAAATTAAAAAAACTTAACCTATCTCTGTAGCCAAAGCTAGGTGGTCAATGATAGAGGTAATTAATACACCTACAGTGCAGCAGCTAAATAGGAAGTAGGAATAGGTTGTTTTTCCCCAAAGATTGCAGGACTGTGCAAGGCAGAAATAGTAACAACTTTTTTTTGCTTTTCCTCTGATGGAAAGCAGGAATTAGGATTTTTCATGCCAATTGTTTCTGAGTTGAGTGTATATAAGTGTCATTTCCCCAGAAAATGACAAGTTTCTCCCAGATTTTGGCTGGCTGTAATGCACACAGATCCTTATGTCCCGAGCATCCTACAAAATGCCTCCACCTTTTAGAGCTCCTCTCAGTGCTGTTTTTGTAAATTCTCAGTGTGGAAGTGATGCAGGAAGGAGCTGTTGTTCCTCCTCGTGCTGCTGAGGGTTGGTGATGAGCTGCTTTCAGTGGAGCTGTACCCAGCTAATCACACCTGAGCCCCTCCCTCATCCCTGCACACTCTGGCACAGGGAAGTGTCACTGTGCCATCCCTGAGCCTCAGGCGTTCCCAGGAGCTGCACAGTGCTTGAAGCCTGTCCCAAGCTCTGTCACTGTCACAGCTCATCCTCACCGACATTTTCCTGCCCCTGCCCCTTCCCTTTGTCAGGTTTATTGGCAGCCTGATGTTCTCAGCAGGCTGAACCCCGAGGCATAAAGAACCGTACTAATATTTGGTGGTGGCAATGCAAGTTAAGCAAAGGCAGCAAAGAACAACTGCAATTCAAATTCCAAACCAATTCTGAAATAATTCTGTCAGGAAATAGAAGGGATTTTACTCCAGTCTGCTGCTAATGAGCCTTAAATTTATTTCTGTTCCAGTGTTATGATTCTCCTTCAATTTTTCAAAACAGGCATGAGATTGTAAACTGGTAATGCAGTTTGATGCAAGAGAGAATATTTTTGGCTTATGACCTGGTAGACACTTTTCCTCCCATGTAATTGCACATTTCCTTCCCTTTTTTGAGTAATATGCACATGATACCTGATATTTCTTAGGCTTTTTTTTAGCTCTTTAGAAGTTTCATTTTCACAGCTCTGCTGTGTGAAGCAGAAAAGCTTTATTACTCTTGTTTTATGAAGTGAGAAACTGAGGCACCTTTGTTAAAAAGCTCCTTTGAGAGGACTTGTTCATGAAGCCAAGAATAGGATTTGAAAATTACTGTCTTTCAGAATGCATTTAGATTATTTTTGTTTTCAGTTTGTGTGGGGAATAGTTATTTTGATCATTGGCAGCACAGACAATACAGAGCTAAGCACTTAGTTCTCCTTGAGCACAGATTTTCTGGGAGTAAAAGTACAATAGTATGAGTTTTATGTATATTACACATATTTTTCTACACTTCAGATGTCCATAAAAAGTTACCTGAAGAACCTTTTATACCAGCCCAGGCAACTACTGTCTGAATTGCACCAGCTTGATCAGCAGCAGTTCCAAACTGCAATGAAGTACCTCTTCAACAGCAAAAAGGAGCATCTTGTAAGTGAATTTCCACATGTAAAAAGGAAAAGCTGCTGTCAGTGGTTTGGATAAATGCAAAGGGACAGACTAGGGGGCTCACAGTGCAGGCCTTGCTGTTACTTACCTGGCTTGGATTGGATTCATCTCCTCTTAGGTTAGACTTACTTTATTTAACTCTTATTGTCTAAAAGTTGCTGCAAGTCCAAGTCAGTCATTTGGATTTTCACTGTAATAAATAGAGAGAAACTCATTTCCAGAGAAGAGTTCACCCTCCTACAGTAACACCTAAGGTAGGTAGGGCCAGTTACTCTCAGGGAGTACCTTCTTTTTGGTGGCTGGAAAGAGAGCCAAGATGGCTAAAGAACGTGAAATGAGTAATTTTGTTAATCATCCATTTGAAATATCTTTCTGGGTTTCATTCTGGTTTTGTAAAAAATATTCAAGCTGGTGTCTACCCAATGCCAGAAAGGAATTATCTGCAGTAATGCAAACAACCAGTAGTTTGCAGCTGTTTTTCATGAGAATAGCATCATATTCTTTGTAGAATGCTCTCTGTCAGGCCTCAAAATGAACAATATATTGAATTAATCAGAGATGTTGATTTAACACTTTGTTACTTGCAGGAAATAGGAAATACTATTCTTGACTGGGGCAAGACTAGAGAGAGAATTTTTCAAAGCCCAGGAGTAAACAGGACCTTGTTCCTTGTAACACTGGATAAATGCTTCCTGGCTCTGAGTGCCCTGGACTGTGTGGATATCCTGAGTCAGGTTCTGCGTGTGTCAGCGGTGAACTATCTCCAACCTGATGTTGTTGGGAGTCTCCCTAACCTTCTGCTGGAGGATGCTTTCAGAAACTTGTAAGCCATTTATTTTTCAGACACAATTAATACTATATTGGATTTGCTGGTTATTGAAAAAGAGGTTGCTATATGGTCTCAGTCTGTTTTCCAGATACAGCTTTCTGCTTATGTGTAAAGAATGCTGTTTCTAAAATCATTTGTCCATGTGTTTCTAAAAAAATGAATAGTTAACTCATGAGTGAGCTAACAAACCTGTTTATCACTTAGATCATCATTGTTCAAGGACCTCTATGACAGAACCTCAGCAAGCACTCAGAGAGCTCTCTATGGCTGGATGAAGCAGATTCTACAGAAATCTTACAACATGAGTGGTATGTTATAAAGTGTTTTCTTCTTGTTTATCATAAGAGAAAAGCACTCAGCAAAAGGCCTGCCCACTGTATTGAATTGTTTCCCCAGTTAACACAGGTCTGTGGAAGAGAGCTGTCTGGAATACCTTTTCTGCAGAGCACAGTAAATATAATGTGTTTGTTACTCATGAAAAATAGTTCTCCAAAGATGCTTGAACTTGTAGAGCAGAATCATGTTATTGTTAAGGCTGGAAAAGACCTCCAGGATCAAGTGCAACCAATGGACACTTCTTCTGTTCTGATCAGAGCTATGCACAAAGTCTTTTTCTACTACTCCAGTCTTTTCTCTCTGTACTGTTTCTATGTCTGAAATAGGATACAGTGGCCAGGTGCTCTGCCAAGACATGTTGTTCTCTTCTGAACTCCTGTTCAGATGAGAAAAACAGCTCTGGCTCAGGATACATTATCCACTGCACTGTTTAAAACCACAAATGAAATGCACGATGTTGTGAAAGCACATGGCACCAACTTGATCAACAAAGGGACATGATAAAACCAAAGTTAATTAATCCTGATTGGATGCATTTTCCCGCATCTATTTGCCTGGTTAATGTGCCTGAAACAGCTGTTCCATAGCTGGGACAGGCAGGATGGGCTCCACAAGGGGGCTGTGCAGGGCCCTGAACATCAGAGCTGGTGCCTGGGTTTCCCTGAACATCCCAGCACAGCTGTCCTGGGAACATTTTAGACTTACAGGTGTGTGTGTTCTTCCTCCTTCCCTAGAAATCAAAGGTTAAATGCCCACTTGCTTCAGTGGAGCTAAATTTGCCTCTTGGGTCTCCTGCCATTTCAAAATATCAGAGTAATTCAGTAAGTTGTGGAGAGGAGGCTCATGCTGCTGCTGTGAGGTGATGTTAGAGCCAGTGCGGTGCTGGGGAGGCAAAGATGCAGAATTTGCCTGGTGCTACTCAGCAGTCCTGGGAAAATCCCTCAGCATCATGTTTTGTCTGAAGCGTTGGTGAACCCTCAATTTTTGGAAGATCACACAGCTTGGAAGGGACTAGGAATTGCTGTGCCTCTTTTTCCTTCCTGGTTGCTGCTTCACCTGCCTAAAGCTGCACAGATGTGGTGAATCCACCCCCCAGGGCATCAAGTGTGGGCTGATCCCCAGCTGGTAGTGGCAGTGTGAACCATCAGCCCTGGGCAGGCACACTTGGACTGGAAGTCTGAAGTTGCCTCCTGATGATCTGCACTCCCCAGGCCACAGCAGAGTGCAGGAACAGTCCTAGAGAGGGGTGATTTATTCACTTTGTATGTGAGTAGCTCTGTGACCGCCTGGGATGGGGATCAGATTTTGGGGATCACAGCTGCCATGGCTGGTAATTGCAAGTCTGTTCTGCTAAAGACCACAGTCAACATCCTTAAATGCTGCTGGTTTTTTCTTTAGTTCTCTTTAGTTCTGTCATGTCTTTCAACTCTCGTAATATTCTGGGTAATGGGAGGTAATATCACTTTAAAAAACACAGGCCTGACAGGTCTGCTGGGATCATCATCTTGTCTCAGTTAAGAAGCTTAGATCTGTGTTTTCAAAAAAATCACTTAATGGAGTCCTTCAGCTTCTGATGGATGCAGGCTGTTTTTTCCCCAGCACTGGAAACTCTTCAAAGTGCATGGATGATTTTATTTTAACAGAATTGTGAGTATCAGCACTGCTGAGGAATGTGTTCAGAGATGTCACACACAGAGCCATCCAAATGACAACACCCTGGAGAAAACAGTCTTTGTGGCTCAGGGTACCCATGGAGTCCATAAATATGTTTTTTCTCAAGGATGTTTGGATCTTGATTTCATTTTCAGTCCTTGGGAGAATGTTACTAAATGAATGCCATTTTTTAACTGCTATGCAGTGTTTTGTGGTTTTGTCAGCCTATTTCCATGTAGGTATTTGAACAGTTTTTCATTTTCTCCCTTATTGCTACTGCATATTGCTGAAATAAGTAGCATCATCAATAATAAGATATATAACGTATCAGGCCTTCCTGATGTTCTTAAATATTGCAATTGATTAGGAAAAGTGAAATTTAAAAACACTGCTACATATTTAATACTTTTGGGTAATTTTTTCCTGTCCCACGCTTAATCCATTCTCTTTTTTGACAACATAAAACATTAATTGTTTTTGTAAGAGAAAATCTGAGACACTTGAAACTATTTCATTTTCATTTAAAAATATATGGACTCGTAAAAGCATGGTGCTAAAATGTAGCAAATGGGGGAAATCTGACACTCTCTGCTAAGGATTTTTCTGATTTGTGGATTTTTTTTATTATTTAACAATAACAATATACTGGGTAAAATATATTTGATAAGTAATTACTTTCTGAACATTGTAGTGAGTATTTATTTGTACAAAACAGAGTTCAATGAATCAACTTCTTGGGTCAGTGCAGAAAGCTTATGGATTTTGGGAAGATACATGGTCCATCTCCCATTAGAAGAAATTCTGAAAATTAGTCTCAATGAAGTAAGTAACAAGGTGTGGTTGGATTTATTATTGCTACAAACAATATGAACACAAATGCAAACTTAAACATGAAAAATAATATATCTTGATTAATTAATTATAAAGAGAAACTACAGAGGAGAAATATAAATGTATTCTTTACAAAATTCTTCTATCTTTTTAATTTTAAAGTGCCTGTCATTAATACATAATTATTTATCTGTATGAGGCTTCCATGACTTCTATTGAAAGGGACCAATGATAGAAGACCATCAAATTATATGACATTTTGGCAGAGAATCACTCAAATCACTCACTCAATTTTGCCTTCAGAAATACTGGTTTATCCAAATCTTCTTCCTTTCTCTATAATATAAACAGGCTCAATTAATTTTGAGTGTCAGACAGAGACTTTACAGGATTCATTGTCTCCCAGTGCTGATGCATGATTTTGTTTGTGCTGGTCAGATCAGACTGTTCATTAGCTACGACAACGCAACAAAGCAGTTGGACACGGTGTATGATATCACACCAGAGCTTGCACAGGCCCTCCTGGAAAGGATAAACTCCTCAGGGTTTGATATGAGGAACACTTCAACTATCTACAGGCAAGGCTGCTTTGCTTTTTCTTTTATGGCTGTAAATGGATGGAACAACTAACTAAGGAGAAAATGGAAATTGATAGCGTGGCACAGCTTTTTCATTCCAGAGGAAAAATCTAGGCTGAAATCCAGCTCTGTTTAGCAACAGTGAAGAATTGCTACTTTATGAATTTTTGGAGGTGTGCCTAATTAGCTAATGCTTTGTGTCCTGCTCCACAGTGAGGAGATGCCTGTAGCATTTGTAGGAAGGCTGCAGCAGTATCTGGGGGACTTAGGCAGGGCTTCACCACATTACAGAGCAATAAACTGGGACAGCAGGACATGAGTTGTCTTGGCTGCTTGAATCACAGTACATGGAGGTGTTTGGGGGAAATAATTTTACAGTTAGGATTGAAGGAGGAAATCTCAGCTCCTGCCAGCAGGACTGCAAGTGGGTTTAAAGTGACGTGGCTGTCACCAGGGAAGCCACAAAATGAAGCAGTGTAAAGCCTGCCCTGCTGTCCTCTTTGTCCTGCAGGATGGAGATGAGCCATGCTTAAATATGTTTGGATTTTAGGTGTGTAAGCAGGAAACTGAATTTTCAGGGCTGTCAAATCTGCACTGAACTAACTTTACCACTAATAAACAACCAAAATAAACTGCTGTTACTCGTAAATATGCAGTGAGCACGAGAGAGCTCTGCACTCCACATTTACATTTACATTGTCATATCAATGGATGTATTTAGTCCCAAGACAATGCTGCCTGAAATTATTTGTAGTCTCCTTGGGGGATACCTTGGAGTTTTAAACTAATGGAGAATATGCTTTATGGCTTCAGAGCTGCTGTCATTACTGCAGTGCAGCTCGCTGACTTCCATGAAGCATTGCTCTTGTCGGAGGAGTAAGCGAGAGAAGAGTTATGCCCACGCTCTAAATTTCAATGTCAGAAATCTTAAAAATTATTTTGTCACTCACAAGAGCTGCCACATTCTCGTGGATGAGAGAAATGTCATGCTCCATAATCCTTAATATATTCCATTTTTACAACACACTTAGTTTATGTTACTCATTTTAACCATACTGTTGATTTAAATGCACTTTTACTTTTAAGAAGTAGTGTTACTCATTTCTGCTAATCCCAAAGGAGATGAAGAGCTTTTGGTGGCTATGCAATAATGCATCAGAATGTAATTATTTGTTATAAAAATGCTCTTATAGATGTTTCTTTGATTTGTGTGTTGGTTTGATGATCTCCCATGAATTCAGATGTGCTGCTGAAGCAGTGTTTTGTTATATTGCTGGCAGGTTGTTGTTGAGGGACTGGAGGAACTAAAAGTCTTCCTGTGCTGCAGAATTTGACTGAGTTTGTGGTAGTGCTGCAGCATTGTCCACTGATGATTTGATTCAAATCTGGACATTACTGCCCAGACTCTGCCTGTACCTGTCTCACTGAACTGTGAAAAACCAGGGACTGTAGCAGGAAAACTGGGCTTTGGCCATTTCTTTGAGGTTCTTGTTCTTTGTAAATTATAAAAGCAAAGACTGAGAGTTTACAGGAGGAGGGAATTGACTCAGGTGTCCTACAAACCCGTTCATCCCCATCACTATCGAGTTAAAAGACACAGTGATGCACAATTCAGAGCTCTTTGCAGGGCTGCAGGTAAAGGCAGTTAATAAGCACAAGGTCTAAGCCAGAAGGACACATACAACAGGCACTTCCTCATGGTGGTGTGACTCCTACTCTCCAAAAACTATGGCTGTGGTTGCACTTTACAGAGGTTAATGGAAATGTTGACTTAAATATTATGGCATAGGAGCTGTGAAGGAAAAGGAGCTCAGTTCAAAACCCTGCCTTGCAGACTGCTGTGCTGGCACCAGTAGGCAGTGAGCCTCAGTGTGCTTTCTCCTGAGCAGTGTTGAACTGGACAGGTCTCCATCCATTGGCCAGTCCTGTGTTTGATGTGAAATACAGCAGGCTTTGTTTAATCCTGAAATGATAAAGAGGCCATGTCATGCCCCAGCTGCTGCTCTGAAACACAAATGGGTTGTGTTGCATGTGGAATTCAAGCAGGACTTAGAGTTCAAAACATCCAATCAAACCAGATAAGAACTCAGCAAGCCACTTCTAGAGACTTAGTGATAGCCCTCCATCATTTTCAAAATTATCCTGTTGAGAGAAGTGGAGTCATTAAGTGGGACAATCCAGCCATGAGCAAATGGAACCAGAACAGGTAAATCCTCAAGCACAAGCAATCCAGGCAGGATTCAGCTGAGTACAGAGGCCAGTGCATGTTCTCATACCCCTGTTACAGGCTAAGTTTTAAAGACTGCAGGTTGAGGCACTCATGACAAACAGAAATGGCTCAAGCTGTGATCACAAGGAGAGGGTACCAAATTGTGTTCCCATTGCCCATCAGTGACACCTTTTATGTCAGAAGGGAGCTAATGTATTTCTGCTCTATAGGCTGGGTTTGTTGGTTTGCTTTTATGATGACCTGCAACAGATGGATGCAGCTGTGGCCCGGGCTCTACTTCATCAAATGATTAAATGCAAT